>NW_028126033.1:0-494000 GCF_965194825.1 Balaenoptera physalus
CCATAGCCTTGTCAACACAATGCTGCATAATCCCTGTCATCACAATTCTCCATGACTGCTGTCATCACAATAATCCAGGACAATTTTCATAACAATGCTTCATGCCCCCAGTCATCACAGTGCTCCATGATACCTTTCATCACAATTCCTAGATGATCAATGTCATCACAATGCCCAATGACACCTGTCATCACAATTCGCTATGACCCTTGTCATCACAATACTCGATGAACCGTGTCATCACAGTGTTCCAGGACACATGTCATCACAATGATCCATTACTATTTTCATCACAATGCTCCAATACACCTGTCATCACAATGCTCCATGGCCCCTGTTATCATATTGCTCCATGATCTCTTTCATCACAATGCTCCATGACCACTGTCATCACCATACCTCAAGACGCCTGTCATCTCAATGCTCCATGGCTCTTTTCATCACAATGCCCCATGGGTCCTGTGATCACAATGCTCCATGCCCTTGTCATCAAAGTGCTCCAGAACTCTTGTCATCATAATGCTCCATGCCAATGTCATCAAAATGTCCCATGACACTTGTCATCACAATGCTCCATGGCTTATACCATCACAATTTTCCATGGCCCCTGTCATCACAATGCTCCATGCCCTTTTCATCAAAATGCTCCAGAACTCTTGTCATTATAATGCTCCATGCCAATGTCATCAAAATGCCCCATGACACTTGTCATCACAATGCTCCATGGCCTTTGTCATCACAATGTTCCATGGCCCCTGTCATCACAGTGCTCCATTATACCTTTCATCACAATTCTAGATGACCACTGTCATCACAATGCCCCATGACAGATGTCATAACAATTCGCCATGGTCCTTGTCATCACAATGCTCCATGAACCTTGTCATCACAAGGTTCCAGGACTCTTGTCATCACAATGATCCATGATCACTTTCATCACAATGCTCCATGAAACCTGTCACCTCAATGCTCCATAGCCTTTGTATTCACAATGCTCCATGGCCCCTGTAATCACAGTGCTCCATGACCCCTTTCATCACAATGATCCAAGACCGCTCTCATTAGAATGCCCCATGACGCCTGCCACCACAAATCTCCAAGGCCTCTCTTACCAAAAAGCTCCATGATCCCTGTCAGTACAATGTTCGATGACACTTTTCACCACAATGCTCCATGACCCCTGTCATCACAAAGTTCTCTGCCCATATCATCACAATGCTCCTTGTCACCTTTCATCACAATGCTCCATGTCCTTTCATCACAATGCTCCATAATTCTTGTCATCGCAATGTTCCTTGACCGTGTCATCACAATGCTCCATGACCCTTGTCATCACAAAGCTCCATGACCCCTGTCATCACAATGATCCATGATTCCTTTCCTCACAGTGCTCCAGTACCCTTTTCATCACAATGCTCCAGGCCATTGTCAGCACAATGCTCCTTGGACCCTGTCATCAAAATGCTCCATCCCCTTTTCATCACAATGCTCCAGATATCCTATCATTACAATGCTCCATGCCCGTGTCAACACAATGCTTCATGACCCCTGTCATCAAAATGCTTTATGAATATTCTTATCACAATGTTCCATGACCCCTGTCATCAAAATGATCCATGACCGTTGTCATCACAATGCTGCATGATACCTTTCATCCCAATCCTCTGTGACTGCTGTCATCATAATGCTCCAGGACCATTTTCATCACAATGCTCCATGCCCCCTGTCATCACAGTGCCCCATAAGCCCTGTAATCCCAATGCTCCATGACCCTGTCATCACAATGCTACATGACCCCTGTCATCACATTGTTCCATGGCCTATGTATTCACAATGTTCCATGGACCCTGTAATCACACTGCTCCATGTTCCTTTTCAACACAATGCTCCATGACCCCTGTCATCACAATGTTCCATGAAAGTTGTCATCAAAATGCTCCATGACCCCGGTCACCACAAGGTTCCCTGCCCTTGTCATCACAATGGTACATGGCCTTGTCATCACAATGTTCCATGGCCTCTGTCATCACCATGCTCCATGGTCTTTCTCATCACAATGCTCTATGACCCCTGTCATCACAATGCTTGATGACCATTGTCATCACAATGCTCCAAGGTCCCTGTCATCACAATGCCTCATGGTCTTTGTAATCACAATGCTCAATGACCACTGTCATCACAATGCTCCATGCCGTTGTCATCACAATGCTCCATGGCCCCTGTAATCACAATGCTCCATGCGCTTGTCATCACAATGCTCCAGAACATTTGTCATCATAATGCTCCATTCCCGTGTCATCACATTGCTCAATGACACTTGTCATCAAAATGTTCCTTGGTCTTTGTCATCACAATGCTCCATGATCCCTGTCATCACAATGATCCCTGCCAATGTCATCACAATGCTCCATGTCTCCTGTAATCACAATGCTCCATGCCCTTGTCATCACAATGCTCCAGTTCTGTTGTCATCACCATGCTTCATGCCAGTGTCATCACAATGCTCCATGAATCTTGTCTTCACAATGCTCCATGGCCCATGTCATCACAATGCTCCATGACCCCTGTGATCACAATGCTCTATGGCCTTTGTCATCACAGTGACACGTGACCCCCGTCAACACAATGCCTGATGAGCCCTGACATCAAAATGCTAAACGGCACTTGTCATCACAATGCTATATGAAGCCTGTCATCACTATTCACCATGTCACTTGTTTTCACAATGCTCCATGCCCCCTGTAATCCCAGTACTCCATGACCCCTTTCATCACAATGCCCAATGCCACCTCTCATCACAATTCTCCATGGCATTTGTCATCACGATGCTCCATGACACCTGTCATCACAATGCTCCATGACACTTGTCATCACAATGCTCCATGGCCCCTCTCATTACTGTGCTCCATAATAACTTGAATCACATTTCTAGATGACCAGTGCCATCACAATGCCCCATGACATTGTCATCACAATTCGCCATGACCATTGTCATCACAATGCTCCATGAACCATGTCATCACAGGGTCCCAGGACACTTGTCATCACAATGATCCATTACCACTTTCATCACAATGCTCCATGACCACTGTCATCTCAATGTCCCATGGCCTTTGTATTCACAATGCTCCATGGCCCCTGTAATCACAGTGCTCCATAACACCTTTCATCATAATGCTCCATGACCACTGCCATCTCAATGCCTCATGACGCCTGTCATCACAATTCTCCAAGGCCCCTCTCATCACAATGCTCCATGACACTTGTCATCACATTGCTCCATAACAACTGTCATCACAGTGTTCCCTGCCCATGTCATCACAATGCTCCATGTCCTCTATAATCACAATGCTCCAAGCCTTTTTCCTCACAATGCTCCAGAATTTTGTCATCACAATGATCCATGACCGTCGCATCACAATGCTCCACGGCCCTTGTCATCACAATGCTCCAGAATTCTTGTCATCACAATGTTCCATGGACGTGTCATCACAAAGCTACATGACCCTGGTCATCACAGTTCTCCATGACCTTTGTCATCACAATGCTCTATGTCACTATTCATCACAATTCTCAATGACCACTTTAATCACTATGCTCGCTGACCATTTTCATCACATTTCTCTATTGTCATTACAATTCCCCATGGCCCCTTTCTTCACCATGCTCCATGATGCCTGTCATCACAATGCTCCATGGCTTTTGTTATCACAATGCGCCAGGACCAGTTTCATCACAACACTCCATCCCCCTTGTCATCACAGTGCATAATGAAAGCTTTCATTACAATGCTCCGTGACACTTGTCATCACAATGCTCCATGGCCTTTATCGTCACAATGCTCCCAGGCACTTTTCATCACGATGTTCCATGAAAACTTTCATCACATTGCTCCATGACCATTGTCATCACAATAGTCCATAGCCTTGTCAACACAATGCTGCATAATCCCTGTAATCACAATTCTCCATGACTGCTCTCATCACAATAATCCAGGACAATTTTCATAACAATGCTTCATGCCCCCAGTCATCACAGTGCTCCATGATACCTTTCATCACAATTCCTAGATGATCAATGTCATCACAATGCCCAATGACACCTGTCATCACAATTCGCTATGACCCTTGTCATCACAATACTCGATGAACCGTGTCATCACAGTGTTCCAGGACACATGTCATCACAATGATCCATTACTATTTTCATCACAATGCTCCAATACACCTGTCATCACAATGCTCCATGGCCCCTGTTATCATATTGCTCCATGATCTCTTTCATCACAATGCTCCATGACCACTGTCATCACCATACCTCAAGACGCCTGTCATCTCAATGCTCCATGGCTCTTTTCATCACAATGCCCCATGGGTCCTGTGATCACAATGCTCCATGCCCTTGTCATCAAAGTGCTCCAGAACTCTTGTCATCATAATGCTCCATGCCAATGTCATCAAAATGTCCCATGACACTTGTCATCACAATGCTCCATGGCTTATACCATCACAATTTTCCATGGCCCCTGTCATCACAATGCTCCATGCCCTTTTCATCAAAATGCTCCAGAACTCTTGTCAATATAATGCTCCATGCCAATGTCATCAAAATGCCCCATGACACTTGTCATCACAATGCTCCATGGCCTTTGTCATCACAATGTTCCATGGCCCCTGTCATCACAGTGCTCCATTATACCTTTCATCACAATTCTAGATGACCACTGTCATCACAATGCCCCATGACAGATGTCATAACAATTCGCCATGGTCCTTGTCATCACAATGCTCCATGAACCTTGTCATCACAAGGTTCCAGGACTCTTGTCATCACAATGATCCATGATCACTTTCATCACAATGCTCCATGAAACCTGTCACCTCAATGCTCCATAGCCTTTGTATTCACAATGCTCCATGGCCCCTGTAATCACAGTGCTCCATGACCCCTTTCATCACAATGATCCAAGACCGCTCTCATTAGAATGCCCCATGACGCCTGCCACCACAAATCTCCAAGGCCTCTCTTACCAAAAAGCTCCATGATCCCTGTCAGTACAATGTTCGATGACACTTTTCATCACAATGCTCCATGACCCCTGTCATCACAAAGTTCTCTGCCCATATCATCACAATGCTCCTTGTCACCTTTCATCACAATGCTCCATGTCTTTTCATCACAATGCTCCATAATTCTTGTCATCGCAATGTTCCTTGACCGTGTCATCACAATGCTCCATGACCCTTGTCATCACAAAGCTCCATGACCCCTGTCATCACAATGATCCATGATTCCTTTCCTCACAGTGCTCCAGTACCCTTTTCATCACAATGCTCCATGCCATTGTCAGCACAATGCTCCTTGGACCCTGTCATCAAAATGCTCCATCCCCTTTTCCTCACAATGCTCCAGATATCCTAACATTACAATGCTCCATGCCCGTGTCAACACAATGCTTCATGACCCCTGTCATCAAAATGCTTTATGAATATTCTTATCACAATGTTCCATGACCCCTGTCATCAAAATGATCCATGACCGTTGTCATCACAATGCTGCATGATACCTTTCATCCCAATCCTCTGTGACTGCTGTCATCATAATGCTCCAGGACCATTTTCATCACAATGCTCCATGCCCCCTGTCATCACAGTGCCCCATAAGCCCTGTAATCCCAATGCTCCATGACCCTGTCATCACAATGCTACATGACCCCTGTCATCACATTGTTCCATGGCCTATGTATTCACAATGTTCCATGGACCCTGTAATCACACTGCTCCATGTTCCTTTTCAACACAATGCTCCATGACCCCTGTCATCACAATGTTCCATGAAAGTTGTCATCAAAATGCTCCATGACCCCGGTCACCACAAGGTTCCCTGCCCTTGTCATCACAATGGTACATGGCCTTGTCATCACAATGTTCCATGGCCTCTGTCATCACCATGCTCCATGGTCTTTCTCATCACAATGCTCTATGACCCCTGTCATCACAATGCTTGATGACCATTGTCATCACAATGCTCCAAGGTCCCTGTCATCACAATGCCTCATGGTCTTTGTAATCACAATGCTCAATGACCACTGTCATCACAATGCTCCATGCCGTTGTCATCACAATGCTCCATGGCCCCTGTAATCACAATGCTCCATGCGCTTGTCATCACAATGCTCCAGAACATTTGTCATCATAATGCTCCATTCTCGTGTCATCACATTGCTCAATGACACTTGTCATCAAAATGTTCCTTGGTCTTTGTCATCACAATGCTCCATGATCCCTGTCATCACAATGATCCCTGCCAATGTCATCACAATGCTCCATGTCTCCTGTAATCACAATGCTCCATGCCCTTGTCATCACAATGCTCCAGTTCTGTTGTCATCACCATGCTTCATGCCAGTGTCATCACAATGCTCCATGAAACTTGTCTTCACAATGCTCCATGGCCCATGTCATCACAATGCTCCATGACCCCTGTGATCACAATGCTCTATGGCCTTTGTCATCACAGTGACACGTGACCCCCGTCAACACAATGCCTGATGAACCCTGACATCAAAATGCTAAATGGCACTTGTCATCACAATGCTATATGAAGCCTGTCATCACTATTCACCATGTCACTTGTTTTCACAATGCTCCATGCCCCCTGTAATCCCAGTACTCCATGACCCCTTTCATCACAATGCCCAATGCCACCTCTCATCACAATTCTCCATGGCATTTGTCATCACGATGCTCCATGACACCTGTCATCACAATGCTCCATGACACTTGTCATCACAATGCTCCATGGCCCCTCTCATTACTGTGCTCCATAATAACTTGAATCACATTTCTAGATGACCAGTGCCATCACAATGCCCCATGACATTGTCATCACAATTCGCCATGACCATTGGCTTCACAATGCTCCATGAACCATGTCATCACAGAGTCCCAGGACACTTGTCATCACAATGATCCATTACCACTTTCATCACAATGCTCCATGACCACTGTCATCTCAATGCCCCATGGCCTTTGTATTCACAATGCTCCATGGCCCCTGTAATCACAGTGCTCCATAACACCTTTCATCATAATGCTCCATGACCACTGCCATCTCAATGCCTCATGACGCCTGTCATCACAATTCTCCAAGGCCCCTCTCATCACAATGCTCCATGACACTTGTCATCACATTGCTCCATAACAACTGTCATCACAGTGTTCCCTGCCCATGTCATCACAATGCTCCATGTCCTCTATAATCACAATGCTCCAAGCCTTTTTCCTCACAATGCTCCAGAATTTTGTCATCACAATGATCCATGACCGTGGCATCACAATGCTCCACGGCCCGTGTCATCACAATGCTCCAGAATTCTTGTCATCACAATGTTCCATGGACGTGTCATCACAAAGCTACATGACCCTGGTCATCACAGTTCTCCATGACCTTTGTCATCACAATGCTCTATGTCACTATTCATCACAATTCTCAATGACCACTTTAATCACTATGCTCGCTGACCATTTTCATCACATTTCTCTATTGTCATTACAATTCCCCATGGCCCCTTTCTTCACCATGCTCCATGATGCCTGTCATCACAATGCTCCATGGCTTTTGTTAACACAATGCACCAGGACCAGTTTCATCACAACACTCCATCCCCCTTGTCATCACAGTGCATAATGAAAGCTTTCATTACAATGCTCCGTGACACTTGTCATCACAATGCTCCATGGCCTTTATCGTCACAATGCTCCCAGGCACTTTTCATCACGATGTTCCATGAAAACTTTCATCACATTGCTCCATGACCATTGTCATCACAATAGTCCATAGCCTTGTCAACACAATGCTGCATAATCCCTGTAATCACAATTCTCCATGACTGCTCTCATCACAATAATCCAGGACAATTTTCATAACAATGCTTCATGCCCCCAGTCATCACAGTGCTCCATGATACCTTTCATCACAATTCCTAGATGATCAATGTCATCACAATGCCCAATGACACCTGTCATCACAATTCGCTATGACCCTTGTCATCACAATACTCGATGAACCGTGTCATCACAGTGTTCCAGGACACATGTCATCACAATGATCCATTACTATTTTCATCACAATGCTCCAATACACCTGTCATCACAATGCTCCATGGCCCCTGTTATCATATTGCTCCATGATCTCTTTCATCACAATGCTCCATGACCACTGTCATCACCATACCTCAAGACGCCTGTCATCTCAATGCTCCATGGCTCTTTTCATCACAATGCCCCATGGGTCCTGTGATCACAATGCTCCATGCCCTTGTCATCAAAGTGCTCCAGAACTCTTGTCATCATAATGCTCCATGCCAATGTCATCAAAATGTCCCATGACACTTGTCATCACAATTCTCCATGGCTTATACCATCACAATTTTCCATGGCCCCTGTCATCACAATGCTCCATGCCCTTTTCATCAAAATGCTCCAGAACTCTTGTCAATATAATGCTCCATGCCAATGTCATCAAAATGCCCCATGACACTTGTCATCACAATGCTCCATGGCCTTTGTCATCACAATGTTCCATGGCCCCTGTCATCACAGTGCTCCATTATACCTTTCATCACAATTCTAGATGACCACTGTCATCACAATGCCCCATGACAGATGTCATAACAATTCGCCATGGTCCTTGTCATCACAATGCTCCATGAACCTTGTCATCACAAGGTTCCAGGACTCTTGTCATCACAATGATCCATGATCACTTTCATCACAATGCTCCATGAAACCTGTCACCTCAATGCTCCATAGCCTTTGTATTCACAATGCTCCATGGCCCCTGTAATCACAGTGCTCCATGACCCCTTTCATCACAATGATCCAAGACCGCTCTCATTAGAATGCCCCATGACGCCTGCCACCACAAATCTCCAAGGCCTCTCTTACCAAAAAGCTCCATGATCCCTGTCAGTACAATGTTCGATGACACTTTTCATCACAATGCTCCATGACCCCTGTCATCACAAAGTTCTCTGCCCATATCATCACAATGCTCCTTGTCACCTTTCATCACAATGCTCCATGTCCTTTCATCACAATGCTCCATAATTCTTGTCATCGCAATGTTCCTTGACCGTGTCATCACAATGCTCCATGACCCTTGTCATCACAAAGCTCCATGACCCCTGTCATCACAATGATCCATGATTCCTTTCCTCACAGTGCTCCAGTACCCTTTTCATCACAATGCTCCATGCCATTGTCAGCACAATGCTCCTTGGACCCTGTCATCAAAATGCTCCATCCCCTTTTCATCACAATGCTCCAGATATCCTATCATTACAATGCTCCATGCCCGTGTCAACACAATGCTTCATGACCCCTGTCATCAAAATGCTTTATGAATATTCTTATCACAATGTTCCATGACCCCTGTCATCAAAATGATCCATGACCGTTGTCATCACAATGCTGCATGATACCTTTCATCCCAATCCTCTGTGACTGCTGTCATCATAATGCTCCAGGACCATTTTCATCACAATGCTCCATGCCCCCTGTCATCACAGTGCCCCATAAGCCCTGTAATCCCAATGCTCCATGACCCTGTCATCACAATGCTACATGACCCCTGTCATCACATTGTTCCATGGCCTATGTATTCACAATGTTCCATGGACCCTGTAATCACACTGCTCCATGTTCCTTTTCAACACAATGCTCCATGACCCCTGTCATCACAATGTTCCATGAAAGTTGTCATCAAAATGCTCCATGACCCCGGTCACCACAAGGTTCCCTGCCCTTGTCATCACAATGGTACATGGCCTTGTCATCACAATGTTCCATGGCCTCTGTCATCACCATGCTCCATGGTCTTTCTCATCACAATGCTCTATGACCCCTGTCATCACAATGCTTGATGACCATTGTCATCACAATGCTCCAAGGTCCCTGTCATCACAATGCCTCATGGTCTTTGTAATCACAATGCTCAATGACCACTGTCATCACAATGCTCCATGCCGTTGTCATCACAATGCTCCATGGCCCCTGTAATCACAATGCTCCATGCGCTTGTCATCACAATGCTCCAGAACATTTGTCATCATAATGCTCCATTCTCGTGTCATCACATTGCTCAATGACACTTGTCATCAAAATGTTCCTTGGTCTTTGTCATCACAATGCTCCATGATCCCTGTCATCACAATGATCCCTGCCAATGTCATCACAATGCTCCATGTCTCCTGTAATCACAATGCTCCATGCCCTTGTCATCACAATGCTCCAGTTCTGTTGTCATCACCATGCTTCATGCCAGTGTCATCACAATGCTCCATGAAACTTGTCTTCACAATGCTCCATGGCCCATGTCATCACAATGCTCCATGACCCCTGTGATCACAATGCTCTATGGCCTTTGTCATCACAGTGACACGTGACACCCGTCAACACAATGCCTGATGAACCCTGACATCAAAATGCTAAATGGCACTTGTCATCACAATGCTATAAGAAGCCTGTCATCACTATTCACCATGTCACTTGTTTTCACAATACTCCATGCCCCCTGTAATCCCAGTACTCCATGACCCCTTTCATCACAATGCCCAATGCCACCTCTCATCACAATTCTCCATGGCATTTGTCATCACGATGCTCCATGACACCTGTCATCACAATGCTCCATGACACTTGTCATCACAATGCTCCATGGCCCCTCTCATTACTGTGCTCCATAATAACTTGAATCACATTTCTAGATGACCAGTGCCATCACAATGCCCCATGACATTGTCATCACAATTCGCCATGACCATTGTCATCACAATGCTCCATGAACCATGTCATCACAGGGTCCCAGGACACTTGTCATCACAATGATCCATTACCACTTTCATCACAATGCTCCATGACCACTGTCATCTCAATGTCCCATGGCCTTTGTATTCACAATGCTCCATGGCCCCTGTAATCACAGTGCTCCATAACACCTTTCATCATAATGCTCCATGACCACTGCCATCTCAATGCCTCATGACGCCTGTCATCACAATTCTCCAAGGCCCCTCTCATCACAATGCTCCATGACACTTGTCATCACATTGCTCCATAACAACTGTCATCACAGTGTTCCCTGCCCATGTCATCACAATGCTCCATGTCCTCTATAATCACAATGCTCCAAGCCTTTTTCCTCACAATGCTCCAGAATTTTGTCATCACAATGATCCATGACCGTCGCATCACAATGCTCCACGGCCCTTGTCATCACAATGCTCCAGAATTCTTGTCATCACAATGTTCCATGGACGTGTCATCACAAAGCTACATGACCCTGGTCATCACAGTTCTCCATGACCTTTGTCATCACAATGCTCTATGTCACTATTCATCACAATTCTCAATGACCACTTTAATCACTATGCTCGCTGACCATTTTCATCACATTTCTCTATTGTCATTACAATTCCCCATGGCCCCTTTCTTCACCATGCTCCATGATGCCTGTCATCACAATGCTCCATGGCTTTTGTTATCACAATGCGCCAGGACCAGTTTCATCACAACACTCCATCCCCCTTGTCATCACAGTGCATAATGAAAGCTTTCATTACAATGCTCCGTGACACTTGTCATCACAATGCTCCATGGCCTTTATCGTCACAATGCTCCCAGGCACTTTTCATCACGATGTTCCATGAAAACTTTCATCACATTGCTCCATGACCATTGTCATCACAATAGTCCATAGCCTTGTCAACACAATGCTGCATAATCCCTGTCATCACAATTCTCCATGTCTGCTGTCATCACAATAATCCAGGACAATTTTCATAACAATGCTTCATGCCCCCAGTCATCACAGTGCTCCATGATACCTTTCATCACAATTCCTAGATGATCAATGTCATCACAATGCCCAATGACACCTGTCATCACAATTCGCTATGACCCTTGTCATCACAATACTCGATGAACCGTGTCATCACAGTGTTCCAGGACACATGTCATCACAATGATCCATTACTATTTTCATCACAATGCTCCAATACACCTGTCATCACAATGCTCCATGGCCCCTGTTATCATATTGCTCCATGATCTCTTTCATCACAATGCTCCATGACCACTGTCTTCACCATACCTCAAGACGCCTGTCATCTCAATGCTCCATGGCTCTTTTCATCACAATTCCCCATGGGTCCTGTGATCACAATGCTCCATGCCCTTGTCATCAAAGTGCTCCAGAACTCTTGTCATCATAATGCTCCATGCCAATGTCATCAAAATGTCCCATGACACTTGTCATCACAATGCTCCATGGCTTATACCATCACAATTTTCCATGGCCCCTGTCATCACAATGCTCCATGCCCTTTTCATCAAAATGCTCCAGAACTCTTGTCATTATAATGTTCCATGCCAATGTCATCAAAATGCCCCATGACACTTGTCATCACAATGCTCCATGGCCTTTGTCATCACAATGTTCCATGGCCCCTGTCATCACAGTGCTCCATTATACCTTTCATCACAATTCTAGATGACCACTGTCATCACAATGCCCCATGACAGATGTCATAACAATTCGCCATGGTCCTTGTCATCACAATGCTCCATGAACCTTGTCATCACAAGGTTCCAGGACTCTTGTCATCACAATGATCCATGATCACTTTCATCACAATGCTCCATGAAACCTGTCACCTCAATGCTCCATAGCCTTTGTATTCACAATGCTCCATGGCCCCTGTAATCACAGTGCTCCATGACCCCTTTCATCACAATGATCCAAGACCGCTCTCATTACAATGCCCCATGACGCCTGCCACCACAAATCTCCAAGGCCTCTCTTACCAAAAAGCTCCATGATCCCTGTCAGTACAATGTTCGATGACACTTTTCATCACAATGCTCCATGACCCCTGTCATCACAAAGTTCTCTGCCCATATCATCACAATGCTCCTTGTCACCTTTCATCACAATGCTCCATGTCCTTTCATCACAATGCTCCATAATTCTTGTCATCGCAATGTTCCTTGACCGTGTCATCACAATGCTCCATGACCCTTGTCATCACAAAGCTCCATGACCCCTGTCATCACAATGATCCATGATTCCTTTCCTCACAGTGCTCCAGTACCCTTTTCATCACAATGCTCCATGCCATTGTCAGCACAATGCTCCTTGGACCCTGTCATCAAAATGCTCCATCCCCTTTTCATCACAATGCTCCAGATATCCTAGCATTACAATGCTCCATGCCCGTGTCAACACAATGCTTCATGACCCCTGTCATCAAAATGCTTTATGAACATTCTTATCACAATGTTCCATGACCCCTGTCATCAAAATGATCCATGACCGTTGTCATCACAATGCTGCATGATACCATTCATCCCAATCCTCTGTGACTGCTGTCATCATAATGCTCCAGGACCATTTTCATCACAATGCTCCATGCCCCCTGTCATCACAGTGCCCCATAAGCCCTGTAATCCCAATGCTCCATGACCCTGTCATCACAATGCTACATGACCCCTGTCATCACATTGTTCCATGGCCTATGTATTCACAATGTTCCATGGACCCTGTAATCACACTGCCCCATGTTCCTTTTCAACACAATGCTCCATGACCCCTGTCATCACAATGTTCCATGAAAGTTGTCATCAAAATGCTCCATGACCCCGGTCACCACAAGGTTCCCTGCCCTTGTCATCACAATGCTACATGGCCTTGTCATCACAATGTTCCATGGCCTCTGTCATCACCATGCTCCATGGTCTTTCTCATCACAATGCTCTATGACCCCTGTCATCACAATGCTTGATGACCATTGTCATCACAATGCTCCAAGGTCCCTGTCATCACAATGCCTCATGGTCTTTGTAATCACAATGCTCAATGACCACTGTCATCACAATGCTCCATGCCGTTGTCATCACAATGCTCCATGGCCCCTGTAATCACAATGCTCCATGCGCTTGTCATCACAATGCTCCAGAACATTTGTCATCATAATGCTCCATTCCCGTGTCATCACATTGCTCAATGACACTTGTCATCAAAATGTTCCTTGGTCTTTGTCATCACAATGCTCCATGATCCCTGTCATCACAATGATCCCTGCCAATGTCATCACAATGCTCCATGTCTCCTGTAATCACCATGCTCCATGCCCTTGTCATCACAATGCTCCAGTTCTGTTGTCATCACCATGCTTCATGCCAGTGTCATCACAATGCTCCATGAATCTTGTCTTCACAATGCTCCATGGCCCATGTCATCACAATGCTCCATGACCCCTGTGATCACAATGCTCTATGGCCTTTGTCATCACAATGACACGTGACACCCGTCAACACAATGCCTGATGAACCCTGACATCAAAATGCTAAATGGCACTTGTCATCACAATGCTATATGAAGCCTGTCATCACTATTCACCATGTCACTTGTTTTCACAATGCTCCATGCCCCCTGTAATCCCAGTACTCCATGACCCCTTTCATCACAATGCCCAATGCCACCTCTCATCACAATTCTCCATGGCATTTGTCATCACGATGCTCCATGACACCTGTCATCACAATGCTCCATGACACTTGTCATCACAATGCTCCATGGCCCCTCTCATTACTGTGCTCCATAATAACTTGAATCACATTTCTAGATGACCAGTGCCATCACAATGCCCCATGACATTGTCATCACAATTCGCCATGACCATTGTCATCACAATGCTCCATGAACCATGTCATCACAGGGTCCCAGGACACTTGTCATCACAATGATCCATTACCACTTTCATCACAATGCTCCATGACCACTGTCATCTCAATGTCCCATGGCCTTTGTATTCACAATGCTCCATGGCCCCTGTAATCACAGTGCTCCATAACACCTTTCATCATAATGCTCCATGACCACTGCCATCTCAATGCCTCATGACGCCTGTCATCACAATTCTCCAAGGCCCCTCTCATCACAATGCTCCATGACACTTGTCATCACATTGCTCCATAACAACTGTCATCACAGTGTTCCCTGCCCATGTCATCACAATGCTCCATGTCCTCTATAATCACAATGCTCCAAGCCTTTTTCCTCACAATGCTCCAGAATTTTGTCATCACAATGATCCATGACCGTCGCATCACAATGCTCCACGGCCCTTGTCATCACAATGCTCCAGAATTCTTGTCATCACAATGTTCCATGGACGTGTCATCACAAAGCTACATGACCCTGGTCATCACAGTTCTCCATGACCTTTGTCATCACAATGCTCTATGTCACTATTCATCACAATTCTCAATGACCACTTTAATCACTATGCTCGCTGACCATTTTCATCACATTTCTCTATTGTCATTACAATTCCCCATGGCCCCTTTATTCACCATGCTCCATGATGCCTGTCATCACAATGCTCCATGGCTTTTGTTATCACAATGCGCCAGGACCAGTTTCATCACAACACTCCATCCCCCTTGTCATCACAGTGCATAATGAAAGCTTTCATTACAATGCTCCGTGACACTTGTCATCACAATGCTCCATGGCCTTTATCGTCACAATGCTCCCAGGCACTTTTCATCACGATGTTCCATGAAAACTTTCATCACATTGCTCCATGACCATTGTCATCACAATAGTCCATAGCCTTGTCAACACAATGCTGCATAATCCCTGTCATCACAATTCTCCATGTCTGCTGTCATCACAATAATCCAGGACAATTTTCATAACAATGCTTCATGCCCCCAGTCATCACAGTGCTCCATGATACCTTTCATCACAATTCCTAGATGATCAATGTCATCACAATGCCCAATGACACCTGTCATCACAATTCGCTATGACCCTTGTCATCACAATACTCGATGAACCGTGTCATCACAGTGTTCCAGGACACATGTCATCACAATGATCCATTACTATTTTCATCACAATGCTCCAATACACCTGTCATCACAATGCTCCATGGCCCCTGTTATCATATTGCTCCATGATCTCTTTCATCACAATGCTCCATGACCACTGTCTTCACCATACCTCAAGACGCCTGTCATCTCAATGCTCCATGGCTCTTTTCATCACAATTCCCCATGGGTCCTGTGATCACAATGCTCCATGCCCTTGTCATCAAAGTGCTCCAGAACTCTTGTCATCATAATGCTCCATGCCAATGTCATCAAAATGTCCCATGACACTTGTCATCACAATGCTCCATGGCTTATACCATCACAATTTTCCATGGCCCCTGTCATCACAATGCTCCATGCCCTTTTCATCAAAATGCTCCAGAACTCTTGTCATTATAATGTTCCATGCCAATGTCATCAAAATGCCCCATGACACTTGTCATCACAATGCTCCATGGCCTTTGTCATCACAATGTTCCATGGCCCCTGTCATCACAGTGCTCCATTATACCTTTCATCACAATTCTAGATGACCACTGTCATCACAATGCCCCATGACAGATGTCATAACAATTCGCCATGGTCCTTGTCATCACAATGCTCCATGAACCTTGTCATCACAAGGTTCCAGGACTCTTGTCATCACAATGATCCATGATCACTTTCATCACAATGCTCCATGAAACCTGTCACCTCAATGCTCCATAGCCTTTGTATTCACAATGCTCCATGGCCCCTGTAATCACAGTGCTCCATGACCCCTTTCATCACAATGATCCAAGACCGCTCTCATTAGAATGCCCCATGACGCCTGCCACCACAAATCTCCAAGGCCTCTCTTACCAAAAAGCTCCATGATCCCTGTCAGTACAATGTTCGATGACACTTTTCATCACAATGCTCCATGACCCCTGTCATCACAAAGTTCTCTGCCCATATCATCACAATGCTCCTTGTCACCTTTCATCACAATGCTCCATGTCCTTTCATCACAATGCTCCATAATTCTTGTCATCGTAATGTTCCTTGACCGTGTCATCACAATGCTCCATGACCCTTGTCATCACAAAGCTCCATGACCCCTGTCATCACAATGATCCATGATTCCTTTCCTCACAGTGCTCCAGTACCCTTTTCATCACAATGCTCCATGCCATTGTCAGCACAATGCTCCTTGGACCCTGTCATCAAAATGCTCCATCCCCTTTTCATCACAATGCTCCAGATATCCTATCATTACAATGCTCCATGCCCGTGTCAACACAATGCTTCATGACCCCTGTCATCAAAATGCTTTATGAACATTCTTATCACAATGTTCCATGACCCCTGTCATCAAAATGATCCATGACCGTTGTCATCACAATGCTGCATGATACCATTCATCCCAATCCTCTGTGACTGCTGTCATCATAATGCTCCAGGACCATTTTCATCACAATGCTCCATGCCCCCTGTCATCACAGTGCCCCATAAGCCCTGTAATCCCAATGCTCCATGACCCTGTCATCACAATGCTACATGACCCCTGTCATCACATTGTTCCATGGCCTATGTATTCACAATGTTCCATGGACCCTGTAATCACACTGCTCCATGTTCCTTTTCAACACAATGCTCCATGACCCCTGTCATCACAATGTTCCATGAAAGTTGTCATCAAAATGCTCCATGACCCCGGTCACCACAAGGTTCCCTGCCCTTGTCATCACAATGCTACATGGCCTTGTCATCACAATGTTCCATGTCCTCTGTCATCACCATGCTCCATGGTCTTTCTCATCACAATGCTCTATGACCCCTGTCATCACAATGCTTGATGACCATTGTCATCACAATGCTCCAAGGTCCCTGTCATCACAATGCCTCATGGTCTTTGTAATCACAATGCTCAATGACCACTGTCATCACAATGCTCCATGCCGTTGTCATCACAATGCTCCATGGCCCCTGTAATCACAATGCTCCATGCGCTTGTCATCACAATGCTCCAGAACATTTGTCATCATAATGCTCCATTCCCGTGTCATCACATTGCTCAATGACACTTGTCATCAAAATGTTCCTTGGTCTTTGTCATCACAATGCTCCATGATCCCTGTCATCACAATGATCCCTGCCAATGTCATCACAATGCTCCATGTCTCCTGTAATCACAATGCTCCATGCCCTTGTCATCACAATGCTCCAGTTCTGTTGTCATCACCATGCTTCATGCCAGTGTCATCACAATGCTCCATGAATCTTGTCTTCACAATGCTCCATGGCCCATGTCATCACAATGCTCCATGACCCCTGTGATCACAATGCTCTATGGCCTTTGTCATCACAATGACACGTGACCCCCGTCAACACAATGCCTGATGAACCCTGACATCAAAATGCTAAATGGCACTTGTCATCACAATGCTATATGAAGCCTGTCATCACTATTCACCATGTCACTTGTTTTCACAATGCTCCATGCCCCCTGTAATCCCAGTACTCCATGACCCCTTTCATCACAATGCCCAATGCCACCTCTCATCACAATTCTCCATGGCATTTGTCATCACGATGCTCCATGACACCTGTCATCACAATGCTCCATGACACTTGTCATCACAATGCTCCATGGCCCCTCTCATTACTGTGCTCCATAATAACTTGAATCACATTTCTAGATGACCAGTGCCATCACAATGCCCCATGACATTGTCATCACAATTCGCCATGACCATTGTCATCACAATGCTCCATGAACCATGTCATCACAGGGTCCCAGGACACTTGTCATCACAATGATCCATTACCACTTTCATCACAATGCTCCATGACCACTGTCATCTCAATGTCCCATGGCCTTTGTATTCACAATGCTCCATGGCCCCTGTAATCACAGTGCTCCATAACACCTTTCATCATAATGCTCCATGACCACTGCCATCTCAATGCCTCATGACGCCTGTCATCACAATTCTCCAAGGCCCCTCTCATCACAATGCTCCATGACACTTGTCATCACATTGCTCCATAACAACTGTCATCACAGTGTTCCCTGCCCATGTCATCACAATGCTCCATGTCCTCTATAATCACAATGCTCCAAGCCTTTTTCCTCACAATGCTCCAGAATTTTGTCATCACAATGATCCATGACCGTCGCATCACAATGCTCCACGGCCCTTGTCATCACAATGCTCCAGAATTCTTGTCATCACAATGTTCCATGGACGTGTCATCACAAAGCTACATGACCCTGGTCATCACAGTTCTCCATGACCTTTGTCATCACAATGCTCTATGTCACTATTCATCACAATTCTCAATGACCACTTTAATCACTATGCTCGCTGACCATTTTCATCACATTTCTCTATTGTCATTACAATTCCCCATGGACCCTTTCTTCACCATGCTCCATGATGCCTGTCATCACAATGCTCCATGGCTTTTGTTATCACAATGCGCCAGGACCAGTTTCATCACAATACTGCATCCCCCTTGTCATCACAGTGCATAATGAAAGCTTTCATTACAATGCTCCGTGACACTTGTCATCACAATGCTCCATGGCCTTTATCGTCACAATGCTCCCAGGCACTTTTCATCACGATGTTCCATGAAAACTTTCATCACATTGCTCCATGACCATTGTCATCACAATAGTCCATAGCCTTGTCAACACAATGCTGCATAATCCCTGTCATCACAATTCTCCATGACTGCTGTCATCACAATAATCCAGGACAATTTTCATAACAATGCTTCATGCCCCCAGTCATCACAGTGCTCCATGATACCTTTCATCACAATTCCTAGATGATCAATGTCATCACAATGCCCAATGACACCTGTCATCACAATTCGCTATGACCCTTGTCATCACAATACTCGATGAACCGTGTCATCACAGTGTTCCAGGACACATGTCATCACAATGATCCATTACTATTTTCATTACAATGCTCCAATACACCTGTCATCACAATGCTCCATGGCCCCTGTTATCATATTGCTCCATGATCTCTTTCATCACAATGCTCCATGACCACTGTCATCACCATACCTCAAGACGCCTGTCATCTCAATGCTCCATGGCTCTTTTCATCACAATGCCCCATGGGCCCTGTGATCACAATGCTCCATGCCCTTGTCATCAAAGTGCTCCAGAACTCTTGTCATCATAATGCTCCATGCCAATGTCATCAAAATGTCCCATGACACTTGTCATCACAATGCTCCATGGCTTATACCATCACAATTTTCCATGGCCCCTGTCATCACAATGCTCCATGCCCTTTTCATCAAAATGCTCCAGAACTCTTGTCATTATAACGCTCCATGCCAATGTCATCAAAATGCCCCATGACACTTGTCATCACAGTGCTCCATGGCCTTTGTCATCACAATGTTCCATGGCCCCTGTCATCACAGTGCTCCATTATACCTTTCATCACAATTCTAGATGACCACTGTCATCACCATGCCCCATGACAGGTGTCATAACAATTCACCATGGTCCTTGTCATCACAATGCTCCATGAACCTTGTCATCACAAGGTTCCAGGACTCTTGTCATCACAATGATCCATGATCACTTTCATCACAATGCTCCATGAAACCTGTCACCTCAATGCTCCATAGCCTTTGTATTCACAATGCTCCATGGTCCCTGTAATCACAGTGCTCCATGACCCCTTTCATCACAATAATCCAAGACCGCTCTCATTAGAATGCCCCATGACGCCTGCCACCACAAATCTCCAAGGCCTCTCTTACCAAAAAGCTCCATGATCCCTGTCAGTACAATGTTCGATGACACTTTTCATCACAATGCTCCATGACCCCTGTCATCACAAAGTGCTCTGCCCATATCATCACAATGCTCCTTGTCACCTTTCATCACAATGCTCCATGTCCTTTCATCACAATGCTCCATAATTCTTGTCATCGCAATGTTCCTTGACCGTGTCATCACAATGCTCCATGACCCTTGTCATCACAAAGCTCCATGACCCCTGTCATCACAATGATCCATGATTCCTTTCCTCACAGTGCTCCAGTACCCTTTTCATCACAATGCTCCAGGCCATTGTCAGCACAATGCTCCTTGGACCCTGTCATCAAAATGCTCCATCCCCTTTTCATCACAATGCTCCAGATATCCTATCATTACAATGCTCCATGCCCGTGTCAACACAATGCTTCATGACCCCTGTCATCAAAATGCTTTATGAACATTCTTATCACAATGTTCCATGACCCCTGTCATCAAAATGATCCATGACCATTGTCATCACAATGCTGCATGACACCTTTCATCACAATCCTCTGTGACTGCTGTCATCATAATGCTCCAGGACAATTTTCATCACAATGCTCCATGCCCCCTGTCATCACAGTGCCCCATAAGCCCTGTAATCCCAATACTCCATGACCCTGTCATCACAATGCTACATGACACCTGTCATCACATTGTTCCATGGCCTATGTATTCACAATGTTCCATGGACCCTGAAATCACACTGCTCCATGTTCCTTTTCAACACAATGCTCCATGACCCCTGTCATCACAATGTTCCATGAAAGTTGTCATCAAAATGCTCCATGACCCCGGTCACCACGACGTTCCCTGCCCTTGTCATCACAATGGTACATGGCCTTGTCATCACAATGTTCCATGGCCTCTGTCATCAACATGCTCCATGGTCTTTCTCATCACAATGCTCTATGAACCCTGTCATCACAATGCTTGATGACCATTGTCATCACAATGGTCCAAGGTCCCTGTCATCACAATGCCTCATGGTCTTTGTAATCACAATGCTCAATGACCACTGTCATCACACTGCTCCATGCCGCTGGCATCACAATGCTTCATGGCCCCTGTAATCACAATGCTCCATGCGCTTGTCATCACAATGCTCCAGAACATTTGTCATCATAATGCTCCATTCCCGTGTCATCACATTGCTCAATGACACTTGTCATCAAAATGTTCCTTGGTCTTTGTCATCACAATGCTCCATGATCCCTGTCATCACAATGATCCCTGCCAATATCATCACAATGCTCCATGTCGCCTGTAATCACAATGCTCCATGCCCTTGTCATCACAATGCTCCAGTTCTGTTGTCATCACCATGCTTCATGCCAGTGTCATCACAATGCTCCATGAATCTTTTCTTCACAATGCTCCATGGCCCATGTCGTCACAATGCTCCATGACCCCTGTGATCACAATGCTCTATGGCCTTTGTCATCACAATGACACGTGACCCCCGTCAACACAATGCCTGATGAACCCTGACATCAAAATGCTAAATGGCACTTGTCATCACAATGCTATATGAAGCCTGTCATCACTATTCACCAAGTCACTTGTTTTCACAATGCTCCATGTGCCCTGTAATCCCAGTACTCCATGACCCCTTTCATCACAATGCCCAATGCCACCTCTCATCACAATTCTCCATGGCATTTGTCATCAAGATGCTCCATGACACCTGTCATCACAATGCTCCATGACACTTGTCATCACAATGCTCCATGGCCCCTCTCATTACTGTGCTCCATAATAACTTGAATCACATTTCTAGATGACCAGTGCCATCACAATGCCCCATGACATTGTCATCACAATTCGCCATGACCATTGTCATCACAATGCTCCATGAACCATGTCATCACAGGGTCCAAGGACACTTGTCATCACAATGATCCATTACCACTTTCATCACAATGCTCCATGACCACTGTCATCACCATACCTCAAGACGCCTGTCATCTCAATGCTCCATGGCTCTTTTCATCACAATGCCCCATGGGCCCTGTGATCACAATGCTCCATGCCCTTGTCATCAAAGTGCTCCAGAACTCTTGTCATCATAATGCTCCATGCCAATGTCATCAAAATGCCCCATGACACTTGTCATCACAGTGCTCCATGGCCTTTGTCATCACAATGTTCCATGGCCCCTGTCATCACAGTGCTCCATTATACCTTTCATCACAATTCTAGATGACCACTGTCATCACCATGCCCCATGACAGGTGTCATAACAATTCGCCATGGTCCTTGTCATCACAATGCTCCATGAACCTTGTCATCACAAGGTTCCAGGACTCTTGTCATCACAATGATCCATGATCACTTTCATCACAATGCTCCATGAAACCTGTCACCTCAATGCTCCATAGCCTTTGTATTCACAATGCTCCATGGCCCCTGTAATCACAGTGCTCCATGACCCCTTTCATCACAATGATCCAAGACCGCTCTCATTAGAATGCCCCATGACGCCTGCCACCACAAATCTCCAAGGCCTCTCTTACCAAAAAGCTCCATGATCCCTGTCAGTACAATGTTCGATGACACTTTTCATCACAATGCTCCATGACCCCTGTCATCACAAAGTTCTCTGCCCATATCATCACAATGCTCCTTGTCACCTTTCATCACAATGCTCCATGTCCTTTCATCACAATGCTCCATAATTCTTGTCATCGCAATGTTCCTTGACCGTGTCATCACAATGCTCCATGACCCTTGTCATCACAAAGCTCCATGACCCCTGTCATCACAATGATCCATGATTCCTTTCCTCACAGTGCTCCAGTACCCTTTTCATCACAATGCTCCATGCCATTGTCAGCACAATGCTCCTTGGACCCTGTCATCAAAATGCTCCATCCCCTTTTCATCACAATGCTCCAGATATCCTATCATTACAATGCTCCATGCCCGTGTCAACACAATGCTTCATGACCCCTGTCATCAAAATGCTTTATGAATATTCTTATCACAATGTTCCATGACCCCTGTCATCAAAATGATCCATGACCGTTGTCATCACAATGCTGCATGATACCTTTCATCCCAATCCTCTGTGACTGCTGTCATCATAATGCTCCAGGACCATTTTCATCACAATGCTCCATGCCCCCTGTCATCACAGTGCCCTATAAGCCCTGTAATCCCAATGCTCCATGACCCTGTCATCACAATGCTACATGACCCCTGTCATCACATTGTTCCATGGCCTATGTATTCACAATGTTCCATGGACCCTGTAATCACACTGCTCCATGTTCCTTTTCAACACAATGCTCCATGACCCCTGTCATCACAATGTTCCATGAAAGTTGTCATCAAAATGCTCCATGACCCCGGTCACCACAAGGTTCCCTGCCCTTGTCATCACAATGGTACATGGCCTTGTCATCACAATGTTCCATGGCCTCTGTCATCACCATGCTCCATGGTCTTTCTCATCACAATGCTCTATGACCCCTGTCATCACAATGCTTGATGACCATTGTCATCACAATGCTCCAAGGTCCCTGTCATCACAATGCCTCATGGTCTTTGTAATCACAATGCTCAATGACCACTGTCATCACAATGCTCCATGCCGTTGTCATCACAATGCTCCATGGCCCCTGTAATCACAATGCTCCATGCGCTTGTCATCACAATGCTCCAGAACATTTGTCATCATAATGCTCCATTCCCGTGTCATCACATTGCTCAATGACACTTGTCATCAAAATGTTCCTTGGTCTTTGTCATCACAATGCTCCATGATCCCTGTCATCACAATGATCCCTGCCAATGTCATCACAATGCTCCATGTCTCCTGTAATCACAATGCTCCATGCCCTTGTCATCACAATGCTCCAGTTCTGTTGTCATCACCATGCTTCATGCCAGTGTCATCACAATGCTCCATGAATCTTGTCTTCACAATGCTCCATGGCCCATGTCATCACAATGCTCCATGACCCCTGTGATCACAATGCTCTATGGCCTTTGTCATCACAATGACACGTGACCCCCGTCAACACAATGCCTGATGAACCCTGACATCAAAATGCTAAATGGCACTTGTCATCACAATGCTATATGAAGCCTGTCATCACTATTCACCATGTCACTTGTTTTCACAATGCTCCATGCCCCCTGTAATCCCAGTACTCCATGACCCCTTTCATCACAATGCCCAATGCCACCTCTCATCACAATTCTCCATGGCATTTGTCATCACGATGCTCCATGACACCTGTCATCACAATGCTCCATGACACTTGTCATCACAATGCTCCATGGCCCCTCTCATTACTGTGCTCCATAATAACTTGAATCACATTTCTAGATGACCAGTGCCATCACACTGCCCCATGACATTGTCATCACAATTCGCCATGACCATTGTCATCACAATGCTCCATGAACCATGTCATCACAGGGTCCCAGGACACTTGTCATCACAATGATCCATTACCACTTTCATCACAATGCTCCATGACCACTGTCATCTCAATGCCCCATGGCCTTTGTATTCACAATGCTCCATGGCCCCTGTAATCACAGTGCTCCATAACACCTTTCATCATAATGCTCCATGACCACTGCCATCTCAATGCCTCATGACGCCTGTCATCACAATTCTCCAAGGCCCCTCTCATCACAATGCTCCATGACACTTGTCATCACATTGCTCCATAACAACTGTCATCACAGTGTTCCCTGCCCATGTCATCACAATGCTCCATGTCCTCTATAATCACAATGCTCCAAGCCTTTTTCCTCACAATGCTCCAGAATTTTGTCATCACAATGATCCATGACTGTGGCATCACAATGCTCCACGGCCCTTGTCATCACAATGCTCCAGAATTCTTGTCATCACAATGTTCCATGGACGTGTCATCACAAAGCTACATGACCCTGGTCATCACAGTTCTCCATGACCTTTGTCATCACAATGCTCTATGTCACTATTCATCACAATTCTCAATGACCACTTTAATCACTATGCTCGCTGACCATTTTCATCACATTTCTGTATTGTCATTACAATTCCCCATGGCCCCTTTCTTCACCATGCTCCATGATGCCTGTCATCACAATGCTCCATGGCTTTTGTTATCACAATGCGCCAGGACCAGTTTCATCACAATACTGCATCCCCCTTGTCATCACAGTGCATAATGAAAGCTTTCATTACAATGCTCCGTGACACTTGTCATCACAATGCTCCATGGCCTTTATCGTCACAATGCTCCCAGGCACTTTTCATCACGATGTTCCATGAAAACTTTCATCACATTGCTCCATGACCATTGTCATCACAATAGTCCATAGCCTTGTCAACACAATGCTGCATAATCCCTGTCATCACAATTCTCCATGACTGCTGTCATCACAATAATCCAGGACAATATTCATAACAATGCTTCATGGCCCCAGTCATCACAGTGCTCCATGATACCTTTCATCACAATTCCTAGATGATCAATGTCATCACAATGCCCAATGACACCTGTCATCACAATTCGCTATGACCCTTGTCATCACAATACTCGATGAACCGTGTCATCACAGTGTTCCAGGACACATGTCATCACAATGATCCATTACTATTTTCATCACAATGCTCCAATACAACTGTCATCACAATGCTCCATGGCCCCTGTTATCATATTGCTCCATGATCTCTTTCATCACAATGCTCCATGACCACTGTCATCACCATACCTCAAGACGCCTGTCATCTCAATGCTCCATGGCTCTTTTCATCACAATGCCCCATGGGCCCTGTGATCACAATGCTCCATGCCCTTGTCATCAAAGTGCTCCAGAACTCTTGTCATCATAATGCTCCATGCCAATGTCATCAAAATGTCCCATGACACTTGTCATCACAATGCTCCATGGCCTTTGTCATCACAATGTTCCATGGCCCCTGTCATCACAGTGCTCCATTATACCTTTCATCACAATTCTAGATGACCACTGTCATCACAATGCCCCATGACAGATGTCATAACAATTCGCCATGGTCCTTGTCATCACAATTCTCCATGAACCTTGTCATCACAAGGTTCCAGGACTCTTGTCATCACAATGATCCATGATCACTTTCATCACAATGCTCCATGAAACCTGTCACCTCAATGCTCCATAGCCTTTGTATTCACAATGCTCCATGGCCCCTGTAATCACAGTGCTCCATGACCCCTTTCATCACAATGATCCAAGACCGCTCTCATTAGAATGCCCCATGACGCCTGCCACCACAAATCTCCAAGGCCTCTCTTACCAAAAAGCTCCATGATCCCTGTCAGTACAATGTTCGATGACACTTTTCATCACAATGCTCCATGACCCCTGTCATCACAGAGTTCTCTGCCCATATCATCACAATGCTCCTTGTCACCTTTCATCACAATGCTCCATGTGCTTTCATCACAATGCTCCCTAATTCTTGTCAGCGCAATGTTCCTTGACCGTGTCATCACAATGCTCCATGACCCTTGTCATCACAAAGCTCCATGACCCCTGTCATCACAATGATCCATGATTCCTTTCCTCACAGTGCTCCAGTACCATTTTCATCACAATGCTCCATGCCATTGTCAGCACAATGCTCCTTGAACCCTGTCATCAAAATGCTCCATCCCCTTTTCATCACAATGCTCGAGATATCCTATCATTACAACGCTCCATGCCCGTGTCAACACAATGCTTCATGACCCCTGTCATCAAAATGCTTTATGAACATTCTTATCACAATGTTCCATGACCCCTGTCATCAAAATGATCCATGACCGTTGTCATCACAATGCTGCATGATACCTTTCATCCCAATCCTCTGTGACTGCTGTCATCATAATGCTCCAGGACCATTTTCATCACAATGCTCCATGCCCCCTGTCATCACAGTGCCCCATAAGCCCTGTAATCCCAATGCTCCATGACCCTGTCATCACAATGCTACATGACCCCTGTCATCACATTGTTCCATGGCCTATGTATTCACAATGTTCCATGGACCCTGTAATCACACTGCTCCATGTTCCTTTTCAACACAATGCTCCATGACTCCTGTCATCACAATGTTCCATGAAAGTTGTCATCAAAATGCTCCATGACCCCGGTCACCACAAGGTTCCCTGCCCTTGTCATCACAATGGTACATGGCCTTGTCATCACAATGTTCCATGGCCTCTGTCATCACCATGCTACATGGTCTTTCTCATCACAATGCTCTATGACCCCTGTCATCACAATGCTTGATGACCATTGTCATCACAATGCTCCAAGGTCCCTGTCAGCACAATGCCTCATGGTCTTTGTAATCACAATGCTCAATGACCACTGTCATCAGAATGCTCCATGCCGTTGTCATCATAATGCTCTATGGCCCCTTTAATCACAATGCTCCATGCGCTTGTCATCACAATGCTCCAGAACATTTGTCATCATAATGTTCCATTCCCGTGTCATCACATTGCTCAATGACACTTGTCATCAAAATGTTCCTTGGTCTTTGTCATCACAATGCTCCATGATCCCTGTCATCACAATGATCCCTGCCAATGTCATCACAATGCTCCATGTCTCCTGTAACCACAATGCTCCATGCCCTTGTCATCAAAATGCTCCAGTTCTGTTGTCATCACCATGCTTCATGCCAGTGTCATCACAATGCTCCATGAATCTTGTCTTCACAATGCTCCATGGCCCATGTCGTCACAATGCTCCATGACCCCTGTGATCACAATGCTCTATGGCCTTTGTCATCACAATGACACGTGACCCCCGTCAACACAATGCCTGATGAACCCTGACATCAAAATGCTAAATGGCACTTGTCATCACAATGCTATATGAAGCCTGTCATCACTATTCACCATGTCACTTGTTTTCACAATGCTCCATGCCCCCTGTAATCCCAGTACTCCATGACCCCTTTCATCACAATGCCCAATGCCACCTCTCATCACAATTCTCCATGGCATTTGTCATCACGATGCTCCATGACACCTGTCATCACAATGCTCCATGACACTTGTCATCACAATGCTCCATGGCCCCTCTCATTACTGTGCTCCATAATAACTTGAATCACATTTCTAGATGACCAGTGCCATCACACTGCCCCATGACATTGTCATCACAATTCGCCATGACCATTGTCATCACAATGCTCCATGAACCATGTCATCACAGGGTCCCAGGACACTTGTCATCACAATGATCCATTACCACTTTCATCACAATGCTCCATGACCACTGTCATCTCAATGCCCCATGGCCTTTGTATTCACAATGCTCCATGGCCCCTGTAATCACAGTGCTCCATAACACCTTTCATCATAATGCTCCATGACCACTGCCATCTCAATGCCTCATGACGCCTGTCATCACAATTCTCCAAGGCCCCTCTCATCACAATGCTCCATGACACTTGTCATCACATTGCTCCATAACAACTGTCATCACAGTGTTCCCTGCCCATGTCATCACAATGCTCCATGTCCTCTATAATCACAATGCTCCAAGCCTTTTTCCTCACAATGCTCCAGAATTTTGTCATCACAATGATCCATGACTGTGGCATCACAATGCTCCACGGCCCTTGTCATCACAATGCTCCAGAATTCTTGTCATCACAATGTTCCATGGACGTGTCATCACAAAGCTACATGACCCTGGTCATCACAGTTCTCCATGACCTTTGTCATCACAATGCTCTATGTCACTATTCATCACAATTCTCAATGACCACTTTAATCACTATGCTCGCTGACCATTTTCATCACATTTCTGTATTGTCATTACAATTCCCCATGGCCCCTTTCTTCACCATGCTCCATGATGCCTGTCATCACAATGCTCCATGGCTTTTGTTATCACAATGCGCCAGGACCAGTTTCATCACAATACTGCATCCCCCTTGTCATCACAGTGCATAATGAAAGCTTTCATTACAATGCTCCGTGACACTTGTCATCACAATGCTCCATGGCCTTTATCGTCACAATGCTCCCAGGCACTTTTCATCACGATGTTCCATGAAAACTTTCATCACATTGCTCCATGACCATTGTCATCACAATAGTCCATAGCCTTGTCAACACAATGCTGCATAATCCCTGTCATCACAATTCTCCATGACTGCTGTCATCACAATAATCCAGGACAATATTCATAACAATGCTTCATGGCCCCAGTCATCACAGTGCTCCATGATACCTTTCATCACAATTCCTAGATGATCAATGTCATCACAATGCCCAATGACACCTGTCATCACAATTCGCTATGACCCTTGTCATCACAATACTCGATGAACCGTGTCATCACAGTGTTCCAGGACACATGTCATCACAATGATCCATTACTATTTTCATCACAATGCTCCAATACAACTGTCATCACAATGCTCCATGGCCCCTGTTATCATATTGCTCCATGATCTCTTTCATCACAATGCTCCATGACCACTGTCATCACCATACCTCAAGACGCCTGTCATCTCAATGCTCCATGGCTCTTTTCATCACAATGCCCCATGGGCCCTGTGATCACAATGCTCCATGCCCTTGTCATCAAAGTGCTCCAGAACTCTTGTCATCATAATGCTCCATGCCAATGTCATCAAAATGTCCCATGACACTTGTCATCACAATGCTCCATGGCCTTTGTCATCACAATGTTCCATGGCCCCTGTCATCACAGTGCTCCATTATACCTTTCATCACAATTCTAGATGACCACTGTCATCACAATGCCCCATGACAGATGTCATAACAATTCGCCATGGTCCTTGTCATCACAATTCTCCATGAACCTTGTCATCACAAGGTTCCAGGACTCTTGTCATCACAATGATCCATGATCACTTTCATCACAATGCTCCATGAAACCTGTCACCTCAATGCTCCATAGCCTTTGTATTCACAATGCTCCATGGCCCCTGTAATCACAGTGCTCCATGACCCCTTTCATCACAATGATCCAAGACCGCTCTCATTAGAATGCCCCATGACGCCTGCCACCACAAATCTCCAAGGCCTCTCTTACCAAAAAGCTCCATGATCCCTGTCAGTACAATGTTCGATGACACTTTTCATCACAATGCTCCATGACCCCTGTCATCACAGAGTTCTCTGCCCATATCATCACAATGCTCCTTGTCACCTTTCATCACAATGCTCCATGTGCTTTCATCACAATGCTCCCTAATTCTTGTCAGCGCAATGTTCCTTGACCGTGTCATCACAATGCTCCATGACCCTTGTCATCACAAAGCTCCATGACCCCTGTCATCACAATGATCCATGATTCCTTTCCTCACAGTGCTCCAGTACCATTTTCATCACAATGCTCCATGCCATTGTCAGCACAATGCTCCTTGAACCCTGTCATCAAAATGCTCCATCCCCTTTTCATCACAATGCTCGAGATATCCTATCATTACAACGCTCCATGCCCGTGTCAACACAATGCTTCATGACCCCTGTCATCAAAATGCTTTATGAACATTCTTATCACAATGTTCCATGACCCCTGTCATCAAAATGATCCATGACCGTTGTCATCACAATGCTGCATGATACCTTTCATCCCAATCCTCTGTGACTGCTGTCATCATAATGCTCCAGGACCATTTTCATCACAATGCTCCATGCCCCCTGTCATCACAGTGCCCCATAAGCCCTGTAATCCCAATGCTCCATGACCCTGTCATCACAATGCTACATGACCCCTGTCATCACATTGTTCCATGGCCTATGTATTCACAATGTTCCATGGACCCTGTAATCACACTGCTCCATGTTCCTTTTCAACACAATGCTCCATGACTCCTGTCATCACAATGTTCCATGAAAGTTGTCATCAAAATGCTCCATGACCCCGGTCACCACAAGGTTCCCTGCCCTTGTCATCACAATGGTACATGGCCTTGTCATCACAATGTTCCATGGCCTCTGTCATCACCATGCTACATGGTCTTTCTCATCACAATGCTCTATGACCCCTGTCATCACAATGCTTGATGACCATTGTCATCACAATGCTCCAAGGTCCCTGTCAGCACAATGCCTCATGGTCTTTGTAATCACAATGCTCAATGACCACTGTCATCAGAATGCTCCATGCCGTTGTCATCATAATGCTCTATGGCCCCTTTAATCACAATGCTCCATGCGCTTGTCATCACAATGCTCCAGAACATTTGTCATCATAATGTTCCATTCCCGTGTCATCACATTGCTCAATGACACTTGTCATCAAAATGTTCCTTGGTCTTTGTCATCACAATGCTCCATGATCCCTGTCATCACAATGATCCCTGCCAATGTCATCACAATGCTCCATGTCTCCTGTAACCACAATGCTCCATGCCCTTGTCATCAAAATGCTCCAGTTCTGTTGTCATCACCATGCTTCATGCCAGTGTCATCACAATGCTCCATGAATCTTGTCTTCACAATGCTCCATGGCCCATGTCGTCACAATGCTCCATGACCCCTGTGATCACAATGCTCTATGGCCTTTGTCATCACAATGACACGTGACCCCCGTCAACACAATGCCTGATGAACCCTGACATCAAAATGCTAAATGGCACTTGTCATCACAATGCTATATGAAGCCTGTCATCACTATTCACCATGTCACATGTTTTCACAATGCTCCATGCCCCCTGTAATCCCAGTACTCCATGACCCCTTTCATCACAATGCCCAATGCCACCTCTCATCACAATTCTCCATGGCATTTGTCATCACGATGCTCCATGACACCTGTCATCACAATGCTCCATGACACTTGTCATCACAATGCTCCATGGCCCCTCTCATTACTGTGCTCCATAATAACTTGAATCACAATTCTAGATGACCAGTGCCATCACAATGCCCCATGACATTGTCATCACAATTCGCCATGACCATTGTCATCACAATGCTCCATGAACCATGTCATCACAGGGTCCCAGGACACTTGTCATCAAAATGATCCATTACCACTTTCATCACAATGCTCCATGACCACTGTCATCTCAATGCCCCATGGCCTTTGTATTCACAATGCTCCATGGCCCCTGTAATCACAGTGCTCCATAACACCTTTCATCATAATGCTCCATGACCACTGCCATCTCAATGCCTCATGACGCCTGTCATCACAATTCTCCAAGGCCCCTCTCATCACAATGCTCCATGACACTTGTCATCACATTGCTACATAACAACTGTCATCACAGTGTTCCCTGCCCATGTCATCACAATGCTCCATGTCCCCTATAATCACAATGCTCCCAGCCTTTTTCCTCACAATGCTCCAGAATTTTGTCATCACAATGTTCCATGACCGTGGCATCGCAATGCTCCACGGCCCTTGTCATCACAATGCTCCAGAATTCTTGTCATCACAATGTTCCATGGACGTGTCATCACAAAGCTACATGACCCTGGTCATCACAGTTCTCCATGACCTTTGTCATCACAATGCTCTATGTCACTATTCATCACAATTCTCAATGACCACTTTAATCACTATTCTCGCTGACCATTTTCATCACATTTCTCTATTGTCATTACAATTCCCCATGGCCCCTTTTTTCACCATGCTCCATGATGCCTGTCATCACGATGCTCCATGGCTTTTGTTATCACAATGCGCCAGGACCAGTTTCATCACAATACTCCATCCCCCTTGTCATCACAGTGCATAAAGAAAGCTTTCATTACAATGCTCCGTGACACTTGTCATCACAATGCTCCATGGCCTTTATCGTCACAATGCTCCCAGGCATTTTTCATCACGATGTTCAATGAAAATTTTCATCACATTGCTCCATGACCATTGTCATCACAATAGTCCATAGCCTTGTCAACACAATGCTGCATAATCCCTGTCATCACAATTCTCCATGACTGCTGTCATCACAATAACCCAGGACAATTTTCATAACAATGCTTCATGCCCCCAGTCATCACAGTGCTCCATGATACCTTTCATCACAATTCCTAGATGATCAATGTCATCACAATGCCCAATGACACCTGTCATCACAATTCGCTATGACCCTTGTCATCACAATACTCGATTAACCGTGTCATCAGAGTGTTCCAGGACACATGTCATCACAATGATCCATTACAATTTTCATCACAATGCTCCAATACACCTGTCATCACAATGCTCTATTGCCCCTGTTATCATATTGCTCCATGATCTCTTTCATCACAATGCTCCATGACCACTGTCATCACCATACCTCAAGACGCCTGTCATCTCAATGCTCCATGGCTCTCTTCATCACAATGCCCCATGTGCCCTGTGATCACAATGCTCCATGCCCTTGTCATCAAAGTGCTCCAGAACTCTTATCATAATGCTCCATGCCAATGTCATCAAAATGCCCCATGACACTTGTCATCACAGTGCTCCATGGCCTTTGTCATCACAATGTTCCATGGCCCCTGTCATCACAGTGCTCCATTATACCTTTCATCACAATTCTAGATGACCACTGTCATCACCATGCCCCATGACAGGTGTCATAACAATTCGCCATGGTCCTTGTCATCACAATGCTCCATGAACCTTGTCATCACAAGGTTCCAGGACTCTTGTCATCACAATGATCCATGATCACTTTCATCACAATGCTCCATGAAACCTGTCACCTCAATGCTCCATAGCCTTTGTATTCACAATGCTCCATGGCCCCTGTAATCACAGTGCTCCATGACCCCTTTCATCACAATGATCCAAGACCGCTCTCATTAGAATGCCCCATGACGCCTGCCACCACAAATCTCCAAGGCCTCTCTTACCAAAAAGCTCCATGATCCCTGTCAGTACAATGTTCGATGACACTTTTCATCACAATGCTCCATGACCCCTGTCATCACAAAGTTCTCTGCCCATATCATCACAATGCTCCTTGTCACCTTTCATCACAATGCTCCATGTCCTTTCATCACAATGCTCCATAATTCTTGTCATCGCAATGTTCCTTGACCGTGTCATCACAATGCTCCATGACCCTTGTCATCACAAAGCTCCATGACCCCTGTCATCACAATGATCCATGATTCCTTTCCTCACAGTGCTCCAGTACCCTTTTCATCACAATGCTCCAGGCCATTGTCAGCACAATGCTCCTTGGACCCTGTCATCAAAATGCTCCATCCCCTTTTCATCACAATGCTCCAGATATCCTATCATTACAATGCTCCATGCCCGTGTCAACACAATGCTTCATGACCCCTGTCATCAAAATGCTTTATGAACATTCTTATCACAATGTTCCATGACCCCTGTCATCAAAATGATCCATGACCATTGTCATCACAATGCTGCATGATACCTTTCATCACAATCCTCTGTGACTGCTGTCATCATAATGCTCCAGGACAATTTTCATCACAATGCTCCATGCCCCCTCTCATCACAGTGCCCCATAAGCCCTGTAATCCCAATACTCCATGACCCTGTCATCACAATGCTACATGACACCTGTCATCACATTGTTCCATGGCCTATGTATTCACAATGTTCCATGGACCCTGAAATCACACTGCTCCATGTTCCTTTTCAACACAATGCTCCATGACCCCTGTCATCACAATGTTCCATGAAAGTTGTCATCAAAATGCTCCATGACCCCGGTCACCACGAGGTTCCCTGCCCTTGTCATCACAATGGTACATGGCCTTGTCATCACAATGTTCCATGGCCTCTGTCATCAACATGCTCCATGGTCTTTCTCATCACAATGCTCTATGAACCCTATCATCACAATGCTTGATGACCATTGTCATCACAATGGTCCAAGGTCCCTGTCATCACAATGCCTCATGGTCTTTGTAATCACAATGCTCAATGACCACTGTCATCACACTGCTCCATGCCGCTGGCATCACAATGCTTCATGGCCCCTGTAATCACAATGCTCCATGAGCTTGTCATCACAATGCTCCAGAACATTTGTCATCATAATGCTCCATTCCCGTGTCATCACATTGCTCAATGACACTTGTCATCAAAATGTTCCTTGGTCTTTGTCATCACAATGCTCCATGATCCCTGTCATCACAATGATCCCTGCCAATATCATCACAATGCTCCATGTCGCCTGTAATCACAATGCTCCATGCCCTTGTCATCACAATGCTCCAGTTCTGTTGTCATCACCATGCTTCATGCCAGTGTCATCACAATGCTCCATGAATCTTGTCTTCACAATGCTCCATGGCCCATTTCGTCACAATGCTCCATGACCCCTGTGATCACAATGCTCTATGGCCTTTGTCATCACAATGACACGTGACCCCCGTCAACACAATGCCTGATGAACCCTGACATCAAAATGCTAAATGGCACTTGTCATCACAATGCTATATGAAGCCTGTCATCACTATTCACCAAGTCACTTGTTTTCACAATGCTCCATGCGCCCTGTAATCCCAGTACCCCATGACCCCTTTCATCACAATGCCCAATGCCACCTCTCATCACAATTCTCCATGGCATTTGTCATCAAGATGCTCCATGACACCTGTCATCACAATGCTCCATGACACTTGTCATCACAATGCTCCATGGCCCCTCTCATTACTGTGATCCATAATAACTTGAATCACATTTCTAGATGACCAGTGCCATCACAATGCCCCATGACATTGTCATCACAATGCTCCATGAACCATGTCATCACAGGGTCCCAGGACACTTGTCATCACAATGATCCATTACCACTTTCATCACAATGCTCCATGACCACTGTCATCTCAATGCCCCATGGCCTTTGTATTCACAATGCTCCATGGCCCCTGTAATCACAGTGCTCCATAACACCTTTCATCATAATGCTCCATGACCACTGCCATCTCAATGCCTCATGACGCCTGTCATCACAATTCTCCAAGGGCCCTCTCATCACAATGCTCCATGACACTTGTCATCACATTGCTCCATAACAACTGTCATCACAGTGTTCCCTGCCCATGTCATCACAATGCTCCATGTCCCCTATAATCACAATGCTCCAAGCCTTTTTCCTCACAATGCTCCAGAATTTTGTCATCACAATGTTCCATGACCGTGGCATCACAATGCTCCACGGCCCTTGTCATCACAATGCTCCAGAATTCTTGTCATCACAATGTTCCATGGACGTGTCATCACAAAGCTACATGACCCTGGTCATCACAGTTCTCCATGACCTTTGTCATCACAATGCTCTATGTCACTATTCATCACAATTCTCAATGACCACTTTAATCACTATGCTCGCTGACCATTTTCATCACATTTCTCTATTGTCATTACAATTCCCCATGGCCCCTTTTTTCACCATGCTCCATGATGCCTGTCATCACGATGCTCCATGGCTTTTGTTATCACAATGAGCCAGGACCAGTTTCATCACAATACTGCATCCCCCTTGTCATCACAGTGCATAAAGAAAGCTTTCATTACAATGCTCCGTGACACTTGTCATCACAATGCTCCATGGCCTTTATCGTCACAATGCTCCCAGGCATTTTTCATCACGATGTTCCATGAAAACTTTCATCACATTGCTCCATGACCATTGTCATCACAATAGTCCATAGCCTTGTCAACACAATGCTGCATAATCCCTGTCATCACAATTCTCCATGACTGCTGTCATCACAATAACCCAGGACAATTTTCATAACAATGCTTCATGCCCCCAGTCATCACAGTGCTCCATGATACCTTTCATCACAGTTCCTAGATGATCAATGTCATCACAATGCCCAATGACACCTGTCATCACAATTCGCTATGACCCTTGTCATCACAATACTCGATGAACCGTGTCATCAGAGTGTTCCAGGACACATGTCATCACAATGATCCATTACAATTTTCATCACAATGCTCCAATACACCTGTCATCACAATGCTCTATGGCCCCTGTTATCATATTGCTCCATGATCTCTTTCATCACAATGCTCCATGACCACTGTCATCACCATACCTCAAGACGCCTGTCATCTCAATGCTCCATGGCTCTTTTCATCACAATGCCCCATGGGCCCTGTGATCACAATGCTCCATGCCCTTGTCATCAAAGTGCTCCAGAACTCTTGTCATCATAATGCTCCATGCCAATGTCATCAAAATGCCCCATGACACTTGTCATCACAGTGCTCCATGGCCTTTGTCATCACAATGTTCCATGGCCCCTGTCATCACAGTGCTCCATTATACCTTTCATCACAATTCTAGATGACCACTGTCATCACAATGCCCCATGACAGGTGTCATAACAATTCGCCATGGTCCTTGTCATCACAATGCTCCATGAACCTTGTCATCACAAGGTTCCAGGACTCTTGTCATCACAATGATCCATGATCACTTTCATCACAATGCTCCATGAAACCTGTCACCTCAATGCTCCATAGCCTTTGTATTCACAATGCTCCATGGCCCCTGTAATCACAGTGCTCCATGACCCCTTTCATCACAATGATCCAAGACCGCTCTCATTAGAATGCCCCATGACGCCTGCCACCACAAATCTCCAAGGCCTCTCTTACCAAAAAGCTCCATGATCCCTGTCAGTACAATGTTCGATGACACTTTTCATCACAATGCTCCATGACCCCTGTCATCACAAAGTTCTCTGCCCATATCATCACAATGCTCCTTGTCACCTTTCATCACAATGCTCCATGTCCTTTCATCACAATGCTCCATAATTCTTGTCATCTCAATGTTCCTTGACCGTGTCATCACAATGCTCCATGACCCTTGTCATCACAAAGCTCCATGACCCCTGTCATCACAATGATCCATGATTCCTTTCCTCACAGTGCTCCAGTACCCTTTTCATCACAATGCTCCAGGCCATTGTCAGCACAATGCTCCTTGGACCCTGTCATCAAAATGCTCCATCCCCTTTTCATCACAATGCTCCAGATATCCTATCATTACAATGCTCCATGCCCGTGTCAACACAATGCTTCATGACCCCTGTCATCAAAATGCTTTATGAACATTCTTATCACAATGTTCCATGACCCCTGTCATCAAAATGATCCATGACCATTGTCATCACAATGCTGCATGATACCTTTCATCACAATCCTCTGTGACTGCTGTCATCATAATGCTCCAGGACAATTTTCATCACAATGCTCCATGCCCCCTGTCATCACAGTGCCCCATAAGCCCTGTAATCCCAATACTCCATGACCCTGTCATCACAATGCTACATGACACCTGTCATCACATTGTTCCATGGCCTATGTATTCACAATGTTCCATGGACCCTGAAATCACACTGCTCCATGTTCCTTTTCAACACAATGCTCCATGACCCCTGTCATCACAATGTTCCATGAAAGTTGTCATCAAAATGCTCCATGACCCCGGTCACCCCGAGGTTCCCTGCCCTTGTCATCACAATGGTACATGGCCTTGTCATCACAATGTTCCATGGCCTCTGTCATCAACATGCTCCATGGTCTTTCTCATCACAATGCTCTATGAACCCTGTCATCACAATGCTTGATGACCATTGTCATCACAATGGTCCAACGTCCCTGTCATCACAATGCCTCATGGTCTTTGTAATCACAATGCTCAATGACCACTGTCATCACACTGCTCCATGCCGCTGGCATCACAATGCTTCATGGCCCCTGTAATCACAATGCTCCATGCGCTTGTCATCACAATGCTCCAGAACATTTGTCATCATAATGCTCCATTCCCGTGTCATCACATTGCTCAATGACACTTGTCATCAAAATGTTCCTTGGTCTTTGTCATCACAATGCTCCATGATCCCTGTCATCACAATGATCCCTGCCAATATCATCACAATGCTCCATGTCGCCTGTAATCACAATGCTCCATGCCCTTGTCATCACAATGCTCCAGTTCTGTTGTCATCACCATGCTTCATGCCAGTGTCATCACAATGCTCCATGAATCTTGTCTTCACAATGCTCCATGGCCCATGTCGTCACAATGCTCCATGACCCCTGTGATCACAATGCTCTATGGCCTTTGTCATCACAATGACACGTGACCCCCGTCAACACAATGCCTGATGAACCCTGACATCAAAATGCTAAATGGCACTTGTCATCACAATGCTATATGAAGCCTGTCATCACTATTCACCAAGTCACTTGTTTTCACAATGCTCCATGCACCCTGTAATCCCAGTACTCCATGACCCCTTTCATCACAATGCCCAATGCCACCTCTCATCACAATTCTCCATGGCATTTGTCATCACGATGCTCCATGACACCTGTCATCACAATGCTCCATGACACTTGTCATCACAATGCTCCATGGCCCCTCTCATTACTGTGATCCATAATAACTTGAATCACATTTCTAGATGACCAGTGCCATCACAATGCCCCATGACATTGTCATCACAATTCGCCATGACCATTGTCATCACAATGCTCCATGAACCATGTCATCACAGGGTCCCAGGACACTTGTCATCACAATGATCCATTACCACTTTCATCACAATGCTCCATGACCACTGTCATCTCAATGCCCCATGGCCTTTGTATTCACAATGCTCCATGGCCCCTGTAATCACAGTGCTCCATAACACCTTTCATCATAATGCTCCATGACCACTGCCATCTCAATGCCTCATGACGCCTGTCATCACAATTCTCCAAGGCCCCTCTCATCACAATGCTCCATGACACTTTTCATCACATTGCTCCATAACAACTGTCATCACAGTGTTCCCTGCCCATGTCATCACAATGCTCCATGTCCCCTATAATCACAATGCTCCAAGCCTTTTTCCTCACAATGCTCCAGAATTTTGTCATCACAATGTTCCATGACCGTGGCATCACAATGCTCCACGGCCCTTGTCATCACAATGCTCCAGAATTCTTGTCATCACAATGTTCCATGGACGTGTCATCACAAAGCTACATGACCCTGGTCATCACAGTTCTCCATGACCTTTGTCATCACAATGCTCTATGTCACTATTCATCACAATTCTCAATGACCACTTTAATCACTATGCTCGCTGACCATTTTCATCACATTTCTCTATTGTCATTACAATTCCCCATGGCCCCTTTTTTCACCATGCTCCATGATGCCTGTCATCACGATGCTCCATGGCTTTTGTTTTCACAATGCGCCAGGACCAGTTTCATCACAATACTCCATCCCCCTTGTCATCACAGTGCATAATGAAAGCTTTCATTACAATGCTCCGTGACACTTGTCATCACAATGCTCCATGGCCTTTATCGTCACAATGCTCCCAGGCACTTTTCATCACGATGTTCCATGAAAACTTTCATCACATTGCTCCATGACCATTGTCATCACAATAGTCCATAGCCTTGTCAACACAATGCTGCATAATCCCTGTCATCACAATTCTCCATGACTGCTGTCATCACAATAATCCAGGACAATTTTCATAACAATGCTTCATGCCCCCAGTCATCACAGTGCTCCATGATACCTTTCATCACAATTCCTAGATGATCAATGTCATCACAATGCCCAATGACACCTGTCATCACAATTCGCTATGACCCTTGTCATCACAATACTCGATGAACCGTGTCATCACAGTGTTCCAGGACACCTGTCATCACAATGACCCATTACTATTTTCATCACAATGCTCCAATACACCTGTCATCACAATGCTCCATGGCCCCTGTTATCATATTGCTCCATGATCTCTTTCATCACAATGCTCCATGACCACTGTCATCACCATACCTCAAGACGCCTGTCATCTCAATGCTCCATGGCTCTTTTCATCACAATGCCCCATGGGCCCTGTGATCACAATGCTCCATGCCCTTGTCATCAAAGTGCTCCAGAACTCTTGTCATCATAATGCTCCATGCCAATGTCATCAAAATGTCCCATGACACTTGTCATCACAATGCTCCATGGCTTATACCATCACAATTTTCCATGGCCCCTGTCATCACAATGCTCCATGCCCTTTTCATCAAAATGCTCCAGAACTCTTGTCATTATAATGCTCCATGCCAATGTCATCAAAATGCCCCATGACACTTGTCATCACAATGCTCCATGGCCTTTGTCATCACAATGTTCCATGGCCCCTGTCATCACAGTGCTCCATTATACCTTTCATCACAATTCTAGATGACCACTGTCATCACAATGCCCCATGACAGATGTCATAACAATTCGCCATGGTCCTTGTCATCACAATGCTCCATGAACCTTGTCATCACAAGGTTCCAGGACTCTTGTCATCACAATGATCCATGATCACTTTCATCACAATGCTCCATGAAACCTGTCACCTCAATGCTCCATAGCCTTTGTATTCACAATGCTCCATGGCCCCTGTAATCACAGTGCTCCATGACCCCTTTCATCACAATGATCCAAGACCGCTCTCATTAGAATGCCCCATGACGCCTGCCACCACAAATCTCCAAGGCCTCTCTTACCAAAAAGCTCCATGATCCCTGTCAGTACAATGTTCGATGACACTTTTCATCACAATGCTCCATGACCCCTGTCATCACAAAGTTCTCTGCCCATATCATCACAATGCTCCTTGTCACCTTTCATCACAATGCTCCATGTCCTTTCATCACAATGCTCCATAATTCTTGTCATCGCAATGTTCCTTGACCGTGTCATCACAATGCTCCATGACCCTTGTCATCACAAAGCTCCATGACCCCTGTCATCACAATGATCCATGATTCCTTTCCTCACAGTGCTCCAGTACCCTTTTCATCACAATGCTCCATGCCATTGTCAGCACAATGCTCCTTGGACCCTGTCATCAAAATGCTCCATCCCCTTTTCATCACAATGCTCCAGATATCCTATCATTACAATGCTCCATGCCCGTGTCAACACAATGCTTCATGACCCCTGTCATCAAAATGCTTTATGAATATTCTTATCACAATGTTCCATGACCCCTGTCATCAAAATGATCCATGACCGTTGTCATCACAATGCTGCATGATACCTTTCATCCCAATCCTCTGTGACTGCTGTCATCATAATGCTCCAGGACCATTTTCATCACAATGCTCCATGCCCCCTGTCATCACAGTGCCCCATAAGCCCTGTAATCCCAATGCTCCATGACCCTGTCATCACAATGCTACATGACCCCTGTCATCACATTGTTCCATGGCCTATGTATTCACAATGTTCCATGGACCCTGTAATCACACTGCTCCATGTTCCTTTTCAACACAATGCTCCATGACCCCTGTCATCACAATGTTCCATGAAAGTTGTCATCAAAATGCTCCATGACCCCGGTCACCACAAGGTTCCCTGCCCTTGTCATCACAATGGTACATGGCCCTGTCATCACAATGTTCCATGGCCTCTGTCATCACCATGCTCCATGGTCTTTCTCATCACAATGCTCTATGACCCCTGTCATCACAATGCTTGATGACCATTGTCATCACAATGCTCCAAGGTCCCTGTCATCACAATGCCTCATGGTCTTTGTAATCACAATGCTCAATGACCACTGTCATCACAATGCTCCATGCCGTTGTCATCACAATGCTCCATGGCCCCTGTAATCACAATGCTCCATGCGCTTGTCATCACAATGCTCCAGAACATTTGTCATCATAATGCTCCATTCCCGTGTCATCACATTGCTCAATGACACTTGTCATCAAAATGTTCCTTGGTCTTTGTCATCACAATGCTCCATGATCCCTGTCATCACAATGATCCCTGCCAATGTCATCACAATGCTCCATGTCTCCTGTAATCACAATGCTCCATGCCCTTGTCATCACAATGCTCCAGTTCTGTTGTCATCACCATGCTTCATGCCAGTGTCATCACAATGCTCCATGAATCTTGTCTTCACAATGCTCCATGGCCCATGTTATCACAATGCTCCATGACCCCTGTGATCACAATGCTCTATGGCCTTTGTCATCACAATGACACGTGACCCCCGTCAACACAATGCCTGATGAACCCTGACATCAAAATGCTAAATGGCACTTGTCATCACAATGCTATATGAAGCCTGTCATCACTATTCACCATGTCACTTGTTTTCACAAGGCTCCATGCCCCCTGTAATCCCAGTACTCCATGACCCCTTTCATCACAATGCCCAATGCCACCTCTCATCACAATTCTCCATGGCATTTGTCATCACGATGCTCCATGACACCTGTCATCACAATGCTCCATGACACTTGTCATCACAATGCTCCATGGCCCCTCTCATTACTGTGCTCCATAATAACTTGAATCACATTTCTAGATGACCATTGCCATCACAATGCCCCATGACATTGTCATCCCAATTCCCCATGACCATTGTCATCACAATGCTCCATGAACCATGTCATCACAGGGTCCCAGGACACTTGTCATCACAATGATCCATTACCACTTTCATCACAATGCTCCATGACCACTGTCATCTCAATGCCCCATGGCCTTTGTATTCACAATGCTCCATGGCCCCTGTAATCACAGTGCTGCATAACACCTTTCATCATAATGCTCCATGACCACTGCCATCTCAATGCCTCATGACGCCTGTCATCACAATTCTCCAAAGCCCCTCTCATCACAATGCTCCATGACACTTGTCATCACATTGCTCCATAACAACTGTCATCACAGTGTTCCCTGCCCATGTCATCACAATGCTCCATGTCCTCTATAATCACAATGCTCCAAGCCTTTTTCCTCACAATGCTCCAGAATTTTGTCATCACAATGATCCATGACCGTGGCATCACAATGCTCCACGGCCCTTGTCATCACAATGCTCCAGAATTCTTGTCATCACAATGTTCCATGGACGTGTCATCACAAAGCTACATGACCCTGGTCATCACAGTTCTCCATGACCTTTGTCATCACAATGCTCTATGTCACTATTCATCACAATTCTCAATGACCACTTTAATCACTATGCTCGCTGACCATTTTCATCACATTTCTCTATTGTCATTACAATTCCCCATGGCCCCTTTCTTCACCATGCTCCATGATGCCTGTCATCACAATGCTCCATGGCTTTTGTTATCACAATGCGCCAGGACCAGTTTCATCACAATACTCCATCCCCCTTGTCATCACAGTGCATAATGAAAGCTTTCATTACAATGCTCCGTGACACTTGTCATCACAATGCTCCATGGCCTTTATTGTCACAATGCTCCCAGGCACTTTTCATCACGATGTTCCATGAAAACTTTCATCACATTGCTCCATGACCATTGTCATCACAATAGTCCATAGCCTTGTCAACACAATGCTGCATAATCCCTGTCATCACAATTCTCCATGACTGCTGTCATCACAATAATCCAGGACAATTTTCATAACAATGCTTCATGCCCCCAGTCATCACAGTGCTCCATGATACCTTTCATCACAATTCCTAGATGATCAATGTCATCACAATGCCCAATGACACCTGTCATCACAATTCGCTATGACCCTTGTCATCACAATACTCGATGAACCGTGTCATCACAGTGTTCCAGGACACATGTCATCACAATGATCCATTACTATTTTCATCACAATGCTCCAATACACCTGTCATCACAATGCTCCATGGCCCCTGTTATCATATTGCTCCATGATCTCTTTCATCACAATGCTCCATGACCACTGTCATCACCATACCTCAAGACGCCTGTCATCTCAATGCTCCATGGCTCTTTTCATCACAATGCCCCATGGGCCCTGTGATCACAATGCTCCATGCCCTTGTCATCAAAGTGCTCCAGAACTCTTGTCATCATAATGCTCCATGCCAATGTCATCAAAATGTCCCATGACACTTGTCATCACAATGCTCCATGGCTTATACCATCACAATTTTCCATGGCCCCTGTCATCACAATGCTCCATGCCCTTTTCATCAAAATGCTCCAGAACTCTTGTCATTATAATGCTCCATGCCAATGTCATCAAAATGCCCCATGACACTTGTCATCACAATGCTCCATGGCCTTTGTCATCACAATGTTCCATGGCCCCTGTCATCACAGTGCTCCATTATACCTTTCATCACAATTCTAGATGACCACTGTCATCACAATGCCCCATGACAGATGTCATAACAATTCGCCATGGTCCTTGTCATCACAATGCTCCATGAACCTTGTCATCACAAGGTTCCAGGACTCTTGTCATCACAATGATCCATGATCACTTTCATCACAATGCTCCATGAAACCTGTCACCTCAATGCTCCATAGCCTTTGTATTCACAATGCTCCATGGCCCCTGTAATCACAGTGCTCCATGACCCCTTTCATCACAATGATCCAAGACCGCTCTCATTAGAATGCCCCATGACGCCTGCCACCACAAATCTCCAAGGCCTCTCTTACCAAAAAGCTCCATGATCCCTGTCAGTACAATGTTCGATGACACTTTTCATCACAATGCTCCATGACCCCTGTCATCACAAAGTTCTCTGCCCATATCATCACAATGCTCCTTGTCACCTTTCATCACAATGCTCCATGTCCTTTCATCACAATGCTCCATAATTCTTGTCATCGCAATGTTCCTTGACCGTGTCATCACAATGCTCCATGACCCTTGTCATCACAAAGCTCCATGACCCCTGTCATCACAATGATCCATGATTCCTTTCCTCACAGTGCTCCAGTACCCTTTTCATCACAATGCTCCATGCCATTGTCAGCACAATGCTCCTTGGACCCTGTCATCAAAATGCTCCATCCCCTTTTCATCACAATGCTCCAGATATCCTATCATTACAATGCTCCATGCCCGTGTCAACACAATGCTTCATGACCCCTGTCATCAAAATGCTTTATGAATATTCTTATCACAATGTTCCATGACCCCTGTCATCAAAATGATCCATGACCGTTGTCATCACAATTCTGCATGATATCTTTCATCCCAATCCTCTGTGACTGCTGTCATCATAATGCTCCAGGACCATTTTCATCACAATGCTCCATGCCCCCTGTCATCACAGTGCCCCATAAGCCCTGTAATCCCAATGCTCCATGACCCTGTCATCACAATGCTACATGACCCCTGTCATCACATTGTTCCATGGCCTATGTATTCACAATGTTCCATGGACCCTGTAATCACACTGCTCCATGTTCCTTTTCAACACAATGCTCCATGACCCCTGTCATCACAATGTTCCATGAAAGTTGTCATCAAAATGCTCCATGACCCCGGTCACCACAAGGTTCCCTGCCCTTGTCATCACAATGGTACATGGCCTTGTCATCACAATGTTCCATGGCCTCTGTCATCACCATGCTCCATGGTCTTTCTCATCACAATGCTCTATGACCCCTGTCATCACAATGCTTGATGACCATTGTCATCACAATGCTCCAAGGTCCCTGTCATCACAATGCCTCATGGTCTTTGTAATCACAATGCTCAATGACCACTGTCATCACAATGCTCCATGCCGTTGTCATCACAATGCTCCATGGCCCCTGTAATCACAATGCTCCATGCGCTTGTCATCACAATGCTCCAGAACATTTGTCATCATAATGCTCCATTCCCGTGTCATCACATTGCTCAATGACACTTGTCATCAAAATGTTCCTTGGTCTTTGTCATCACAATGCTCCATGATCCCTGTCATCACAATGATCCCTGCCAATGTCATCACAATGCTCCATGTCTCCTGTAATCACAATGCTCCATGCCCTTGTCATCACAATGCTCCAGTTCTGTTGTCATCACCATGCTTCATGCCAGTGTCATCACAATGCTCCATGAATCTTGTCTTCACAATGCTCCATGGCCCATGTCATCACAATGCTCCATGACCCCTGTGATCACAATGCTCTATGGCCTTTGTCATCACAATGACACGTGACCCCCGTCAACACAATGCCTGATGAACCCTGACATCAAAATGCTAAATGGCACTTGTCATCACAATGCTATATGAAGCCTGTCATCACTATTCACCATGTCACTTGTTTTCACAATGCTCCATGCCCCCTGTAATCCCAGTACTCCATGACCCCTTTCATCACAATGCCCAAAGCCACCTCTCATCACAATTCTCCATGGCATTTGTCATCACGATGCTCCATGACACCTGTCATCACAATGCTCCATGACACTTGTCATCACAATGCTCCATGGCCCCTCTCATTACTGTGCTCCATAATAACTTGAATCACATTTCTAGATGACCAGTGCCATCACAATGCCCCATGACATTGTCATCACAATTCGCCATGACCATTGTCATCACAATGCTCCATGAACCATGTCATCACAGGGTCCCAGGACACTTGTCATCACAATGATCCATTACCACTTTCATCACAATGCTCCATGACCACTGTCATCTCAATGCCCCATGGCCTTTGTATTCACAATGCTCCATGGCCCCTGTAATCACAGTGCTCCATAACACCTTTCATCATAATGCTCCATGACCACTGCCATCTCAATGCCTCATGACGCCTGTCATCACAATTCTCCAAGGCCCCTCTCATCACAATTCTCCATGACACTTGTCATCACATTGCTCCATAACAACTGTCATCACAGTGTTCCCTGCCCATGTCATCACAATGCTCCATGTCCTCTATAATCACAATGCTCCAAGCCTTTTTCCTCACAATGCTCCATAATTTTGTCATCACAATGATCCATGACCGTGGCATCACAATGCTCCACGGCCCTTGTCATCACAATGCTCCAGAATTCTTGTCATCACAATGTTCCATGGACGTGTCATCACAAAGCTACATGACCCTGGTCATCACAGTTCTCCATGACCTTTGTCATCACAATGCTCTATGTCACTATTCATCACAATTCTCAATGACCAGTTTAATCACTATGCTCGCTGACCATTTTCATCACATTTCTCTATTGTCATTACAATTCCCCATGGCCCCTTTCTTCACCATGCTCCATGATGCCTGTCATCACAATGCTCCATGGCTTTTGTTATCACAATGCGCCAGGACCAGTTTCATCACAATACTCCATCCCCCTTGTCATCACAGTGCATAATGAAAGCTTTCATTACAATGCTCCGTGACACTTGTCATCACAATGCTCCATGGCCTTTATCGTCACAATGCTCCCAGGCACTTTTCATCACGATGTTCCATGAAAACTTTCATCACATTGCTCCATGACCATTGTCATCACAATAGTCCATAGCCTTGTCAACACAATGCTGCATAATCCCTGTCATCACATTTCTCCATGACTGCTGTCATCACAATAATCCAGGACAATTTTCATAACAATGCTTCATGCCCCCAGTCATCACAGTGCTCCATGATACCTTTCATCACAATTCCTAGATGATCAATGTCATCACAATGCCCAATGACCCCTGTCATCACAATTCGCTATGACCCTTGTCATCACAATACTCGATGAACCGTGTCATCACAGTGTTCCAGGAAACATGTCATCACAATGATCCATTACTATTTTCATCACAATGCTCCAATACACCTGTCATCACAATGCTCCATGGCCCCTGTTATCATATTGCTCCATGATCTCTTTCATCACAATGCTCCATGACCACTGTCATCACCATACCTCAAGACGCCTGTCATCTCAATGCTCCATGGCTCTTTTCATCACAATGCCCCATGGGTCCTGTGATCACAATGCTCCATGCCCTTGTCATCAAAGTGCTCCAGAACTCTTGTCATCATAATGCTCCATGCCAATGTCATCAAAATGTCCCATGACACTTGTCATCACAATGCTCCATGGCTTAAACCATCACAATTTTCCATGGCCCCTGTCATCACAATGCTCCATGCCCTTTTCATCAAAATGCTCCAGAACTCTTGTCATTATAATGCTCCATGCCAATGTCATCAAAATGCCCCATGACACTTGTCATCACAATGCTCCATGGCCTTTGTCATCACAATGTTCCATGGCCCCTGTCATCACAGTGCTCCATTATACCTTTCATCACAATTCTAGATGACCACTGTCATCACAATGCCCCATGACAGATGTCATAACAATTCGCCATGGTCCTTGTCATCACAATGCTCCATGAACCTTGTCATCACAAGGTTCCAGGACTCTTGTCATCACAATGATCCATGATCACTTTCATCACAATGCTCCATGAAACCTGTCACCTCAATGCTCCATAGCCTTTGTATTCACAATGCTCCATGGCCCCTGTAATCACAGTGCTCCATGACCCCTTTCATCACAATGATCCAAGACCGCTCTCATTAGAATGCCCCATGACGCCTGCCACCACAAATCTCCAAGGCCTCTCTTACCAAAAAGCTCCATGATCCCTGTCAGTACAATGTTCGATGACACTTTTCATCACAATGCTCCATGACCCCTGTCATCACAAAGTTCTCTGCCCATATCATCACAATGCTCCTTGTCACCTTTCATCACAATGCTCCATGTCCTTTCATCACAATGCTCCATAATTCTTGTCATCGCAATGTTCCTTGACCGTGTCATCACAATGCTCCATGACCCTTGTCATCACAAAGCTCCATGACCCCTGTCATCACAATGATCCATGATTCCTTTCCTCACAGGGCTCCAGTACCCTTTTCATCACAATGCTCCATGCCATTGTCAGCACAATGCTCCTTGGACCCTGTCATCAAAATGCTCCATCCCCTTTTCATCACAATGCTCCAGATATCCTATCATTACAATGCTCCATGCCCGTGTCAACACAATGCTTCATGACCCCTGTCATCAAAATGCTTTATGAATATTCTTATCACAATGTTCCATGACCCCTGTCATCAAAATGATCCATGACCGTTGTCATCACAATGCTGCATGATACCTTTCATCCCAATCCTCTGTGACTGCTGTCATCATAATGCTCCAGGACCATTTTCATCACAATGCTCCATGCCCCCTGTCATCACAGTGCCCCATAAGCCCTGTAATCCCAATGCTCCATGACCCTGTCATCACAATGCTACATGACCCCTGTCATCACATTGTTCCATGGCCTATGTATTCACAATGTTCCATGGACCCTGTAATCACACTGCTCCATGTTCCTTTTCAACACAATGCTCCATGACCACTGTCATCACAATGTTCCATGAAAGTTGTCATCAAAATGCTCCATGACCCCGGTCACCACAAGGTTCCCTGCCCTTGTCATCACAATGGTACATGGCCTTGTCATCACAATGTTCCATGGCCTCTGTCATCACCATGCTCCATGGTCTTTCTCATCACAATGCTCTATGACCCCTGTCATCACAATGCTTGATGACCATTGTCATCACAATGCTCCAAGGTCCCTGTCATCACAATGCCTCATGGTCTTTGTAATCACAATGCTCAATGACCACTGTCATCACAATGCTCCATGCCGTTGTCATCACAATGCTCCATGGCCCCTGTAATCACAATGCTCCATGCGCTTGTCATCACAATGCTCCAGAACATTTGTCATCATAATGCTCCATTCCCGTGTCATCACATTGCTCAATGACACTTGTCATCAAAATGTTCCTTGGTCTTTGTCATCACAATGCTCCATGATCCCTGTCATCACAATGATCCCTGCCAATGTCATCACAATGCTCCATGTCTCCTGTAATCACAATGCTCCATGCCCTTGTCATCACAATGCTCCAGTTCTGTTGTCATCACCATGCTTCATGCCAGTGTCATCACAATGCTCCATGAATCTTGTCTTCACAATGCTCCATGGCCCATGTCATCACAATGCTCCATGACCCCTGTGATCACAATGCTCTATGGCCTTTGGCATCACAATGACACGTGACCCCCGTCAACACAATGCCTGATGAACCCTGACATCAAAATGCTAAATGGCACTTGTCATCACAATGCTATATGAAGCCTGTCATCACTATTCACCATGTCACTTGTTTTCACAATGCTCCATGCCCCCTGTAATCCCAGTACTCCATGACCCCTTTCATCACAATGCCCAATGCCACCTCTCATCACAATTCTCCATGGCATTTGTCATCACGATGCTCCATGACACCTGTCATCACAATGCTCCATGACACTTGTCATCACAATGCTCCATGGCCCCTCTCATTACTGTGCTCCATAATAACTTGAATCACATTTCTAGATGACCAGTGCCATCACAATGCCCCATGACATTGTCATCACAATTCACCATGACCATTGGCATCACAATGCTCCATGAACCATGTCATCACAGGGTCCCAGGACACTTGTCATCACAATGATCCATTACCACTTTCATCACAATGCTCCATGACCACTGTCATCTCAATGCCCCATGGCCTTTGTATTCACAATGCTCCATGGCCCCTGTAATCACAGTGCTGCATAACACCTTTCATCATAATGCTCCATGACCACTGCCATCTCAATGCCTCATGACGCCTGTCATCACAATTCTCCAAGGCCCCTCTCATCACAATGCTCCATGACACTTGTCATCACATTGCTCCATAACAACTGTCATCACAGTGTTCCCTGCCCATGTCATCACAATGCTCCATGTCCTCTATAATCACAATGCTCCAAGCCTTTTTCCTCACAATGCTCCAGAATTTTGTCATCACAATGATCCATGACCGTGGCATCACAATGCTCCACGGCCCTTGTCATCACAATGCTCCAGAATTCTAGTCATCACAATGTTCCATGGACGTGTCATCACAAAGCTACATGACCCTGGTCATCACAGTTCTCCATGACCTTTGTCATCACAATGCTCTATGTCACTATTCATCACAATTCTCAATGACCACTTTAATCACTATGCTCGCTGACCATTTTCATCACATTTCTGTATTGTCATTACAATTCCCCATGGCCCCTTTCTTCACCATGCTCCATGATGCCTGTCATCACAATGCTCCATGGCTTTTGTTATCACAATGCGCCAGGACCAGTTTCATCACAATACTCCATCCCCCTTGTCATCACAGTGCATAATGAAAGCTTTCATTACAATGCTCCGTGACACTTGTCATCACAATGCTCCATGGCCTTTATCGTCACAATGCTCCCAGGCACTTTTCATCACGATGTTCCATGAAAACTTTCATCACATTGCTCCATGACCATTGTCATCACAATAGTCCATAGCCTTGTCAACACAATGCTGCATAATCCCTGTCATCACAATTCTCCATGACTGCTGTCATCACAATAATCCAGGACAATTTTCATAACAATGCTTCATGCCCCCAGTCATCACAGTGCTCCATGATACCTTTCATCACAATTCCTAGATGATCAATGTCATCACAATGCCCAATGACACCTGTCATCACAATTCGCTATGACCCTTGTCATCACAATACTCGATGAACCGTGTCATCACAGTGTTCCAGGACAAATGTCATCAAAATGATCCATTACTATTTTCATCACAATGCTCCAATACACCTGTCATCACAATGCTCCATGGCCCCTGTTATCATATTGCTCCATGATCTCTTTCATCACAATGCTCCATGACCACTGTCATCACCATACCTCAAGACGCCTGTCATCTCAATGCTCCATGGCTCTTTTCATCACAATGCCCCATGGGCCCTGTGATCACAATGCTCCATGCCCTTGTCATCAAAGTGCTCCAGAACTCTTGTCATCATAATGCTCCATGCCAATGTCATCAAAATGTCCCATGACACTTGTCATCACAATGCTCCATGGCTTATACCATCACAATTTTCCATGGCCCCTGTCATCACAATGCTCCATGCCCTTTTCATCAAAATGCTCCAGAACTCTTGTCATTATAATGCTCCATGCCAATGTCATCAAAATGCCCCATGACACTTGTCATCACAATGCTCCATGGCCTTTGTCATCACAATGTTCCATGGCCCCTGTCATCACAGTGCTCCATTATACCTTTCATCACAATTCTAGATGACCACTGTCATCACAATGCCCCATGACAGATGTCATAACAATTCGCCATGGTCCTTGTCATCACAATGCTCCATGAACCTTGTCATCACAAGGCTCCAGGACTCTTGTCATCACAATGATCCATGATCACTTTCATCACAATGCTCCATGAAACCTGTCACCTCAATGCTCCATAGCCTTTGTATTCACAATGCTCCATGGCCCCTGTAATCACAGTGCTCCATGACCCCTTTCATCACAATGATCCAAGACCGCTCTCATTAGAATGCCCCATGACGCCTGCCACCACAAATCTCCAAGGCCTCTCTTACCAAAAAGCTCCATGATCCCTGTCAGTACAATGTTCGATGACACTTTTCATCACAATGCTCCATGACCCCTGTCATCACAAAGTTCTCTGCCCATATCATCACAATGCTCCTTGTCACCTTTCATCACAATGCTCCATGTCCTTTCATCACAATGCTCCATAATTCTTGTCATCGCAATGTTCCTTGACCGTGTCATCACAATGCTCCATGACCCTTGTCATCACAAAGCTCCATGACCCCTGTCATCACAATGATCCATGATTCCTTTCCTCACAGTGCTCCAGTACCCTTTTCATCACAATGCTCCATGCCATTGTCAGCACAATGCTCCTTGGACCCTGTCATCAAAATGCTCCATCCCCTTTTCATCACAATGCTCCAGATATCCTATCATTACAATGCTCCATGCCCGTGTCAACACAATGCTTCATGACCCCTGTCATCAAAATGCTTTATGAATATTCTTATCACAATGTTCCATGACCCCTGTCATCAAAATGATCCATGACCGTTGTCATCACAATGCTGCATGATACCTTTCATCCCAATCCTCTGTGACTGCTGTCATCATAATGCTCCAGGACCATTTTCATCACAATGCTCCATGCCCCCTGTCATCACAGTGCCCCATAAGCCCTGTAATCCCAATGCTCCATGACCCTGTCATCACAATGCTACATGACCCCTGTCATCACATTGTTCCATGGACCCTGTAATCACACTGCTCCATGTTCCTTTTCAACACAATGCTCCATGACCCCTGTCATCACAATGTTCCATGAAAGTTGTCATCAAAATGCTCCATGACCCCGGTCACCACAAGGTTCCCTGCCCTTGTCATCACAATGGTACATGGCCTTGTCATCACAATGTTCCATGGCCTCTGTCATCACCATGCTCCATGGTCTTTCTCATCACAATGCTCTATGACCCCTGTCATCACAATGCTTGATGACCATTGTCATCACAATGCTCCAAGGTCCCTGTCATCACAATGCCTCATGGTCTTTGTAATCACAATGCTCAATGACCACTGTCATCACAATGCTCCATGCCGTTGTCATCACAATGCTCCATGGCCCCTGTAATCACAATGCTCCATGCGCTTGTCATCACAATGCTCCAGAACATTTGTCATCATAATGCTCCATTCCCGTGTCATCACATTGCTCAATGACACTTGTCATCAAAATGTTCCTTGGTCTTTGTCATCACAATGCTCCATGATCCCTGTCATCACAATGATCCCTGCCAATGTCATCACAATGCTCCATGTCTCCTGTAATCACAATGCTCCATGCCCTTGTCATCACAATGCTCCAGTTCTGTTGTCATCACCATGCTTCATGCCAGTGTCATCACAATGCTCCATGAATCTTGTCTTCACAATGCTCCATGGCCCATGTCGTCACAATGCTCCATGACCCCTGTGATCACAATGCTCTATGGCCTTTGTCATCACAATGACACGTGACCCCCGTCAACACAATGCCTGATGAACCCTGACATCAAAATGCTAAATGGCACTTGTCATCACAATGCTATATGAAGCCTGTCATCACTATTCACCATGTCACTTGTTTTCACAATGCTCCATGCCCCCTGTAATCCCAGTACTCCATGACCCCTTTCATCACAATGCCCAAAGCCACCTCTCATCACAATTCTCCATGGCATTTGTCATTACGATGCTCCATGACACCTGTCATCACAATGCTCCATGACACTTGTCATCACAATGCTCCATGGCCCCTCTCATTACTGTGCTCCATAATAACTTGAATCACATTTCTAGATGACCAGTGCCATCACAATGCCCCATGACATTGTCATCACAATTCGCCATGACCATTGTCATCACAATGCTCCATGAACCATGTCATCACAGGGTCCCAGGACACTTGTCATCACAATGATCCATTACCACTTTCATCACAATGCTCCATGACCACTGTCATCTCAATGCCCCATGGCCTTTGTATTCACAATGCTCCATGGCCCCTGTAATCACAGTGCTCCATAACACCTTTCATCATAATGCTCCATGACCACTGCCATCTCAATGCCTCATGACGCCTGTCATCACAATTCTCCAAGGCCCCTCTCATCACAATGCTCCATGACACTTGTCATCACATTGCTCCATAACAACTGTCATCACAGTGTTCCCTGCCCATGTCATCACAATGCTCCATGTCCTCTATAATCACAATGCTCCAAGCCTTTTTCCTCACAATGCTCCAGAATTTTGTCATCACAATGATCCATGACCGTGGCATCACAATGCTCCACGGCCCTTGTCATCACAATGCTCCAGAATTCTTGTCATCACAATGTTCCATGGACGTGTCATCACAAAGCTACATGACCCTGGTCATCACAGTTCTCCATGACCTTTGTCATCACAATGCTCTATGTCACTATTCATCACAATTCTCAATGACCACTTCAATCACTATGCTCGCTGACCATTTTCATCACATTTCTCTATTGTCATTACAATTCCCCATGGCCCCTTTCTTCACCATGCTCCATGATGCCTGTCATCACAATGCTCCATGGCTTTTGTTATCACAATGCGCCAGGACCAGTTTCATCACAATACTCCATCCCCCTTGTCATCACAGTGCATAATGAAAGCTTTCATTACAATGCTCCGTGACACTTGTCATCACAATGCTCCATGGCCTTTATCGTCACAATGCTCCCAGGCACTTTTCATCACGATGTTCCATGAAAACTTTCATCACATTGCTCCATGACCATTGTCATCACAATAGTCCATAGCCTTGTCAACACAATGCTGCATAATCCCTGTCATCACAATTCTCCATGACTGCTGTCATCACAATAATCCAGGACAATTTTCATAACAATGCTTCATGCCCCCAGTCATCACAGTGCTCCATGATACCTTTCATCACAATTCCTAGATGATCAATGTCATCACAATGCCCAATGACCCCTGTCATCACAATTCGCTATGACCCTTGTCATCACAATACTCGATGAACCGTGTCATCACAGTGTTCCAGGACACATGTCATCACAATGATCCATTACTATTTTCATCACAATGCTCCAATACACCTGTCATCACAATGCTCCATGGCCCCTGTTATCATATTGCTCCATGATCTCTTTCATCACAATGCTCCATGACCACTGTCATCACCATACCTCAAGACGCCTGTCATCTCAATGCTCCATGGCTCTTTTCATCACAATGCCCCATGGGTCCTGTGATCACAATGCTCCATGCCCTTGTCATCAAAGTGCTCCAGAACTCTTGTCATCATAATGCTCCATGCCAATGTCATCAAAATGTCCCATGACACTTGTCATCACAATGCTCCATGGCTTAAACCATCACAATTTTCCATGGCCCCTGTCATCACAATGCTCCATGCCCTTTTCATCAAAATGCTCCAGAACTCTTGTCATTATAATGCTCCATGACAATGTCATCAAAATGCCCCATGACACTTGTCATCACAATGCTCCATGGCCTTTGTCATCACAATGTTCCATGGCCCCTGTCATCACAGTGCTCCATTATACCTTTCATCACAATTCTAGATGACCACTGTCATCACAATGCCCCATGACAGATGTCATAACAATTCGCCATGGTCCTTGTCATCACAATGCTCCATGAACCTTGTCATCACAAGGTTCCAGGACTCTTGTCATCACAATGATCCATGATCACTTTCATCACAATGCTCCATGAAACCTGTCACCTCAATGCTCCATAGCCTTTGTATTCACAATGCTCCATGGCCCCTGTAATCACAGTGCTCCATGACCCCTTTCATCACAATGATCCAAGACCACTCTCATTAGAATGCCCCATGACGCCTGCCACCACAAATCTCCAAGGCCTCTCTTACCAAAAAGCTCCATGATCCCTGTCAGTACAATGTTCGATGACACTTTTCATCACAATGCTCCATGACCCCTGTCATCACAAAGTTCTCTGCCCATATCATCACAATGCTCCTTGTCACCTTTCATCACAATGCTCCATGTCCTTTCATCACAATGCTCCATAATTCTTGTCATCGCAATGTTCCTTGACCGTGTCATCACAATGTTCCATGACCCTTGTCATCACAAAGCTCCATGACCCCTGTCATCACAATGATCCATGATTCCTTTCCTCACAGTGCTCCAGTACCCTTTTCATCACAATGCTCCATGCCCCCTGTCATCACAGTGTCCCATAAGCCCTGTAATCCCAATGCTCCATGACCCTGTCATCACAATGCTACATGACCCCTGTCATCACATTGTTCCATGGCCTATGTATTCACAATGTTCCATGGACCCTGTAATCACACTGCTCCATGTTCCTTTTCAACACAATGCTCCATGACCCCTGTCATCACAATGTTCCATGAAAGTTGTCATCAAAATGCTCCATGACCCCGGTCACCACAAGTTTCCCTGCCCTTGTCATCACAATGGTACATGGCCTTGTCATCACAATGTTCCATGGCCTCTGTCATCACCATGCTCCATGGTCTTTCTCATCACAATGCTCTATGACCCCTGTCATCACAATGCTTGATGACCATTGTCATCACAATGCTCCAAGGTCCCTGTCATCACAATGCCTCATGGTCTTTGTAATCACAATGCTCAATGACCACTGTCATCACAATGCTCCATGCCGTTGTCATCACAATGCTCCATGGCCCCTGTAATCACAATGCTCCATGCGCTTGTCATCACAATGCTCCAGAACATTTGTCATCATAATGCTCCATTCCCGTGTCATCACATTGCTCAATGACACTTGTCATCAAAATGTTCCTTGGTCTTTGTCATCACAATGCTCCATGATCCCTGTCATCACAATGATCCCTGCCAATGTCATCACAATGCTCCATGTCTCCTGTAATCACAATGCTCCATGCCCTTGTCATCACAATGCTCCAGTTCTGTTGTCATCACCATGCTTCATGCCAGTGTCATCACAATGCTCCATGAATCTTGTCTTCACAATGCTCCATGGCCCATGTCATCACAATGCTCCATGACCCCTGTGATCACAATGCTCTATGGCCTTTGTCATCACAATGACACGTGACCCCCGTCAACACAATGCCTGATGAACCCTGACATCAAAATGCTAAATGGCACTTGTCATCACAATGCTATATGAAGCCTGTCATCACTATTCACCATGTCACTTGTTTTCACAATGCTCCATGCCCCCTGTAATCCCAGTACTCCATGACCCCTTTCATCACAATGCCCAATGCCACCTCTCATCACAATTCTCCATGGCATTTGTCATCACGATGCTCCATGACACCTGTCATCACAATGCTCCATGACACTTGTCATCACAATGCTCCATGGCCCCTCTCATTACTGTGCTCCATAATAACTTGAATCACATTTCTAGATGACCAGTGCCATCACAATGCCCCATGACATTGTCATCACAATTCGCCATGACCATTGTCATCACAATGCTCCATGAACCATGTCATCACAGGGTCCCAGGACACTTGTCATCACAATGATCCATTACCACTTTCATCACAATGCTCCATGACCACTGTCATCTCAATGCCCCATGGCCTTTGTATTCACAATGCTGCATGGCCCCTGTAATCACAGTGCTCCATAACACCTTTCATCATAATGCTCCATGACCACTGCCATCTCAATGCCTCATGACGCCTGTCATCACAATTCTCCAAGGCCCCTCTCATCACAATGCTCCATGACACTTGTCATCACATTGCTCCATAACAACTGTCATCACAGTGTTCCCTGCCCATGTCATCACAATGCTCCATGTCCTCTATAATCACAATGCTCCAAGCCTTTTTCCTCACAATGCTCCAGAATTTTGTCATCACAATGATCCATGACCGTGGCATCACAGTGCTCCACGGCCCTTGTCATCACAATGCTCCAGAATTCTTGTCATCACAATGTTCCATGGACGTGTCATCACAAAGCTACATGACCCTGGTCATCACAGTTCTCCATGACCTTTGTCATCACAATGCTCTATGTCACTATTCATCACAATTCTCAATGACCACTTTAATCACTATGCTCGCTGACCATTTTCATCACATTTCTCTATTGTCATTACAATTCCCCATGGCCCCTTTCTTCACCATGCTCCATGATGCCTGTCATCACAATGCTCCATGGCTTTTGTTATCACAATGCGCCAGGACCAGTTTCATCACAATACTCCATCCCCCTTGTCATCACAGTGCATAATGAAAGCTTTCATTACAATGCTCCGTGACACTTGTCATCACAATGCTCCATGGCCTTTATCGTCACAATGCTCCCAGGCACTTTTCATCACGATGTTCCATGAAAACTTTCATCACATTGCTCCATGACCATTGTCATCACAATAGTCCATAGCCTTGTCAACACAATGCTGCATAATCCCTGTCATCACAATTCTCCATGACTGCTGTCATCACAATAATCCAGGACAATTTTCATAACAATGCTTCATGCCCCCAGTCATCACAGTGCTCCATGATACCTTTCATCACAATTCCTAGATGATCAATGTCATCACAATGCCCAATGACCCCTGTCATCACAATTCGCTATGACCCTTGTCATCACAATACTCGATGAACCGTGTCATCACAGTGTTCCAGGACACATGTCATCACAATGATCCATTACTATTTTCATCACAATGCTCCAATACACCTGTCATCACAATGCTCCATGGCCCCTGTTATCATATTGCTCCATGATCTCTTTCATCACAATGCTCCATGACCACTGTCATCACCATACCTCAAGACGCCTGTCATCTCAATGCTCCATGGCTCTTTTCATCACAATGCCCCATGGGTCCTGTGATCACAATGCTCCATGCCCTTGTCATCAAAGTGCTCCAGAACTCTTGTCATCATAATGCTCCATGCCAATGTCATCAAAATGTCCCATGACACTTGTCATCACAATGCTCCATGGCTTAAACCATCACAATTTTCCATGGCCCCTGTCATCACAATGCTCCATGCCCTTTTCATCAAAATGCTCCAGAACTCTTGTCATTATAATGCTCCATGACAATGTCATCAAAATGCCCCATGACACTTGTCATCACAATGCTCCATGGCCTTTGTCATCACAATGTTCCATGGCCCCTGTCATCACAGTGCTCCATTATACCTTTCATCACAATTCTAGATGACCACTGTCATCACAATGCCCCATGACAGATGTCATAACAATTCGCCATGGTCCTTGTCATCACAATGCTCCATGAACCTTGTCATCACAAGGTTCCAGGACTCTTGTCATCACAATGATCCATGATCACTTTCATCACAATGCTCCATGAAACCTGTCACCTCAATGCTCCATAGCCTTTGTATTCACAATGCTCCATGGCCCCTGTAATCACAGTGCTCCATGACCCCTTTCATCACAATGATCCAAGACCGCTCTCATTAGAATGCCCCATGACGCCTGCCACCACAAATCTCCAAGGCCTCTCTTACCAAAAAGCTCCATGATCCCTGTCAGTACAATGTTCGATGACACTTTTCATCACAATGCTCCATGACCCCTGTCATCACAAAGTTCTCTGCCCATATCATCACAATGCTCCTTGTCACCTTTCATCACAATGCTCCATGTCCTTTCATCACAATGCTCCATAATTCTTGTCATCGCAATGTTCCTTGACCGTGTCATCACAATGTTCCATGACCCTTGTCATCACAAAGCTCCATGACCCCTGTCATCACAATGATCCATGATTCCTTTCCTCACAGTGCTCCAGTACCCTTTTCATCACAATGCTCCATGCCATTGTCAGCACAATGCTCCTTGGACCCTGTCATCAAAATGCTCCATCCCCTTTTCATCACAATGCTCCAGATATCCTATCATTACAATGCTCCATGCCCGTGTCAACACAATGCTTCATGACCCCTGTCATCAAAATGCTTTATGAATATTCTTATCACAATGTTCCATGACCCCTGTCATCAAAATGATCCATGACCGTTGTCATCACAATGCTGCATGATACCTTTCATCCCAATCCTCTGTGACTGCTGTCATCATAATGCTCCAGGACCATTTTCATCACAATGCTCCATGCCCCCTGTCATCACAGTGTCCCATAAGCCCTGTAATCCCAATGCTCCATGACCCTGTCATCACAATGCTACATGACCCCTGTCATCACATTGTTCCATGGCCTATGTATTCACAATGTTCCATGGACCCTGTAATCACACTGCTCCATGTTCCTTTTCAACACAATGCTCCATGACCCCTGTCATCACAATGTTCCATGAAAGTTGTCATCAAAATGCTCCATGACCCCGGTCACCACAAGTTTCCCTGCCCTTGTCATCACAATGGTACATGGCCTTGTCATCACAATGTTCCATGGCCTCTGTCATCACCATGCTCCATGGTCTTTCTCATCACAATGCTCTATGACCCCTGTCATCACAATGCTTGATGACCATTGTCATCACAATGCTCCAAGGTCCCTGTCATCACAATGCCTCATGGTCTTTGTAATCACAATGCTCAATGACCACTGTCATCACAATGCTCCATGCCGTTGTCATCACAATGCTCCATGGCCCCTGTAATCACAATGCTCCATGCGCTTGTCATCACAATGCTCCAGAACATTTGTCATCATAATGCTCCATTCCCGTGTCATCACATTGCTCAATGACACTTGTCATCAAAATGTTCCTTGGTCTTTGTCATCACAATGCTCCATGATCCCTGTCATCACAATGATCCCTGCCAATGTCATCACAATGCTCCATGTCTCCTGTAATCACAATGCTCCATGCCCTTGTCATCACAATGCTCCAGTTATGTTGTCATCACCATGCTTCATGCCAGTGTCATCACAATGCTCCATGAATCTTGTCTTCACAATGCTCCATGGCCCATGTCATCACAATGCTCCATGACCCCTGTGATCACAATGCTCTATGGCCTTTGTCATCACAATGACACGTGACCCCCGTCAACACAATGCCTGATGAACCCTGACATCAAAATGCTAAATGGCACTTGTCATCACAATGCTATATGAAGCCTGTCATCAGTATTCACCATGTCACTTGTTTTCACAATGCTCCATGCCCCCTGTAATCCCAGTACTCCATGACCCCTTTCATCACAATGCCCAATGCCACCTCTCATCACAATTCTCCATGGCATTTGTCATCACGATGCTCCATGACACCTGTCATCACAATGCTCCATGACACTTGTCATCACAATGCTCCATGGCCCCTCTCATTACTGTGCTCCATAATAACTTGAATCACATTTCTAGATGACCAGTGCCATCACAATGCCCCATGACATTGTCATCACAATTCGCCATGACCATTGTCATCACAATGCTCCATGAACCATGTCATCACAGGGTCCCAGGACACTTGTCATCACAATGATCCATTACCACTTTCATCACAATGCTCCATGACCACTGTCATCTCAATGCCCCATGGCCTTTGTATTCACAATGCTCCATGGCCCCTGTAATCACAGTGCTCCATAACACCTTTCATCATAATGCTCCATGACCACTGCCATCTCAATCCCTCATGACGCCTGTCATCACAATTCTCCAAGGCCCCTCTCATCACAATGCTCCATGACACTTGTCATCACATTGCTCCATAACAACTGTCATCACTGTGTTCCCTGCCCATGTCATCACAATGCTCCATGTCCTCTATAATCACAATGCTCCAAGCCTTTTTCCTCACAATGCTCCAGAATTTTGTCATCACAATGATCCATGACCGTGGCATCACAATGCTCCACGGCCCTTGTCATCACAATGCTCCAGAATTCTTGTCATCACAATGTTCCATGGACGTGTCATCACAAAGCTACATGACCCTGGTCATCACAGTTCTCCATGACCTTTGTCATCACAATGCTCTATGTCACTATTCATCACAATTCTCAATGACCACTTTAATCACTATGCTCGCTGACCATTTTCATCACATTTCTGTATTGTCATTACAATTCCCCATGGCCCCTTTCTTCACCATGCTCCATGATGCCTGTCATCACAATGCTCCATGGCTTTTGTTATCACAATGCGCCAGGACCAGTTTCATCACAATACTGCATCCCCCTTGTCATCACAGTGCATAATGAAAGCTTTCATTACAATGCTCCGTGACACTTGTCATCACAATGCTCCATGGCCTTTATCGTCACAATGCTCCCAGGCACTTTTCATCACGATGTTCCATGAAAACTTTCATCACATTGCTCCATGACCATTGTCATCACAATAGTCCATAGCCTTGTCAACACAATGCTGCATAATCCCTGTCATCACAATTCTCCATGACTGCTGTCATCACAATAATCCAGGACAATTTTCATATCAATGCTTCATGCCCCCAGTCATCACAGTGCTCCATGATACCTTTCATCACAATTCCTAGATGATCAATGTCATCACAATGCCCAATGACCCCTGTCATCACAATTCGCTATGACCCTTGTCATCAAAATACTCGATGAACCGTGTCATCACAGTGTTCCAGGACACATGTCATCACAATGATCCATTACTATTTTCATCACAATGCTCCAATACACCTGTCATCACAATGCTCCATGGCCCCTGTTATCATATTGCTCCATGATCTCTTTCATCACAATGCTCCATGACCACTGTCATCACCATACCTCAAGACGCCTGTCATCTCAATGCTCCATGGCTCTTTTCATCACAATGCCCCATGGGCCCTGTGATCACAATGCTCCATGCCCTTGTCATCAAAGTGCTCCAGAACTCTTGTCATCATAATGCCCCATGCCAATGTCATCAAAATGTCCCATGACACTTGTCATCACAATGCTCCATGGCTTATACCATCACAATTTTCCATGGCCCCTGTCATCACAATGCTCCATGCCCTTTTCATCAAAATGCTCCAGAACTCTTGTCATTATAATGCTCCATGCCAATGTCATCAAAATGCCCCATGACACTTGTCATCACAATGCTCCATGGCCTTTGTCATCACAATGTTCCATGGCCCCTGTCATCACAGTGCTCCATTATACCTTTCATCACAATTCTCGATGACCACTGTCATCACAATGCCCCATGACAGATGTCATAACAATTCGCCATGGTCCTTGTCATCACAATGCTCCATGAACCTTGTCATCACAAGGTTCCAGGACTCTTGTCATCACAATGATCCATGATCACTTTCATCACAATGCTCCATGAAACCTGTCACCTCAATGCTCCATAGCCTTTGTATTCACAATGCTCCATGGCCCCTGTAATCACAGTGCTCCATGACCCCTTTCATCACAATGATCCAAGACCGCTCTCATTAGAATGCCCCATGACGCCTGCCACCACAAATCTCCAAGGCCTCTCTTACCAAAAAGCTCCATGATCCCTGTCAGTACAATGTTCGATGACACTTTTCATCACAATGCTCCATGACCCCTGTCATCACAAAGTTCTCTGCCCATATCATCACAATGCTCCTTGTCACTTTTCATCACAATGCTCCATGTCCTTTCATCACAATGCTCCATAATTCTTGTCATCGCAATGTTCCTTGACCGTGTCATCACAATGCTCCATGACCTTGTCATCACAAAGCTCCATGACCCCTGTCATCACAATGATCCATGATTCCTTTCCTCACAGTGCTCCAGTACCCTTTTCATCACAATGCTCCATGCCATTGTCAGCACAATGCTCCTTGGACCCTGACATCAAAATGCTCCATCCCCTTTTCATCACAATGCTCCAGATATCCTATCATTACAATGCTCCATGCCCGTGTCAACACAATGCTTCATGACCCCTGTCATCAAAATGCTTTATGAATATTCTTATCACAATGTTCCATGACCCCTGTCATCAAAATGATCCATGACCGTTGTCATCACAATGCTGCATGATACCTTTCATCCCAATCCTCTGTGACTGCTGTCATCATAATGCTCCAGGACCATTTTCATCACAATGCTCCATGCCCCCTGTCATCACAGTGCCCCATAAGCCCTGTAATCCCAATGCTCCATGACCCTGTCATCACAATGCTACATGACCCCTGTCATCACATTGTTCCATGACCTATGTATTCACAATATTCCATGGACCCTGTAATCACACTGCTCCATGTTCCTTTTCAACACAATGCTCCATGACCCCTGTCATCACAATGTTCCATGAAAGTTGTCATCAAAATGCTCCATGACCCCGGTCACCACAAGGTTCCCTGCCCTTGTCATCACAATGGTACATGGCCTTGTCATCACCATGCTCCATGGTCTTTCTCATTACAATGCTCTATGACCCCTGTCATCACAATGCTTGATGACCATTGTCATCACAATGCTCCAAGGTCCCTGTCATCACAATGCCTCATGGTCTTTGTAATCACAATGCTCAATGACCACTGTCATCACAATGCTCCATGCCGTTGTCATCACAATGCTCCATGGCCCCTGGAATCACAATGCTCCATGCGCTTGTCATCACAATGCTCCAGAACATTTGTCATCATAATGCTCCATTCCCGTGTCATCACATTGCTCAATGACACTTGTCATCAAAATGTTCCTTGGTCTTTGTCATCACAATGCTCCATGATCCCTGTCATCACAATGATCCCTGCCAATGTCATCACAATGCTCCATGTCTCCTGTAATCACAATGCTCCATGCCCTTGTCATCACAATGCTCCAGTTATGTTGTCATCACCATGCTTCATGCCAGTGTCATCACAATGCTCCATGAATCTTGTCTTCACAATGCTCCATGGCCCATGTCATCACAATGCTCCATGACCCCTGTGATCACAATGCTCTATGGCCTTTGTCATCACAATGACACGTGACCCCCGTCAACACAATGCCTGATGAACCCTGACATCAAAATGCTAAATGGCACTTGTCATCACAATGCTATATGAAGCCTGTCATCACTATTCACCATGTCACTTGTTTTCACAATGCTCCATGCCCCCTGTAATCCCAGTACTCCATGACCCCTTTCATCACAATGCCCAATGCCACCTCTCATCACAATTCTCCATGGCATTTGTCATCACGATGCTCCATGACACCTGTCATCACAATGCTCCATGACACTTGTCATCACAATGCTCCATGGCCCCTCTCATTACTGTGCTCCATAATAACTTGAATCACATTTCTAGATGACCAGTGCCATCACAATGCCCCATGACATTGTCATCACAATTCGCCATGACCATTGTCATCACAATGCTCCATGAACCATGTCATCACAGGGTCCCAGGACACTTGTCATCACAATGATCCATTACCACTTTCATCACAATGCTCCATGACCACTGTCATCTCAATGCCCCATGGCCTTTGTATTCACAATGCTCCATGGCCCCTGTAATCACAGTGCTCCATAACACCTTTCATCATAATGCTCCATGACCACTGCCATCTCAATGCCTCATGACGCCTGTCATCACAATTCTCCAAGGCCCCTCTCATCACAATGCTCCATGACACTTGTCATCACATTGCTCCATAACAACTGTCATCACAGTATTCCCTGCCCATGTCATCACAATGCTCCATGTCCTCTATAATCACAATGCTCCAAGCCTTTTTCCTCACAATGCTCCAGAATTTTGTCATCACAATGATCCATGACCGTGGCATCACAATGCTCCACGGCCCTTGTCATCACAATGCTCCAGAATTCTTGTCATCACAATGTTCCATGGACGTGTCATCACAAAGCTACATGACCCTGGTCATCACAGTTCTCCATGACCTTTGTCATCACAATGCTCTATGTCACTATTCATCACAATTCTCAATGACCAGTTTAATCACTATGCTCGCTGACCATTTTCATCACATTTCTCTATTGTCATTACAATTCCCCATGGCCCCTTTCTTCACCATGCTCCATGATGCCTGTCATCACAATGCTCCATGGCTTTTGTTATCACAATGCGCCAGGACCAGTTTCATCACAATACTCCATCCCCCTTGTCATCACAGTGCATAATGAAAGCTTTCATTACAATGCTCCGTGACACTTGTCATCACAATGCTCCATGGCCTTTATCGTCACAATGCTCCCAGGCACTTTTCATCACGATGTTCCATGAAAACTTTCATCACATTGCTCCATGACCATTGTCATCACAATAGTCCATAGCCTTGTCAACACAATGCTGCATAATCCCTGTCATCACAATTCTCCATGACTGCTGTCATCACAATAATCCAGGACAATTTTCATAACAATGCTTCATGCCCCCAGTCATCACAGTGCTCCATGATACCTTTCATCACAATTCCTAGATGATCAATGTCATCACAATGCCCAATGACCCCTGTCATCACAATTCGCTATGACCCTTGTCATCACAATACTCGATGAACCGTGTCATCACAGTGTTCCCGGACACATGTCATCACAATGATCCATTACTATTTTCATCACAATGCTCCAATACACCTGTCATCACAATGCTCCATGGCCCCTGTTATCATATTGCTCCATGATCTCTTTCATCACAATGCTCCATGACCACTGTCATCACCATACCTCAAGACGCCTGTCATCTCAATGCTCCATGGCTCTTTTCATCACAATGCCCCATGGGCCCTGTGATCACAATGCTCCATGCCCTTGTCATCAAAGTGCTCCAGAACTCTTGTCATCATAATGCTCCATGCCAATGTCATCAAAATGTCCCATGACACTTGTCATCACAATGCTCCATGGCTTATACCATCACAATTTTCCATGGCCCCTGTCATCACAATGCTCCATGCCCTTTTCATCAAAATGCTCCAGAACTCTTGTCATTATAATGCTCCATGCCAATGTCATCAAAATGCCCCATGACACTTGTCATCACAATGCTCCATGGCCTTTGTCATCACAATGTTCCATGGCCCCTGTCATCACAGTGCTCCATTATACCTTTCATCACAATTCTAGATGACCACTGTCATCACAATGCCCCATGACAGATGTCATAACAATTCGCCATGGTCCTTGTCATCACAATGCTCCATGAACCTTGTCATCACAAGGTTCCAGGACTCTTGTCATCACAATGATCCATGATCACTTTCATCACAATGCTCCATGAAACCTGTCACCTCAATGCTCCATAGCCTTTGTATTCACAATGCTCCATGGCCCCTGTAATCACAGTGCTCCATGACCCCTTTCATCACAATGATCCAAGACCGCTCTCATTAGAATGCCCCATGACGCCTGCCACCACAAATCTCCAAGGCCTCTCTTACCAAAAAGCTCCATGATCCCTGTCAGTACAATGTTCGATGACACTTTTCATCACAATGCTCCATGACCCCTGTCATCACAAAGTTCTCTGCCCATATCATCACAATGCTCCTTGTCACCTTTCATCACAATGCTCCATGTCCTTTCATCACAATGCTCCATAATTCTTGTCATCGCAATGTTCCTTGACCGTGTCATCACAATGCTCCATGACCCTTGTCATCACAAAGCTCCATGACCCCTGTCATCACAATGATCCATGATTCCTTTCCTCACAGTGCTCCAGTACCCTTTTCATCACAATGCTCCATGCCATTGTCAGCACAATGCTCCTTGGACCCTGTCATCAAAATGCTCCATCCCCTTTTCATCACAATGCTCCAGATATCCTATCATTACAATGCTCCATGCCCGTGTCAACACAATGCTTCATGACCCCTGTCATCAAAATGCTTTATGAATATTCTTATCACAATGTTCCATGACCCCTGTCATCAAAATGATCCATGACCGTTGTCATCACAATGCTGCATGATACCTTTCATCCCAATCCTCTGTGACTGCTGTCATCATAATGCTCCAGGACCATTTTCATCACAATGCTCCATGCCCCCTGTCATCACAGTGCCCCATAAGCCCTGTAATCCCAATGCTCCATGACCCTGTCTTCACAATGCTACATGACCCCTGTCATCACATTGTTCCATTGCCTATGTATTCACAATGTTCCATGGACCCTGTAATCACACTGCTCCATGTTCCTTTTCAACACAATGCTCCATGACCCCTGTCATCACAATGTTCCATGAAAGTTGTCATCAAAATGCTCCATGACCCCGGTCACCACAAGGTTCCCTGCCCTTGTCATCACAATGGTACATGGCCTTGTCATCACAATGTTCCATGGCCTCTGTCATCACCATGCTCCATGGTCTTTCTCATCACAATGCTCTATGACCCCTGTCATCACAATGCTTGATGACCATTGTCATCACAATGCTCCAAGGTCCCTGTCATCACAATGCCTCATGGTCTTTGTAATCACAATGCTCAATGACCACTGTCATCACAATGCTCCATGCCGTTGTCATCACAATGCTCCAGAACATTTGTCATCATAATGCTCCATTCCCGTGTCATCACATTGCTCAATGACACTTGTCATCAAAATGTTCCTTGGTCTTTGTCATCACAATGCTCCATGATCCCTGTCATCACAATGATCCCTGCCAATGTCATCACAATGCTCCATGTCTCCTGTAATCACAATGCTCCATGCCCTTGTCATCACAATGCTCCAGTTCTGTTGTCATCACCATGCTTCATGCCAGTGTCATCACAATGCTCCATGAATCTTGTCTTCACAATGCTCCATGGCCCATGTCATCACAATGCTCCATGACCCCTGTGATCACAATGCTCTATGGCCTTTGTCATCACAATGACACGTGACCCCCGTCAACACAATGCCTGATGAACCCTGACATCAAAATGCTAAATGGCACTTGTCATCACAATGCTATATGAAGCCTGTCATCACTATTCACCATGTCACTTGTTTTCACAATGCTCCATGCCCCCTGTAATCCCAGTACTCCATGACCCCTTTCATCACAATGCCCAATGCCACCTCTCATCACAATTCTCCATGGCATTTGTCATCACGATGCTCCATGACACCTGTCATCACAATGCTCCATGACACTTGTCATCACAATGCTCCATGGCCCCTCTCATTACTGTGCTCCATAATAACTTGAATCACATTTCTAGATGACCAGTGCCATCACAATGCCCCATGACATTGTCATCACAATTCGCCATGACCATTGTCATCACAATGCTCCATGAACCATGTCATCACAGGGTCCCAGGACACTTGTCATCACAATGATCCATTACCACTTTCATCACAATGCTCCATGACCACTGTCATCTCAATGCCCCATGGCCTTTGTATTCACAATGCTGCATGGCCCCTGTAATCACAGTGCTCCATAACACCTTTCATCATAATGCTCCATGACCACTGCCATCTCAATGCCTCATGACGCCTGTCATCACAATTCTCCAAGGCCCCTCTCATCACAATGCTCCATGACACTTGTCATCACATTGCTCCATAACAACTGTCATCACAGTGTTCCCTGCCCATGTCATCACAATGCTCCATGTCCTCTATAATCACAATGCTCCAAGCCTTTTTCCTCACAATGCTCCAGAATTTTGTCATCACAATGATCCATGACCGTGGCATCACAATGCTCCACGGCCCTTGTCATCACAATGCTCCAGAATTCTTGTCATCACAATGTTCCATGGACGTGTCATCACAAAGCTACATGACCCTGGTCATCACAGTTCTCCATGACCTTTGTCATCACAATGCTCTATGTCACTATTCATCACAATTCTCAATGACCAGTTTAATCACTATGCTCGCTGACCATTTTCATCACATTTCTCTATTGTCATTACAATTCCCCATGGCCCCTTTCTTCACCATGCTCCATGATGCCTGTCATCACAATGCTCCATGGCTTTTGTTATCACAATGCGCCAGGACCAGTTTCATCACAATACTCCATCCCCCTTGTCATCACAGTGCATAATGAAAGCTTTCATTACAATGCTCCGTGACACTTGTCATCACAATGCTCCATGGCCTTTATCGTCACAATGCTCCCAGGCACTTTTCATCACGATGTTCCATGAAAACTTTCATCACATTGCTCCATGACCATTGTCATCACAATAGTCCATAGCCTTGTCAACACAATGCTGCATAATCCCTGTCATCACAATTCTCCATGACTGCTGTCATCACAATAATCCAGGACAATTTTCATAACAATGCTTCATGCCCCCAGTCATCACAGTGCTCCATGATACCTTTCATCACAATTCCTAGATGATCAATGTCATCACAATGCCCAATGACCCCTGTCATCACAATTCGCTATGACCCTTGTCATCACAATACTCGATGAACCGTGTCATCACAGTGTTCCAGGACACATGTCATCACAATGATCCATTACTATTTTCATCACAATGCTCCAATACACCTGTCATCACAGTGCTCCATGGCCCCTGTTATCATATTGCTCCATGATCTCTTTCATCACAATGCTCCATGACCACTGTCATCACCATACCTCAAGACGCCTGTCATCTCAATGCTCCATGGCTCTTTTCATCACAATGCCCCATGGGTCCTGTGATCACAATGCTCCATGCCCTTGTCATCAAAGTGCTCCAGAACTCTTGTCATCATAATGCTCCATGCCAATGTCATCAAAATGTCCCATGACACTTGTCATCACAATGCTCCATGGCTTAAACCATCACAATTTTCCATGGCCCCTGTCATCACAATGCTCCATGCCCTTTTCATCAAAATGCTCCAGAACTCTTGTCATTATAATGCTCCATGCCAATGTCATCAAAATGCCCCATGACACTTGTCATCACAATGCTCCATGGCCTTTGTCATCACAATGTTCCATGGCCCCTGTCATCACAGTGCTCCATTATACCTTTCATCACAATTCTAGATGACCACTGTCATCACAATGCCCCATGACAGATGTCATAACAATTCGCCATGGTCCTTGTCATCACAATGCTCCATGAACCTTGTCATCACAAGGTTCCAGGACTCTTGTCATCACAATGATCCATGATCACTTTCATCACAATGCTCCATGAAACCTGTCACCTCAATGCTCCATAGCCTTTGTATTCACAATGCTCCATGGCCCCTGTAATCACAGTGCTCCATGACCCCTTTCATCACAATGATCCAAGACCGCTCTCATTAGAATGCCCCATGACGCCTGCCACCACAAATCTCCAAGGCCTCTCTTACCAAAAAGCTCCATGATCCCTGTCAGTACAATGTTCGATGACACTTTTCATCACAATGCTCCATGACCCCTGTCATCACAAAGTTCTCTGCCCATATCATCACAATGCTCCTTGTCACCTTTCATCACAATGCTCCATGTCCTTTCATCACAATGCTCCATAATTCTTGTCATCGCAATGTTCCTTGACCGTGTCATCACAATGCTCCATGACCCTTGTCATCACAAAGCTCCATGACCCCTGTCATCACAATGATCCATGATTCCTTTCCTCACAGTGCTCCAGTACCCTTTTCATCACAATGCTCCATGCCATTGTCAGCACAATGCTCCTTGGACCCTGTCATCAAAATGCTCCATCCCCTTTTCATCACAATGCTCCAGATATCCTATCATTACAATGCTCCATGCCCGTGTCAACACAATGCTTCATGACCCCTGTCATCAAAATGCTTTATGAATATTCTTATCACAATGTTCCATGACCCCTGTCATCAAAATGATCCATGACCGTTGTCATCACAATGCTGCATGATACCTTTCATCCCAATCCTCTGTGACTGCTGTCATCATAATGCTCCAGGACCATTTTCATCACAATGCTCCATGCCCCCTGTCATCACAGTGTCCCATAAGCCCTGTAATCCCAATGCTCCATGACCCTGTCATCACAATGCTACATGACCCCTGTCATCACATTGTTCCATGGCCTATGTATTCACAATGTTCCATGGACCCTGTAATCACACTGCTCCATGTTCCTTTTCAACACAATGCTCCATGACCCCTGTCATCACAATGTTCCATGAAAGTTGTCATCAAAATGCTCCATGACCCCGGTCACCACAAGTTTCCCTGCCCTTGTCATCACAATGGTACATGGCCTTGTCATCACAATGTTCCATGGCCTCTGTCATCACCATGCTCCATGGTCTTTCTCATCACAATGCTCTATGACCCCTGTCATCACAATGCTTGATGACCATTGTCATCACAATGCTCCAAGGTCCCTGTCATCACAATGCCTCATGGTCTTTGTAATCACAATGCTCAATGACCACTGTCATCACAATGCTCCATGCCGTTGTCATCACAATGCTCCATGGCCCCTGTAATCACAATGCTCCATGCGCTTGTCATCACAATGCTCCAGAACATTTGTCATCATAATGCTCCATTCCCGTGTCATCACATTGCTCAATGACACTTGTCATCAAAATGTTCCTTGGTCTTTGTCATCACAATGCTCCATGATCCCTGTCATCACAATGATCCCTGCCAATGTCATCACAATGCTCCATGTCTCCTGTAATCACAATGCTCCATGCCCTTGTCATCACAATGCTCCATTTCTGTTGTCATCACCATGCTTCATGCCAGTGTCATCACAATGCTCCATGAATCTTGTCTTCACAATGCTCCATGGCCCATGTCATCACAATGCTCCATGACCCCTGTGATCACAATGTTCTATGGCCTTTGTCATCACAATGACACGTGACCCCCGTCAACACAATGCCTGATGAACCCTGACATCAAAATGCTAAATGGCACTTGTCATCACAATGCTATATGAAGCCTGTCATCACTATTCACCATGTCACTTGTTTTCACAATGCTCCATGCCCCCTGTAATCCCAGTACTCCATGACCCCTTTCATCACAATGCCCAATGCCACCTCTCATCACAATTCTCCATGGCATTTGTCATCACGATGCTCCATGACACCTGTCATCACAATGCTCCATGACACTTGTCATCACAATGCTCCATGGCCCCTCTCATTACTGTGCACCATAAAAACTTGAATCACATTTCTAGATGACCAGTGCCATCACAATGCCCCATGACATTGTCATCACAATTCGCCATGACCATTGTCATCACAATGCTCCACGAACCATGTCATCACAGGGTCCCAGGACACTTGTCATCACAATGATCCATTACCACTTTCATCACAATGCTCCATGACCACTGTCATCTCAATGCCCCATGGCCTTTGTATTCACAATGCTCCATGGCCCCTGTAATCACAGTGCTCCATAACACCTTTCATCATAATGCTCCATGACCACTGCCATCTCAATTCCTCATGACGCCTGTCATCACAATTCTCCAAGGCCCCTCTCATCACAATGCTCCATGACACTTGTCATCACATTGCTCCATAACAACTGTCATCACAGTGTTCCCTGCCCATGTCATCACAATGCTCCATGTCCTCTATAATCACAATGCTCCAAGCCTTTTTCCTCACAATGCTCCAGAATTTTGTCATCACAATGATCCATGACCGTGGCATCACAATGCTCCACGGCCCTTGTCATCACAATGCTCCAGAATTCTTGTCATCACAATGTTCCATGGACGTGTCATCACAAAGCTACATGACCCTGGTCATCACAGTTCTCCATGACCTTTGTCATCACAATGCTCTATGTCACTATTCATCACAATTCTCAATGACCACTTTAATCACTATGCTCGCTGACCATTTTCATCACATTTCTCTATTGTCATTACAATTACCCATGGCCCCTTTCTTCACCATGCTCCATGATGCCTGTCATCACAATGCTCCATGGCTTTTGTTATCACAATGCGCCAGGACCAGTTTCATCACAACACTCCATCCCCCTTGTCATCACAGTGCATAATGAAAGCTTTCATTACAATGCTCCGTGACACTTGTCATCACAATGCTCCATGGCCTTTATCGTCACAATGCTCCCAGGAACTTTTCATCACGATGTTCCATGAAAACTTTCATCACATTGCTCCATGACCATTGTCATCACAATAGTCCATAGCCTTGTCAACACAATGCTGCATAATCCCTGTCATCACAATTCTCCATGACTGCTGTCATCACAATAATCCAGGACAATTTTCATATCAATGCTTCATGCCCCCAGTCATCACAGTGCTCCATGATACCTTTCATCACAATTCCTAGATGATCAATGTCATCACAATGCCCAATGACCCCTGTCATCACAATTCGCTATGACCCTTGTCATCACAATACTCGATGAACCGTGTCATCACAGTGTTCCAGGACACATGTCATCACAATGATCCATTACTATTTTCATCACAATGCTCCAATACACCTGTCATCACAATGCTCCATGGCCCCTGTTATCATATTGCTCCATGATCTCTTTCATCACAATGCTCCATGACCACTGTCATCACCATACCTCAAGACGCCTGTCATCTCAATGCTCCATGGCTCTTTTCATCACAATGCCCCATGGGCCCTGTGATCACAATGCTCCATGCCCTTGTCATCAAAGTGCTCCAGAACTCTTGTCATCATAATGCCCCATGCCAATGTCATCAAAATGTCCCATGACACTTGTCATCACAATGCTCCATGGCTTATACCATCACAATTTTCCATGGCCCCTGTCATCACAATGCTCCATGCCCTTTTCATCAAAATGCTCCAGAACTCTTGTCATTATAATGCTCCATGCCAATGTCATCAAAATGCCCCATGACACTTGTCATCACAATGCTCCATGGCCTTTGTCATCACAATGTTCCATGGCCCCTGTCATCACAGTGCTCCATTATACCTTTCATCACAATTCTCGATGACCACTGTCATCACAATGCCCCATGACAGATGTCATAACAATTCGCCATGGTCCTTGTCATCACAATGCTCCATGAACCTTGTCATCACAAGGTTCCAGGACTCTTGTCATCACAATGATCCATGATCACTTTCATCACAATGCTCCATGAAACCTGTCACCTCAATGCTCCATAGCCTTTGTATTCACAATGCTCCATGGCCCCTGTAATCACAGTGCTCCATGACCCCTTTCATCACAATGATCCAAGACCGCTCTCATTAGAATGCCCCATGACGCCTGCCACCACAAATCTCCAAGGCCTCTCTTACCAAAAAGCTCCATGATCCCTGTCAGTACAATGTTCGATGACACTTTTCATCACAATGCTCCATGACCCCTGTCATCACAAAGTTCTCTGCCCATATCATCACAATGCTCCTTGTCACTTTTCATCACAATGCTCCATGTCCTTTCATCACAATGCTCCATAATTCTTGTCATCGCAATGTTCCTTGACCGTGTCATCACAATGCTCCATGACCTTGTCATCACAAAGCTCCATGACCCCTGTCATCACAATGATCCATGATTCCTTTCCTCACAGTGCTCCAGTACCCTTTTCATCACAATGCTCCATGCCATTGTCAGCACAATGCTCCTTAGACCCTGACATCAAAATGCTCCATCCCCTTTTCATCACAATGCTCCAGATATCCTATCATTACAATGCTCCATGCCCGTGTCAACACAATGCTTCATGACCCCTGTCATCAAAATGCTTTATGAATATTCTTATCACAATGTTCCATGACCCCTGTCATCAAAATGATCCATGACCGTTGTCATCACAATGCTGCATGATACCTTTCATCCCAATCCTCTGTGACTGCTGTCATCATAATGCTCCAGGACCATTTTCATCACAATGCTCCATGCCCCCTGTCATCACAGTGTCCCATAAGCCCTGTAATCCCAATGCTCCATGACCCTGTCATCACAATGCTACATGACCCCTGTCATCACATTGTTCCATGGCCTATGTATTCACAATGTTCCATGGACCCTGTAATCACACTGCTCCATGTTCCTTTTCAACACAATGCTCCATGACCCCTGTCATCACAATGTTCCATGAAAGTTGTCATCAAAATGCTCCATGACCCCGGTCACCACAAGGTTCCCTGCCCTTGTCATCACAATGGTACATGGCCTTGTCATCACCATGCTCCATGGTCTTTCTCATTACAATGCTCTATGACCCCTGTCATCACAATGCTTGATGACCATTGTCATCACAATGCTCCAAGGTCCCTGTCATCACAATGCCTCATGGTCTTTGTAATCACAATGCTCAATGACCACTGTCATCACAATGCTCCATGCCGTTGTCATCACAATGCTCCATGGCCCCTGTAATCACAATGCTCCATGCGCTTGTCATCACAATGCTCCATGATCCCTGTCATCACAATGATCCCTGCCAATGTCATCACAATGCTCCATGTCTCCTGTAATCACAATGCTCCATGCCCTTGTCATCACAATGCTCCAGTTCTGTTGTCATCACCATGCTTCATGCCAGTGTCATCACAATGCTCCATGAATCTTGTCTTCACAATGCTCCATGGCCCATGTCATCACAATGCTCCATGACCCCTGTGATCACAATGCTCTATGGCCTTTGTCATCACAATGACACGTGACCCCCGTCAACACAATGCCTGATGAACCCTGACATCAAAATGCTAAATGGCACTTGTCATCACAATGCTATATGAAGCCTGTCATCACTATTCACCATGTCACTTGTTTTCACAATGCTCCATGCCCCCTGTAATCCCAGTACTCCATGACCCCTTTCATCACAATGCCCAATGCCACCTCTCATCACAATTCTCCATGGCATTTGTCATCACGATGCTCCATGACACCTGTCATCACAATGCTCCATGACACTTGTCATCACAATGCTCTATGGCCCCTCTCATTACTGTGCTCCATAATAACTTGAATCACATTTCTAGATGACCAGTGCCATCACAATGCCCCATGACATTGTCATCACAATTCGCCATGACCATTGTCATCACAATGCTCCATGAACCATGTCATCACAGGGTCCCAGGACACTTGTCATCACAATGATCCATTACCACTTTCATCACAATGCTCCATGACCACTGTCATCTCAATGCCCCATGGCCTTTGTATTCACAATGCTCCATGGCCCCTGTAATCACAGTGCTCCATAACACCTTTCATCATAATGCTCCATGACCACTGCCATCTCAATGCCTCATGACGCCTGTCATCACAATTCTCCAAGGCCCCTCTCATCACAATGCTCCATGACACTTGTCATCACATTGCTCCATAACAACTGTCATCACAGTATTCCCTGCCCATGTCATCACAATGCTCCATGTCCTCTATAATCACAATGCTCCAAGCCTTTTTCCTCACAATGCTCCAGAATTTTGTCATCACAATGATCCATGACCGTGGCATCACAATGCTCCACGGCCCTTGTCATCACAATGCTCCAGAATTCTTGTCATCACAATGTTCCATGGACGTGTCATCACAAAGCTACATGACCCTGGTCATCACAGTTCTCCATGACCTTTGTCATCACAATGCTCTATGTCACTATTCATCACAATTCTCAATGACCACTTTAATCACTATGCTCGCTGACCATTTTCATCACATTTCTCTATTGTCATTACAATTCCCCATGGCCCCTTTCTTCACCATGCTCCATGATGCCTGTCATCACAATGCTCCATGGCTTTTGTTATCACAATGCGCCAGGACCAGTTTCATCACAATACTCCATCCCCCTTGTCATCACAGTGCATAATGAAAGCTTTCATTACAATGCTCCGTGACACTTGTCATCACAATGCTCCATGGCCTTTATCGTCACAATGCTCCCAGGCACTTTTCATCACGATGTTCCATGAAAACTTTCATCACATTGCTCCATGACCATTGTCATCACAATAGTCCATAGCCTTGTCAACACAATGCTGCATAATCCCTGTCATCACAATTCTCCATGACTGCTGTCATCACAATAATCCAGGACAATTTTCATAACAATGCTTCATGCCCCCAGTCATCACAGTGCTCCATGATACCTTTCATCACAATTCCTAGATGATCAATGTCATCACAATGCCCAATGACCCCTGTCATCACAATTCGCTATGACCCTTGTCATCACAATACTCGATGAACCGTGTCATCACAGTGTTCCAGGACACATGTCATCACAATGATCCATTACTATTTTCATCACAATGCTCCAATACACCTGTCATCACAATGCTCCATGGCCCCTGTTATCATATTGCTCCATGATCTCTTTCATCACAATGCTCCATGACCACTGTCATCACCATACCTCAAGACGTCTGTCATCTCAATGCTCCATGGCTCTTTTCATCACAATGCCCCATGGATCCTGTGATCACAATGCTCCATGCCCTTGTCATCAAAGTGCTCCAGAACTCTTGTCATCATAATGCTCCATGCCAATGTCATCAAAATGTCCCATGACACTTGTCATCACAATGCTCCATGGCCTTTGTCATCACAATGTTTCATGGCCCCTGTCATCACAGTGCTCCATTATACCTTTCATCACAATTCTAGATGACCACTGTCATCACAATGCCCCATGACAGATGTCATAACAATTCGCCATGGTCCTTGTCATCACAATGCTCCATGAACCTTGTCATCACAAGGTTCCAGGACTCTTGTCATCACAATGATCCATGATCACTTTCATCACAATGCTCCATGAAACCTGTCACCTCAATGCTCCATAGCCTTTGTATTCACAATGCTCCATGGCCCCTGTAATCACAGTGCTCCATGACCCCTTTCATCACAATGATCCAAGACCGCTCTCATTAGAATGCCCCATGACGCCTGCCACCACAAATCTCCAAGGCCTCTCTTACCAAAAAGCTCCATGATCCCTGTCAGTACAATGTTCGATGACACTTTTCATCACAATGCTCCATGACCCCTGTCATCACAAAGTTCTCTGCCCATATCATCACAATGCTCCTTGTCACCTTTCATCACAATGCTCCATGTCCTTTCATCACAATGCTCCATAATTCTTGTCATCGCAATGTTCCTTGACCGTGTCATCACAATGTTCCATGACCCTTGTCATCACAAAGCTCCATGACCCCTGTCATCACAATGATCCATGATTCCTTTCCTCACAGTGCTCCAGTACCCTTTTCATCACAATGCTCCATGCCATTGTCAGCACAATGCTCCTTGGACCCTGTCATCAAAATGCTCCATCCCCTTTTCATCACAATGCTCCAGATATCCTATCATTACAATGCTCCATGCCCGTGTCAACACAATGCTTCATGACCCCTGTCATCAAAATGCTTTATGAATATTCTTATCACAATGTTCCATGACCCCTGTCATCAAAATGATCCATGACCGTTGTCATCACAATGCTGCATGATACCTTTCATCCCAATCCTCTGTGACTGCTGTCATCATAATGCTCCAGGACCATTTTCATCACAATGCTCCATGCCCCCTGTCATCACAGTGTCCCATAAGCCCTGTAATCCCAATGCTCCATGACCCTGTCATCACAATGCTACATGACCCCTGTCATCACATTGTTCCATGGCCTATGTATTCACAATGTTCCATGGACCCTGTAATCACACTGCTCCATGTTCCTTTTCAACACAATGCTCCATGACCCCTGTCATCACAATGTTCCATGAAAGTTGTCATCAAAATGCTCCATGACCCCGGTCACCACAAGTTTCCCTGCCCTTGTCATCACAATGGTACATGGCCTTGTCATCACAATGTTCCATGGCCTCTGTCATCACCATGCTCCATGGTCTTTCTCATCACAATGCTCTATGACCCCTGTCATCACAATGCTTGATGACCATTGTCATCACAATGCTCCAAGGTCCCTGTCATCACAATGCCTCATGGTCTTTGTAATCACAATGCTCAATGACCACTGTCATCACAATGCTCCATGCCGTTGTCATCACAATGCTCCATGGCCCCTGTAATCACAATGCTCCATGCGCTTGTCATCACAATGCTCCAGAACATTTGTCATCATAATGCTCCATTCCCGTGTCATCACATTGCTCAATGACACTTGTCATCAAAATGTTCCTTGGTCTTTGTCATCACAATGCTCCATGATCCCTGTCATCACAATGATCCCTGCCAATGTCATCACAATGCTCCATGTCTCCTGTAATCACAATGCTCCATGCCCTTGTCATCACAATGCTCCATTTCTGTTGTCATCACCATGCTTCATGCCAGTGTCATCACAATGCTCCATGAATCTTGTCTTCACAATGCTCCATGGCCCATGTCATCACAATGCTCCATGACCCCTGTGATCACAATGTTCTATGGCCTTTGTCATCACAATGACACGTGACCCCCGTCAACACAATGCCTGATGAACCCTGACATCAAAATGCTAAATGGCACTTGTCATCACAATGCTATATGAAGCCTGTCATCACTATTCACCATGTCACTTGTTTTCACAATGCTCCATGCCCCCTGTAATCCCAGTACTCCATGACCCCTTTCATCACAATGCCCAATGCCACCTCTCATCACAATTCTCCATGGCATTTGTCATCACGATGCTCCATGACACCTGTCATCACAATGCTCCATGACACTTGTCATCACAATGCTCCATGGCCCCTCTCATTACTGTGCACCATAATAACTTGAATCACATTTCTAGATGACCAGTGCCATCACAATGCCCCATGACATTGTCATCACAATTCGCCATGACCATTGTCATCACAATGCTCCACGAACCATGTCATCACAGGGTCCCAGGACACTTGTCATCACAATGATCCATTACCACTTTCATCACAATGCTCCATGACCACTGTCATCTCAATGCCCCATGGCCTTTGTATTCACAATGCTCCATGGCCCCTGTAATCACAGTGCTCCATAACACCTTTCATCATAATGCTCCATGACCACTGCCATCTCAATTCCTCATGACGCCTGTCATCACAATTCTCCAAGGCCCCTCTCATCACAATGCTCCATGACACTTGTCATCACATTGCTCCATAACAACTGTCATCACAGTGTTCCCTGCCCATGTCATCACAATGCTCCATGTCCTCTATAATCACAATGCTCCAAGCCTTTTTCCTCACAATGCTCCAGAATTTTGTCATCACAATGATCCATGACCGTGGCATCACAATGCTCCACGGCCCTTGTCATCACAATGCTCCAGAATTCTTGTCATCACAATGTTCCATGGACGTGTCATCACAAAGCTACATGACCCTGGTCATCACAGTTCTCCATGACCTTTGTCATCACAATGCTCTATGTCACTATTCATCACAATTCTCAATGACCACTTTAATCACTATGCTCGCTGACCATTTTCATCACATTTCTCTATTGTCATTACAATTCCCCATGGCCCCTTTCTTCACCATGCTCCATGATGCCTGTCATCACAATGCTCCATGGCTTTTGTTATCACAATGCGCCAGGACCAGTTTCATCACAACACTCCATCCCCCTTGTCATCACAGTGCATAATGAAAGCTTTCATTACAATGCTCCGTGACACTTGTCATCACAATGCTCCATGGCCTTTATCGTCACAATGCTCCCAGGCACTTTTCATCACGATGTTCCATGAAAACTTTCATCACATTGCTCCATGACCATTGTCATCACAATAGTCCATAGCCTTGTCAACACAATGCTGCATAATCCCTGTCATCACAATTCTCCATGACTGCTGTCATCACAATAATCCAGGACAATTTTCATAACAATGCTTCATGCCCCCAGTCATCACAGTGCTCCATGATACCTTTCATCACAATTCCTAGATGATCAATGTCATCACAATGCCCAATGACCCCTGTCATCACAATTCGCTATGACCCTTGTCATCACAATACTCGATGAACCGTGTCATCACAGTGTTCCAGGACACATGTCATCACAATGATCCATTACTATTTTCATCACAATGCTCCAATACACCTGTCATCACAATGCTCCATGGCCCCTGTTATCATATTGCTCCATGATCTCTTTCATCACAATGCTCCATGACCACTGTCATCACCATACCTCAAGACGTCTGTCATCTCAATGCTCCATGGCTCTTTTCATCACAATGCCCCATGGATCCTGTGATCACAATGCTCCATGCCCTTGTCATCAAAGTGCTCCAGAACTCTTGTCATCATAATGCTCCATGCCAATGTCATCAAAATGTCCCATGACACTTGTCATCACAATGCTCCATGGCTTATACCATCACAATTTTCCATGGCCCCTGTCATCACAATGCTCCATGCCCTTTTCATCAAAATGCTCCAGAACTCTTGTCATTATAATGCTCCATGCCAATGTCATCAAAATGCCCCATGACACTTGTCATCACAATGCTCCATGGCCTTTGTCATCACAATGTTCCATGGCCCCTGTCATCACAGTGCTCCATTATACCTTTCATCACAATTCTAGATGACCACTGTCATCACAATGCCCCATGACAGATGTCATAACAATTCGCCATGGTCCTTGTCATCACAATGCTCCATGAACCTTGTCATCACAAGGTTCCAGGACTCTTGTCATCACAATGATCCATGATCACTTTCATCACAATGCTCCATGAAACCTGTCACCTCAATGCTCCATAGCCTTTGTATTCACAATGCTCCATGGCCCCTGTAATCACAGTGCTCCATGACCCCTTTCATCACAATGATCCAAGACCGCTCTCATTAGAATGCCCCATGACGCCTGCCACCACAAATCTCCAAGGCCTCTCTTACCAAAAAGCTCCATGATCCCTGTCAGTACAATGTTCGATGACACTTTTCATCACAATGCTCCATGACCCCTGTCATCACAAAGTTCTCTGCCCATATCATCACAATGCTCCTTGTCACCTTTCATCACAATGCTCCATGTCCTTTCATCACAATGCTCCATAATTCTTGTCATCGCAATGTTCCTTGACCGTGTCATCACAATGTTCCATGACCCTTGTCATCACAAAGCTCCATGACCCCTGTCATCACAATGATCCATGATTCCTTTCCTCACAGTGCTCCAGTACCCTTTTCATCACAATGCTCCATGCCATTGTCAGCACAATGCTCCTTGGACCCTGTCATCAAAATGCTCCATCCCCTTTTCATCACAATGCTCCAGATATCCTATCATTACAATGCTCCATGCCCGTGTCAACACAATGCTTCATGACCCCTGTCATCAAAATGCTTTATGAATATTCTTATCACAATGTTCCATGACCCCTGTCATCAAAATGATCCATGACCGTTGTCATCACAATGCTGCATGATACCTTTCATCCCAATCCTCTGTGACTGCTGTCATCATAATGCTCCAGGACCATTTTCATCACAATGCTCCATGCCCCCTGTCATCACAGTGTCCCATAAGCCCTGTAATCCCAATGCTCCATGACCCTGTCATCACAATGCTACATGACCCCTGTCATCACATTGTTCCATGGCCTATGTATTCACAATGTTCCATGGACCCTGTAATCACACTGCTCCATGTTCCTTTTCAACACAATGCTCCATGACCCCTGTCATCACAATGTTCCATGAAAGTTGTCATCAAAATGCTCCATGACCCCGGTCACCACAAGGTTCCCTGCCCTTGTCATCACAATGGTACATGGCCTTGTCATCACAATGTTCCATGGCCTCTGTCATCACCATGCTCCATGGTCTTTCTCATCACAATGCTCTATGACCCCTGTCATCACAATGCTTGATGACCATTGTCATCACAATGCTCCAAGGTCCCTGTCATCACAATGCCTCATGGTCTTTGTAATCACAATGCTCAATGACCACTGTCATCACAATGCTCCATGCCGTTGTCATCACAATGCTCCATGGCCCCTGTAATCACAATGCTCCATGCGCTTGTCATCACAATGCTCCAGAACATTTGTCATCATAATGCTCCATTCCCGTGTCATCACATTGCTCAATGACACTTGTCATCAAAATGTTCCTTGGTCTTTGTCATCACAATGCTCCATGATCCCTGTCATCACAATGATCCCTGCCAATGTCATCACAATGCTCCATGTCTCCTGTAATCACAATGCTCCATGCCCTTGTCATCACAATGCTCCAGTTCTGTTGTCATCACCATGCTTCATGCCAGTGTCATCACAATGCTCCATGAATCTTGTCTTCACAATGCTCCATGGCCCATGTCATCACAATGCTCCATGACCCCTGTGATCACAATGCTCTATGGCCTTTGTCATCACAATGACACGTGACCCCCGTCAACACAATGCCTGATGAACCCTGACATCAAAATGCTAAATGGCACTTGTCATCACAATGCTATATGAAGCCTGTCATCACTATTCACCATGTCACTTGTTTTCACAATGCTCCATGCCCCCTGTAATCCCAGTACTCCATGACCCCTTTCATCACAATGCCCAATGCCACCTCTCATCACAATTCTCCATGGCATTTGTCATCATGATGCTCCATGACACCTGTCATCACAATGCTCCATGACACTTGTCATCACAATGCTCCATGGCCCCTCTCATTACTATGCTCCATAATAACTTGAATCACATTTCTAGATGACCAGTGCCATCACAATGCCCCATGACATTGTCATCACAATTCGCCATGACCATTGTCATCACAATGCTCCATGAATCATGTCATCACAGGGTCCCAGGACACTTGTCATCACAATGATCCATTACCACTTTCATCACAATGCTCCATGACCACTGTCATCTCAATGCCCCATGGCCTTTGTATTCACAATGCTCCATGGCCCCTGTAATCACAGTGCTCCATAACACCTTTCATCATAATGCTCCATGACCACTGCCATCTCAATGCCTCATGACGCCTGTCATCACAATTCTCCAAGGCCCCTCTCATCACAATGCTCCATGACACTTGTCATCACATTGCTCCATAACAACTGTCATCACAGTGTTCCCTGCCCATGTCATCACAATGCTCCATGTCCTCTATAATCACAATGCTCCAAGCATTTTTCCTCACAATGCTCCAGAATTTTGTCATCACAATGATCCATGACTGTGGCATCACAATGCTCCACGGCCCTTGTCATCACAATGCTCCAGAATTCTTGTCATCACAATGTTCCATGGACGTGTCATCACAAAGCTACATGACCCTGGTCATCACAGTTCTCCATGACCTTTGTCATCACAATGCTCTATGTCACTATTCATCACAATTCTCAATGACCACTTTAATCACTATGCTCGCTGACCATTTTCATCACATTTCTCTATTGTCATTACAATTCCCCATGGCCCCTTTCTTCACCATGCTCCATGATGCCTGTCATCACAATGCTCCATGGCTTTTGTTATCACAATGCGCCAGGACCAGTTTCATCACAATACTCCATCCCCCTTGTCATCACAGTGCATAATGAAAGCTTTCATTACAATGCTCCGTGACACTTGTCATCACAATGCTCCATGGCCTTTATCGTCACAATGCTCCCAGGCACTTTTCATCACGATGTTCCATGAAAACTTTCATCACATTGCTCCATGACCATTGTCATCACAATAGTCCATAGCCTTGTCAACACAATGCTGCATAATCCCTGTCATCACAATTCTCCATGTCTGCTGTCATCACAATAATCCAGGACAATTTTCATAACAATGCTTCATGCCCCCAGTCATCACAGTGCTCCATGATACCTTTCATCACAATTCCTAGATGATCAATGTCATCACAATGCCCAATGACACCTGTCATCACAATTCGCTATGGCCCTTGTCATCACAATACTCGATGAACCGTGTCATCACAGTGTTCCAGGACACATGTCATCACAATGATCCATTACTATTTTCATCACAATGCTCCAATACACCTGTCATCACAATGCTCCATGGCCCCTGTTATCATATTGCTCCATGATCTCTTTCATCACAATGCTCCATGACCACTGTCATCACCATACCTCAAGACGCCTGTCATCTCAATGCTCTATGGCTCTTTTCATCACAATGCCCCATGGGTCCTGTGATCACAATGCTCCATGCCCTTGTCATCAAAGTGCTCCAGAACTCTTGTCATCATAATGCTCCATGCCAATGTCATCAAAATGTCCCATGACACTTGTCATCACAATGCTCCATGGCTTATACCATCACAATTTTCCATGGCCCCTGTCATCACAATGCTCCATGCCCTTTTCATCAAAATGCTCCAGAACTCTTGTCATTATAATGCTCCATGCCAATGTCATCAAAATGCCCCATGACACTTGTCATCACAATGCTCCATGGCCTTTGTCATCACAATGTTCCATGGCCCCTGTCATCACAGTGCTCCATTATACCTTTCATCACAATTCTAGATGACCACTGTCATCACAATGCCCCATGACAGATGTCATAACAATTCGCCATGGTCCTTGTCATCACAATGCTCCATGAACCTTGTCATCACAAGGTTCCAGGACTCTTGTCATCACAATGATCCATGATCACTTTCATCACAATGCTCCATGAAACCTGTCACCTCAATGCTCCATAGCCTTTGTATTCACAATGCTCCATGGCCCCTGTAATCACAGTGCTCCATGACCCCTTTCATCACAATGATCCAAGACCGCTCTCATTACAATGCCCCATGACGCCTGCCACCACAAATCTCCAAGGCCTCTCTTACCAAAAAGCTCCATGATCCCTGTCAGTACAATGTTCGATGACACTTTTCATCACAATTCTCCATGCCCCCTGTCATCACAGTGCCCCATAAGCCCTGTAATCCCAATGCTCCATGACCCTGTCATCACAAAGTTCTCTGCCCATATCATCACAATGCTCCTTGTCACCTTTCATCACAATTCCCCATGTTCTTTCATCACAATGCTCCATAATTCTTGTCATCGCAATGTTCCTTGACCGTGTCATCACAATGCTCCATGACCCTTGTCATCACAAAGCTCCATGACCCCTGTCATCACAATGATCCATGATTCCTTTCCTCACAGTGCTCCAGTACCCTTTTCATCACAATGCTCCAGGCCATTGTCAGCACAATGCTCCTTGGACCCTGTCATCTAAATGCTCCATCCCCTTTTCATCACAATGCTCCAGATATCCTATCATTACAATGCTCCATGCCCGTGTCAACACAATGCTTCATGACCCCTGTCATCAAAATGCTTTATGAACATTCTTATCACAATGTTCCATGACCCCTGTCATCAAAATGATCCATGACCGTTGTCATCACAATGCTGCATGATACCTTTCATCCCAATCCTCTGTGACTGCTGTCATCATAATGCTCCAGGACAATTTTCATCACAATGCTCCATGCCCCCTGTCATCACAGTGCCCCATAAGCCCTGTAATCCCAATGCTCCATGACCCTGTCATCACAATGCTACATGACCCTTGTCACCACATTGTTCCATGGCCTATGTATTCACAATGTTCCATGGACCCTGTAATCACACTGCTCCATGTTCCTTTTCAACACAATGCTCCATGACCACTGTCATCACAATGTTCCATGAAAGTTGTCATCAAAATGCTCCATGACCCCGGTCACCACAAGGTTCCCTGCCCTTGTCATCACAATGGTACATGGCCTTGTCATCACAATGTTCCATGGCCTCTGTCATCACCATGCTCCATGGTCTTTCTCATCACAATGCTCTATGACCCCTGTCATCACAATGCTTGATGACCATTGTCATCACAATGCTCCAAGGTCCCTGTCATCACAATGCCTCATGGTCTTTGTAATCACAATGCTCAATGACCACTGTCATCACAATGCTCCATGCCGTTGTCATCACAATGCTCCATGGCCCCTGTAATCACAATGCTCCATGCGCTTGTCATCACAATGCTCCAGAACATTTGTCATCATAATGCTCCATTCCCGTGTCATCACATTGCTCAATGACACTTGTCATCAAAATGTTCCTTGGTCTTTGTCATCACAATGCTCCATGATCCCTGTCATCACAATGATCCCTGCCAATGTCATCACAATGCTCCATGTCTCCTGTAATCACAATGCTCCATGCCCTTGTCATCACAATGCTCCAGTTCTGTTGTCATCACCATGCTTCATGCCAGTGTCATCACAATGCTCCATGAATCTTGTCTTCACAATGCTCCATGGCCCATGTCATCACAATGCTCCATGACCCCTGTGATCACAATGCTCTATGGCCTTTGTCATCACAATGACACGTGACCCCCGTCAACACAATGCCTGATGAACCCTGACATCAAAATGCTAAATGGCACTTGTCATCACAATGCTATATGAAGCCTGTCATCACTATTCACCATGTCACTTGTTTTCACAATGCTCCATGCCCCCTGTAATGCCAGTACTCCATGACCCCTTTCATCACAATGCCCAATGCCACCTCTCATCACAATTCTCCATGGCATTTGTCATCACAATGCTCCATGGCCCCTCTCATTACTATGCTCCATAATAACTTGAATCACATTTCTAGATGACCAGTGCCATCACAATGCCCCATGACATTGTCATCACAATTCGCCATGACCATTGTCATCACAATGCTCCATGAACCATGTCATCACAGGGTCCCAGGACACTTGTCATCACAATGATCCATTACCACTTTCATCACAATGCTCCATGACCACTGTCATCTCAATGCCCCATGGCCTTTGTATTCACAATGCTCCATGGCCCCTGTAATCACAGTGCTCCATAACACCTTTCATCATAATGCTCCATGACCACTGCCATCTCAATGCCTCATGACGCCTGTCATCACAATTCTCCAAGGCCCCTCTCATCACAATGCTCCATGACACTTGTCATCACATTGCTCCATAACAACTGTCATCACAGTGTTCCCTGCCCATGTCATCACAATGCTCCATGTCCCCTATAATCACAATGCTCCAAGCCTTTTTCCTCACAATGCTCCAGAATTTTGTCATCACAATGTTCCATGACCGTGGCATCACAATGCTCCACGGCCCTTGTCATCACAATGCTCCAGAATTCTTGTCATCACAATGTTCCATGGACGTGTCATCACAAAGCTACATGACCCTGGTCATCACAGTTCTCCATGACCTTTGTCATCACAATGCTCTATGTCACTATTCATCACAATTCTCAATGACCACTTTAATCACTATGCTCGCTGACCATTTTCATCACATTTCTCTATTGTCATTACCATTCCCCATGGCCCCTTTCTTCACCATGCTCCATGATGCCTGTCATCACAATGCTCCATGGCTTTTGTTATCACAATGCGCCAGGACCAGTTTCATCACAACACTCCATCCCCCTTGTCATCACAGTGCATAATGAAAGCTTTCATTACAATGCTCCGTGACACTTGTCATCACAATGCTCCATGGCCTTTATCGTCACAATGCTCCCAGGCACTTTTCATCACGATGTTCCATGAAAACTTTCATCACATTGCTCCATGACCATTGTCATCACAATAGTCCATAGCCTTGTCAACACAATGCTGCATAATCCCTGTCATCACAATTCTCCATGACTGCTGTCATCACAATAATCCAGGACAATTTTCATAACAATGCTTCATGCCCCCAGTCATCACAGTGCTCCATGATACCTTTCATCACAATTCCTAGATGATCAATGTCATCACAATGCCCAATGACACCTGTCATCACAATTCGCTATGACCCTTGTCATCACAATACTCGATGAACCGTGTCATCACAGTGTTCCAGGACACATGTCATCACAATGATCCATTACTATTTTCATCACAATGCTCCAATACACCTGTCATCACAATGCTCCATGGCCCCTGTTATCATATTGCTCCATGATCTCTTTCATCACAATGCTCCATGACCACTGTGATCACCATACCTCAAGATGCCTGTCATCTCAATGCTCCATGGCTCTTTTCATCACAATGCCCCATGGGCCCTGTGATCACAATGCTCCATGCCCTTGTCATCAAAGTGCTCCAGAACTTTTGTCATCATAATGCTCCATACCAATGTCATCAAAATGTCCCATGACACTTGTCATCACAATGCTCCATGGCTTATGCCATCACAATTTTCCATGGCCCCTGTCATCACAATGCTCCATGCCCTTTTCATCAAAATGGTCCAGAACTCTTGTCATCATAATGCTCCATGCCAATGTCATCAAAATGCCCCATGACACTTGTCATCACAATGCTCCATGGCCTGTGTCATCACAATGTTCCATGGCCCCTGTCATCACAGTGCTCCATTATACCTTTCATCACAATTCTAGATGACCACTGTCATCACCATGCCCCATGACAGATGTCATAACAATTCGCCATGGTCCTTGTCATCACAATGCTCCATGAACCTTGTCATCACAAGGTTCCAGGACTCTTGTCATCACAATGATCCATGATCACTTTCATCACAATGCTCCATGAAACCTGTCACCTCAATGCTCCATAGCCTTTGTATTCACAATGCTCCATGGCCCCTGTAATCACAGTGCTCCATGACCCCTTTCATCACAATGATCCAAGACCTCTGTCATTACAATGCCCCATGACGCCTGCCACCACAAATCTCCAAGGCCTCTCTTACCAAAAAGCTCCATGATCCCTGGCAGTACAATGTTCGATGACACTTTTCATCACAATGCTCCATGACCCCTGTCATCACAAAGTTCTCTGCCCATATCATCACAATGCTCCTTGTCACCTTTCATCACAATGCTCCATGTCCTTTCATCACAATGCTCCATAATTCTTGTCATCGCAATGTTCCTTGACCGTGTCATCACAATGCTCCATAACCCTTGTCATCACAAAGCTCCATGACCCCTGTCATCACAATGATCCATGATTCCTTTCCTCATAGTGCTCCAGTACCCTTTTCATCACAATGTTCCATGCCATTGTCAGCACAATACTCCTTGGGCCCTGTCATCAAAATGCTCCATCCCCTTTTCATCACAATGCTCCAGATATCCTATCATTACAATGCACCATGCCCGTGTCAACACAATGCTCCATGACCCCTGTCATCAAAATGCTTTATGAACATTCTTATCACAATGTTCCATGACCCCTGTCATCAAAATGATCCATGACCGTTGTCATCTCAATGCTGCATGATACCTTTCATCCCAATCCTCTGTGACTGCTGTCATCATAATGCTCCAGGACAATTTTCATCACAATGCTCCTTGCCCCCTGTCATCACAGTGCCCCATAAGCCCTGTAATCCCAATGCTCCATGACCCTGTCATCACAATGCTACATGAACCCTGTCATCACATTGTTCCATGGCCTATGTATTCACAATATTCCATGGACCCTGTAATCACACTGCTCCATGTTCCTTTTCAACACAATGCTCCATGACCCCTGTCATCACAATGTTCCATGAAAATTGTCATCAAAATGCTCCATGACCCCGGTCACCACAAGGTTCCCTGCCCTTGTCATCACAATGGTACATGGCCTTGTCATCACAATGTTCCATGGCCTCTGTCATCACCATGCTCCATGGTCTTTCTCATCACAATGCTCTATGACCCCTGTCATCACAATGCTTGATGACCATTGTCATCACAATGCTCCAAGGTCCCTGTCATCACAATGCCTCATGGTCTTTGTAATCACAATGCTCAATGACCACTGTCATCACAATGCTCCATTCCGTTGTCATCACAATGCTCCATGGCCCCTGTAATCACAATGCTCCATGCGCTTGTCGTCACAATGCTCCAGAACATTTGTCATCATAATGCTCCATTCCCGTGTCATCACATTGCTCAATGACACTTGTCATCAAAATGTTCCTTGGTCTTTGTCATCACAATGCTCCATGATCCCTGTCATCACAATGATCCCTGCCAATGTCATCACAATGCTCCATGTCTCGTGTAATCACAATGCTCCATGCCCTTGTCATCACAATGATCCAGTTCTGTTGTCATCACCATGCTTCATGCCAGTGTCATCACAATGCTCCATGAATCTTGTCTTCACAATGCTCCATGGCCCATGTCATCACAATGCTCCATGGCCCCTGTGATCACAAGGATCTATGGCCTTTGTCATAACAATGACACGTGACCCCCGTCAACACAATGCCTGATGAACCCTGACATCAAAATGCTAAATGGCACTTGTCATCACAATGCTATATGAAGCCTGTCATCACTATTCACCATGTCACTTGTTTTCACAATGCTCCATGCCCCCTGTAATCCCAGTACTCCATGACCCCTTTCATCACAATGCCCAATGCCACCTCTCATCACAATTCTCCATGGCATTTGTCATCATGATGCTCCATGACACCTGTCATCACATTGCTCCATGACACTTGTCATCACAATGCTCCATGGCCCCTCTCATTACTGTGCTCCATAATAACTTGAATCACATTTCTAGATGACCAGTGCCATCACAATGCCCCATGACATTGTCATCACAATTCGCCATGACCATTGTCATCACAATGCTCCATGAACCATGTCATCACAGGGTCCCAGGACACTTGTCATCACAATGATCCATTACCACTTTCATCACAATGCTCCATGACCACTGTCATCTCAATGTCCCATGGCCTCTGTATTCACAATGCTCCATGGCCCCTGTAATCACAGTGCTCCATAACACCTTTCATCATAATGCTCCATGACCACTGCCATCTCAATGCCTCATGACGCCTGTCATCACAATTCTCCAAGGCACCTCTCATCACAATGCTCCATGACACTTGTCATCACATTGCTCCATAACAACTGTCATCACAGTGTTCCCTGCCCATGTCATCACAATGCTCCATGTCCCCTATAATCACAATGCTCCAAGCCTTTTTCCTCACAATGCTCCAGAATTTTGTCATCACAATGTTCCATGACCGTGGCATCACAATGCTCCACGGCCCTTGTCATCACAATGCTCCAGAATTCTTGTCATCACAATGTTCCATGGATGTGTCATAACAAAGCTACATGACCCTGGTCATCACAGTTCTCCATGACCTTTGTCATCACAATGCTCTATGTCACTATTCATCACAATTCTCAATGACCACTTTAATCACTATGCTCGCTGACCATTTTCATCACATTTCTCTATTGTCATTACAATTCCCCATGGCCCCTTTCTTCACCATGCTCCATGATGCCTGTAATCACAATGCTCCATGGCTTTTGTTATCACAATGCGCCAGGACCAGTTTCATCACAATACTCCATCCCCCTTGTCATCACAGTGCATAATGAAAGCTTTCATTACAATGCTCCGTGACACTTGTCATCACAATGCTCCATGGCCTTTATCGTCACAATGCTCCCAGGCACTTTTCATCACGATGTTCCATGAAAACTTTCATCACATTGTTCCATGACCATTGTCATCACAATAGTCCATAGCCTTGTCAACACAATGCTGCATAATCCCTGTCATCACAATTCTCCATGTCTGCTGTCATCACAATAATCCAGGACAATTTTCATAACAATGCTTCATGCCCCCAGTCATCACAGTGCTCCATGATACCTTTCATCACAATTCCTAGATGATCAATGTCATCACAATGCCCAATGACACCTGTCATCACAATTCGCTATGACCCTTGTCATCACAATACTCGATGAACCGTGTCATCACAGTATTCCAGGACACATGTCATCACAATGATCCATTACTATTTTCATCACAATGCTCCAATACACCTGTCATCACAATGCTCCATGGCCCCTGTTATCATATTGCTCCATGATCTCTTTCATCACAATGCTCCATGACCACTGTCATCACCATACCTCAAGACGCCTGTCATCTGAATGCTCCATGGCTCTTTTCATCACAATGCCCCATGGGTCCTGTGATCACAATGCTCCATGCCCTTGTCATCAAAGTGCTCCAGAACTCTTGTCATCATAATGCTCCATGCCAATGTCATCAAAATGTCCCATGACCCTTGTCATCACAATGCTCCATGGCTTATACCATCACAATTTTCCATGGCCCCTGTCATCACAATGCTCCATGCCCTTTTCATCAAAATGCTCCAGAACTCTTGTCATTATAATGCTCCATGCCAATGTCATCAAAATGCCCCATGACACTTGTCATCACAATGCTCCATGGCCTTTGTCATCACAATGTTCCATGGCCCCTGTCATCACAGTGCTCCATTATACCTTTCATCACAATTCTAGATGACCACTGTCATCACCATGCCCCATGACAGATGTCATAACAATTCGCCATGGTCCTTGTCATCACAATGCTCCATGAACCTTGTCATCACAAGGTTCCAGGACTCTTGTCATCACAATGATCCATGATCACTTTCATCACAATGCTCCATGAAACCTGTCACCTCAATGCTCCATAGCCTTTGTATTCACAATGCTCCATGGCCTCTGTAATCACAGTGCTCCATGACCCCTTTCATCACAATGATCCAAGACCGCTGTCATTACCATGCCCCATGACGCCTGCCACCACAAATCTCCAAGGCCTCTCTTACCAAAAAGCTCCATGATCCCTGTCAGTACAATGTTCGATGACACTTTTCATCACAATGCTCCATGACCCCTGTCATCACAAAGTTCTCTGCCCATATCATCACAATGCTCCTTGTCACCTTTCATCACAATGCTCCATGTTCTTTCATCACAATGCTCCATAATTCTTGTCATCGCAATGTTCCTTGACCGTGTCATCACAATGCTCCATGACCCTTGTCATCACAAAGCTCCATGACCCCTGTCATCACAATGATCCATGATTCCTTTCCTCATAGTGCTCCAGTACCCTTTTCATCACAATGTTCCATGCCATTGTCAGCACAATACTCCTTGGACCCTGTCATCAAAATGCTCCATCCCCTTTTCATCACAATGCTCCAGATATCCTATCATTACAATGCACCATGCCCGTGTCAACACAATGCTCCATGACCCCTGTCATCAAAATGCTTTATGAACATTCTTATCACAATGTTCCATGACCCCTGTCATCAAAATGATCCATGACCGTTGTCATCTCAATGCTGCATGATACCTTTCATCCCAATCCTCTGTGACTGCTGTCATCATAATGCTCCAGGACAATTTTCATCACAATGCTCCTTGCCCCCTGTCATCACAGTGCCCCATAAGCCCTGTAATCCCAATGCTCCATGACCCTGTCATCACAATGCTACATGAACCCTGTCATCACATTGTTCCATGGCCTATGTATTCACAATATTCCATGGACCCTGTAATCACACTGCTCCATGTTCCTTTTCAACACAATGCTCCATGACCCCTGTCATCACAATGTTCCATGAAAATTGTCATCAAAATGCTCCATGACCCCGGTCACCACAAGGTTCCCTGCCCTTGTCATCACAATGGTACATGGCCTTGTCATCACAATGTTCCATGGCCTCTGTCATCACCATGCTCCATGGTCTTTCTCATCACAATGCTCTATGACCCCTGTCATCACAATGCTTGATGACCATTGTCATCACAATGCTCCAAGGTCCCTGTCATCACAATGCCTCATGGTCTTTGTAATCACAATGCTCAATGACCACTGTCATCACAATGCTCCATTCCGTTGTCATCACAATGCTCCATGGCCCCTGTAATCACAATGCTCCATGCGCTTGTCGTCACAATGCTCCAGAACATTTGTCATCATAATGCTCCATTCCCGTGTCATCACATTGCTCAATGACACTTGTCATCAAAATGTTCCTTGGTCTTTGTCATCACAATGCTCCATGATCCCTGTCATCACAATGATCCCTGCCAATGTCATCACAATGCTCCATGTCTCGTGTAATCACAATGCTCCATGCCCTTGTCATCACAATGATCCAGTTCTGTTGTCATCACCATGCTTCATGCCAGTGTCATCACAATGCTCCATGAATCTTGTCTTCACAATGCTCCATGGCCCATGTCATCACAATGCTCCATGGCCCCTGTGATCACAAGGATCTATGGCCTTTGTCATAACAATGACACGTGACCCCCGTCAACACAATGCCTGATGAACCCTGACATCAAAATGCTAAATGGCACTTGTCATCACAATGCTATATGAAGCCTGTCATCACTATTCACCATGTCACTTGTTTTCACAATGCTCCATGCCCCCTGTAATCCCAGTACTCCATGACCCCTTTCATCACAATGCCCAATGCCACCTCTCATCACAATTCTCCATGGCATTTGTCATCATGATGCTCCATGACACCTGTCATCACATTGCTCCATGACACTTGTCATCACAATGCTCCATGGCCCCTCTCATTACTGTGCTCCATAATAACTTGAATCACATTTCTAGATGACCAGTGCCATCACAATGCCCCATGACATTGTCATCACAATTCGCCATGACCATTGTCATCACAATGCTCCATGAACCATGTCATCACAGGGTCCCAGGACACTTGTCATCACAATGATCCATTACCACTTTCATCACAATGCTCCATGACCACTGTCATCTCAATGTCCCATGGCCTCTGTATTCACAATGCTCCATGGCCCCTGTAATCACAGTGCTCCATAACACCTTTCATCATAATGCTCCATGACCACTGCCATCTCAATGCCTCATGACGCCTGTCATCACAATTCTCCAAGGCACCTCTCATCACAATGCTCCATGACACTTGTCATCACATTGCTCCATAACAACTGTCATCACAGTGTTCCCTGCCCATGTCATCACAATGCTCCATGTCCCCTATAATCACAATGCTCCAAGCCTTTTTCCTCACAATGCTCCAGAATTTTGTCATCACAATGTTCCATGACCGTGGCATCACAATGCTCCACGGCCCTTGTCATCACAATGCTCCAGAATTCTTGTCATCACAATGTTCCATGGATGTGTCATAACAAAGCTACATGACCCTGGTCATCACAGTTCTCCATGACCTTTGTCATCACAATGCTCTATGTCACTATTCATCACAATTCTCAATGACCACTTTAATCACTATGCTCGCTGACAATTTTCATCACATTTCTCTATTGTCATTACAATTCCCCATGGCCCCTTTCTTCACCATGCTCCATGATGCCTGTAATCACAATGCTCCATGGCTTTTGTTATCACAATGCGCCAGGACCAGTTTCATCACAATACTCCATCCCCCTTGTCATCACAGTGCATAATGAAAGCTTTCATTACAATGCTCCGTGACACTTGTCATCACAATGCTCCATGGCCTTTATCGTCACAATGCTCCCAGGCACTTTTCATCACGATGATCCATGAAAACTTTCATCACATTGCTCCATGACCATTGTCATCACAATAGTCCATAGCCTTGTCAACACAATGCTGCATAATCCCTGTCATCACAATTCTCCATGTCTGCTGTCATCACAATAATCCAGGACAATTTTCATAACAATGCTTCATGCCCCCAGTCATCACAGTGCTCCATGATACCTTTCATCACAATTCCTAGATGATCAATGTCATCACAATGCCCAATGACACCTGTCATCACAATTCGCTATGACCCTTGTCATCACAATACTCGATGAACCGTGTCATCACAGTGTTCCAGGACACATGTCATCACAATGATCCATTATTATTTTCATCACAATGCTCCAATACACCTGTCATCACAATGCTCCATGGCCCCTGTTATCATATTGCTCCATGATCTCTTTCATCACAATGCTCCATGACCACTGTCATCACCATACCTCAAGACGCCTGTCATCTGAATGCTCCATGGCTCTTTTCATCACAATGCCCCATGGGTCCTGTGATCACAATGCTCCATGCCCTTGTCATCAAAGTGCTCCAGAACTCTTGTCATCATAATGCTCCATGCCAATGTCATCAAAATGTCCCATGACCCTTGTCATCACAATGCTCCATGGCTTATACCATCACAATTTTCCATGGCCCCTGTCATCACAATGCTCCATGCCCTTTTCATCAAAATGCTCCAGAACTCTTGTCATTATAATGCTCCATGCCAATGTCATCAAAATGCCCCATGACACTTGTCATCACAATGCTCCATGGCCTTTGTCATCACAATGTTCCATGGCCCCTGTCATCACAGTGCTCCATTATACCTTTCATCACAATTCTAGATGACCACTGTCATCACCATGCCCCATGACAGATGTCATAACAATTCGCCATGGTCCTTGTCATCACAATGCTCCATGAACCTTGTCATCACAAGGTTCCAGGACTCTTGTCATCACAATGATCCATGATCACTTTCATCACAATGCTCCATGAAACCTGTCACCTCAATGCTCCATAGCCTTTGTATTCACAATGCTCCATGGCCTCTGTAATCACAGTGCTCCATGACCCCTTTCATCACAATGATCCAAGACCGCTGTCATTACCATGCCCCATGACGCCTGCCACCACAAATCTCCAAGGCCTCTCTTACCAAAAAGCTCCATGATCCCTGTCAGTACAATGTTCGATGACACTTTTCATCACAATGCTCCATGACACCTGTCATCACAAAGTTCTCTGCCCATATCATCACAATGCTCCTTGTCACCTTTCATCACAATGCTCCATGTTCTTTCATCACAATGCTCCATAATTCTTGTCATCGCAATGTTCCTTGACCGTGTCATCACAATGCTCCATGACCCTTGTCATCACAAAGCTCCATGACCCCTGTCATCACAATGATCCATGATTCCTTTCCTCACAGTGCTCCAGTACCCATTTCATCACAATGCTCCAGGCCATTGTCAGCACAATGCTCCTTGGACCCTGTCATCAAAATGCTCCATCCCCTTTTCATCACAATGCTCCAGATATCCTATCATTACAATGCTCCATGCCCGTGTCAACACAGTGCTTCATGACCCCTGTCATCAAAATGCTTTATGAACATTCTTATCACAATGTTCCATGACCCCTGTCATCAAAATGATCCATGACCGTTGTCATCACAATGCTGCATGATACCTTTCATCCCAATCCTCTGTTACTGCTGTCATCATAATGCTCCAGGACAATTTTCATCACAATGCTCCATGCCCCCTGTCATCACAGTGCCCCATAAGCCCTGTAATCCCAATGCTCCATGACCCTGTCATCACAATGCTACATGACCCTTGTCACCACATTGTTCCATGGCCTATGTATTCACAATGTTCCATGGACCCTGTAATCACACTGCTCCATGTTCCTTTTCAACACAATGCTCCATGACCACTGTCATCACAATGTTCCATGAAAGTTGTCATCAAAATGCTCCATGACCCCGGTCACCACAAGGTTCCCTGCCCTTGTCATCACAATGGTACATGGCCTTGTCATCACAATGTTCCATGGCCTCTGTCATCACCATGCTCCATGGTATTTCTCATCACAATGCTCTATGACCCCTGTAATCACAATGCTTGATGACCATTGTCATCACAATGCTCCAATGTCCCTGTCATCACAATGCCTCATGGTCTTTGTAATCACAATGCTCAATGACCACTGTCATCACAATGCTCCATGCCGTTGTCATCACAATGCTCCATGGCCCCTGTAATCACAATGCTCCATGCGCTTGTCATCACAATGCTCCAGAACATTTGTCATCATAATGCTCCATTCCCGTGTCATCACATTGCTCAATGACACTTGTCATCAAAATGTTCCTTGGTCTTTGTCATCACAATGCTCCATGATCCCAGTCATCACAATGATCCCTGCCAATGTCATCACAATGCTCCATGTCTCCTGTAATCACAATGCTCCATGCCCTTGTCATCACAATGCTCCAGTTCTGTTGTCATCACCATGCTTCATGCCAGTGTCATCACAATGCTCCATGAATCTTGTCTTCACAATGCTCCATGGCCCATGTCATCACAATGCTCCATGACCCCTGTGATCACAATGATCTATGGCCTTTGTCATCACAATGACACGTGACCCCCGTCAACACAATGCCTGATGAACCCTGACATCACAATGCTAAATGGCACTTGTCATCACAATGCTATATGAAGCCTGTCATCACTATTCACCATGTCACTTGTTTTCACAATGCTTCATGCCCCCTGTAATCCCAGTACTCCATGACCCCTTTCATCACAATGCCCAATGCCACCTCTCATCACAATTCTCCATGGCATTTGTCATCACGATGCTCCATGACACCTGTCATCACATTGCTCCATTGCACTTGTCATCACAATGCTCCATGGCCCCTCTCATTACTGTGCTCCATAATAACTTGAATCACATTTCTAAATGACCAGTGCCATCACAATGCCCCATGACATTGGCATCACAATTCGCCATGACCATTGTCATCACAATGCTCCATGAACCATGTCATCACAGGGTCCCAGGACACTTGTCATCACAATGATCCATTACCACTTTCATCACAATGCTCCATGACCACTGTCATCTCAATGCCCCATGGCCTTTGTATTCACAATGCTCCATGGCCCCTGTAATCACAGTGCTCCATAACACCCTTCATCATAATGCTCCATGACCACTGCCATCTCAATGCCTCATGACGCCTGTCATCACAATTCTCCAAGGCCCCTCTCATCACAATGCTCCATGACACTTGTCATCACATTGCTCCATAACAACTGTCATCACAGTGTTCCCTGCCCATGTCATCACAATGCTCCATGTCCCCTATAATCACAATGCTCCAAGCCTTTTTCCTCACAATGCTCCAGAATTTTGTCATCACAATGTTCCATGACCGTGGCATCACAATGCTCCACGGCCCGTGTCATCACAATGCTCCAGAATTCTTGTCATCACAATGTTCCATGGACGTGTCATCACAAAGCTACATGACCCTGGTCATCACAGTTCTCCATGACCTTTGTCATCACAATGCTCTATGTCACTATTCATCACAATTCTCAATGACCACTTTAATCACTATGCTCGCTGACCATTTTCATCACATTTCTCTATTGTCATTACAATTCCCCATGGCCCCTTTCTTCACCATGCTCCATGATGCCTGTCATCACAATGCTCCATGGCTTTTGTTATCACAATGCGCCAGGACAAATTTCATCACAATACCCCATTCCCCTTGTCATCACAGTGCATAATGAAAGCTTTCATTACAATGCTCCGTGACTCTTGTCATCACAATGCTCCATGGCCTTTATCGTCACAATGCTCCCAGGCACTTTTCATCACGATGTTCCAAGAAAACTTTCATCACATTGCTCCATGACCATTGTCATCACAATAGTCCATAGCCTTGTCAACACAATGCTGCATAATCCCTGTCATCACAATTCTCCATGACTGCTGTCATCACAATAATCCAGGACAATTTTCATAACAATGCTTCATGCCCCCAGTCATCACAGTGTTCCATGATACCTTTCATCACAATTCCTACATGATCAATGTCATCACAATGCCCCATGACACCTGTCATCACCATTCGCTATGACCCTTGTCACCACAATACTCGAAGAACCGTGTCATCACAGTGCTCCAGGACACATGTCATCACAATGATCCATGACTATTTTCATCACAATGCTCCAATACACCTGTCATCACAATGCTCCATGGCCCCTGTTATCATATTGCTCCATGATCTCTTTCATCACAATGCTCCATGACCACTGTCATCACCATACCTCAAGACGCCTGTCATCTCAATGCTCCATGGCTCTTTTCATCACAATGCCCCTGGGCCCTGTGATCACAATGCTCCATGCCCTTGTCATCAAAGTGCTCCAGAACTCTTGTCATCATAATGCTCCATGCCAATGTCATCAAAATGTCCCATGACACTTGTCATCACAATGCTCCATGGCTTATGCCATTACAATTTTCCATGGCCCCTGTCATCACAATGCTCCATGCCCTTTTCATCAAAATGCTCCAGAACTCTTGTCATCATAATGCCTCATGCCAATTTCATCAAAATGCCCCATGACACTTGTCATCACAATGCTCCATGGCCTTTGTCATCACAATGTTCCATGGCCCCTGTCATCACAGTGCTCCATTATACCTTTCATCACAATTCTAGATGACCACTGTCATCACCATGCCCCATGACAGATGTCATAACAATTCGCCATGGTCCTTGTCATCACAATGCTCCATGAACCTTGTCATCACGCAGTTCCAGGACTCTTGTCATCACAATGATCCATGATCACTTTCATCACAATGCTCCATGAAACCTGTCACCTCAATGCTCCATAGCCTTTGTATTCACAATGCTCCATGGCCCCTGTAATCACAGTGCTCCATGACCCCTTTCATCACAATGATCCAAGACCGCTGTCATTACAATGCCCCATGACGCCTGCCACCACAAATCTCCAAGGCCTCTCTTACCAAAAAGCTCCATGATCCCTGTCAGTACAATGTTCGATGAACCTTTTCATCACAATGCTCCATGACCCCTGTCATCACAAAGTTCTCTGCCCATATCATCACAATGCTCCTTGTCACCTTTCATCACAATGCTCCATGTCCTTTCATCACAATGCTCCATAATTCTTGTCATCGCAATGTTCCTTGACCGTGTCATCACAATGCTCCATGACCCTTGTCATCACAAAGCTCCATGACCCCTGTCATCACAATGATCCATGATTCCTTTCCTCACAGTGCTCCAGTACCCTTTTCATCACAATGCTCCATGCCATTGTCAGCACAAGGCTCCTTGGACCCTGTCATCAAAATGCTCCATCCCCTTTTCATCACAATGCTCCAGATATCCTATCATTACAATGCTCCATGCCCGTGTCAACACAATGCTTCATGACCCCTGTCATCAAAATGCTTTATGAACATTCTTATCACAATGTTCCATGACCCCTGTCATCAAAATGATCCATGACCGTTGTCATCACAATGCTGCATGATACCTTTCATCCCAATCCTCTGTGACTGCTGTCATCATAATGCTCCAGGACAATTTTCATCACAATGCTCCATGCCCCCTGTCATCACAGTGCCCCATAAGCCCTGTAATCCCAATGCTCCATGACCCAGTCATCACAATGCTACATGACCCCTGTCATCACATTGTTCCATGGCCTATGTATTCACAATGTTCCATGGACCCTGTAATCACACTGCTCCATGTTCCTTTTCAACACAATGCTCCATGACCCCTGTCATCACAATGTTCCATGAAAGTTGTCATCAAAATGCTCCATGACCCCGGTCACCACAAGGTTCCCTGCCCTTGTCATCACAATGTTCCATGCCTCTGTCATCACCATTCTCCATGGTCTTTTTCATCACAATGCTCTATGACCCCTGTCATCACAATGCTTGATGACCATTGTCATCACAATGCTCCAAGGTCCCTGTCATCACAATGCCTCATGGTCTTTGTAATCACAATGCTCAATGACCACTGTCATCACAATGCTCCATGCCGTTGTCATCACAATGCTCCATGGCCCCTGTAATTACAATGCTCCATGCGCTTGTCATCACAATGCTCCAGAACATTTGTCATCATAATGCTCCATTCCCGTGTCATCACATTGCTCAATGACACTTGTCATCAAAATGTTCCTTGGTCTTTGTCATCACAATGCTCCATGATCCCTGTAATCACAATGATCCCTGCCAATGTCATCGCAATGCTCCATGTCTCCTGTAATCACAATGCTCCATGCCCTTGTCATCACAATGCTCCAGTTCTGTTGTCATCACCATGCTTCATGCCAGTGTCATCACAATGCTCCATGAATCTTGTCTTCACAATGCTCCATGGCCCATGTCATCACAATGCTCCCTGACCCCTGTGATCACAATGATCTATGGCCTTTGTCATCACAATGACACGTGACCCCCTTCAACTCAATGCCTGATGAACCCTGACATCAAAATGCTAAATGGCACTTGTCATCACAATGCTATATGAAGCCTGTCATCAGTATTCACCATGTCACTTGTTTTCACAATGCTCCATGCCCCCTGTAATCCCAGTACTCCATGACTCCTTTCATCACAATGCCCAATGCCAACTCTCATCACAATTCTCCATGGCATTTGTCATCACGATGCTCCATGACACCTGTCATCACAATGCTCCATGACACTTGTCATCACAATGCTCCATGGCCCCTCTCATTACTGTGCTCCATAATAACTTGAATCACATTTCTAGATGACCAGTGCCATCACAATGCCCCATGACATTGGCATCACAATTCGCCATGACCATTGTCATCACAATGCTCCATGAACCATGTCATCACAGGGTCCCAGGACACTTGTCATCACAATGATCCATTACCACTTTCATCACAATGCTCCATGACCACTGTCATCTCAATGCCCCATGGCCTTTGTATTCACAATGCTCCATGGCCCCTGTAATCACAGTGCTCCATAACACCCTTCATCATAATGCTCCATGACCACTGCCATCTCAATGCCTCATGACGCCTGTCATCACAATTCTCCAAGGCCCCTCTCATCACAATGCTCCATGACACTTGTCATCACATTGCTCCATAACAACTGTCATCACAGTGTTCCCTGCCCATGTCATCACAATGCTCCATGTCCCCTATAATCACAATGCTCCAAGCCTTTTTCCTCACAATGCTCCAGAATTTTGTCATCACAATGTTCCATGACCGTGGCATCACAATGCTCCACGGCCCTTGTCATCACAATGCTCCAGAATTCTTGTCATCACAATGTTCCATGGACGTGTCATCACAAAGCTACATGACCCTGGTCATCACAGTTCTCCATGACCTTTGTCATCACAATGCTCTATGTCACTATTCATCACAATTCTCAATGACCACTTTAATCACTATGCTCGCTGACCATTTTCATCACATTTCTCTATTGTCATTACAATTCCCCATGGCCCCTTTCTTCACCATGCTCCATGATGCCTGTCATCACAATGCTCCATGGCTTTTGTTATCACAATGCGCCAGGACAAATTTCATCACAATACCCCATTCCCCTTGTCATCACAGTGCATAATGAAAGCTTTCATTACAATGCTCCGTGACTCTTGTCATCACAATGCTCCATGGCCTTTATCGTCACAATGCTCCCAGGCACTTTTCATCACGATGTTCCAAGAAAACTTTCATCACATTGCTCCATGACCATTGTCATCACAATAGTCCATAGCCTTGTCAACACAATGCTGCATAATCCCTGTCATCACAATTCTCCATGACTGCTGTCATCACAATAATCCAGGACAATTTTCATAACAATGCTTCATGCCCCCAGTCATCACAGTGTTCCATGATACCTTTCATCACAATTCCTACATGATCAATGTCATCACAATGCCCCATGACACCTGTCATCACCATTCGCTATGACCCTTGTCACCACAATACTCGATGAACCGTGTCATCACAGTGCTCCAGGACACATGTCATCACAATGATCCATGACTATTTTCATCACAATGCTCCAATACACCTGTCATCACAATGCTCCATGGCCCCTGTTATCATATTGCTCCATGATCTCTTTCATCACAATGCTCCATGACCACTGTCATCACCATACCTCAAGACGCCTGTCATCTCAATGCTCCATGGCTCTTTTCATCACAATGCCCCTGGGCCCTGTGATCACAATGCTCCATGCCCTTGTCATCAAAGTGCTCCAGAACTCTTTTCATCATAATGCTCCATGCCAATGTCATCAAAATGTCCCATGACACTTGTCATCACAATGCTCCATGGCTTATGCCATTACAATTTTCCATGGCCCCTGTCATCACAATGCTCCATGCCCTTTTCATCAAAATGCTCCAGAACTCTTGTCATCATAATGCCTCATGCCAATTTCATCAAAATGCCCCATGACACTTGTCATCACAATGCTCCATGGCCTTTGTCATCACAATGTTCCATGGCCCCTGTCATCACAGTGCTCCATTATACCTTTCATCACAATTCTAGATGACCACTGTCATCACCATGCCCCATGACAGATGTCATAACAATTCGCCATGGTCCTTGTCATCACAATGCTCCATGAACCTTGTCATCACGCGGTTCCAGGACTCTTGTCATCACAATGATCCATGATCACTTTCATCACAATGCTCCATGAAACCTGTCACCTCAATGCTCCATAGCCTTTGTATTCACAATGCTCCATGGCCCCTGTAATCACAGTGCTCCATGACCCCTTTCATCACAATGATCCAAGACCGCTGTCATTACAATGCCCCATGACGCCTGCCACCACAAATCTCCAAGGCCTCTCTTACCAAAAAGCTCCATGATCCCTGTCAGTACAATGTTCGATGACACTTTTCATCACAATGCTCCATGACCCCTGTCATCACAAAGTTCTCTGCCCATATCATCACAATGCTCCTTGTCACCTTTCATCACAATGCTCCATGTCCTTTCATCACAATGCTCCATAATTCTTGTCATCGCAATGTTCCTTGACCGTGTCATCACAATGCTCCATGACCCTTGTCATCACAAAGCTCCATGACCCCTGTCATCACAATGATCCATGATTCCTTTCCTCACAGTGCTCCAGTACCCTTTTCATCACAATGCTCCATGCCATTGTCAGCACAAGGCTCCTTGGACCCTGTCATCAAAATGCTCCATCCCCTTTTCATCACAATGCTCCAGATATCCTATCATTACAATGCTCCATGCCCGTGTCAACACAATGCTTCATGACCCCTGTCATCAAAATGCTTTATGAACATTCTTATCACAATGTTCCATGACCCCTGTCATCAAAATGATCCATGACCGTTGTCATCACAATGCTGCATGATACCTTTCATCCCAATCCTCTGTGACTGCTGTCATCATAATGCTCCAGGACAATTTTCATCACAATGCTCCATGCCCCCTGTCATCACAGTGCCCCATAAGCCCTGTAATCCCAATGCTCCATGACCCTGTCATCACAATGCTACATGACCCCTGTCATCACATTGTTCCATGGCCTATGTATTCACAATGTTCCATGGACCCTGTAATCACACTGCTCCATATTCCTTTTCAACACAATGCTCCATGACCCCTGTCATCACAATGTTCCATGAAAGTTGTCATCAAAATGCTCCATGACCCCGGTCACCACAAGGTTCCCTGCCCTTGTCATCACAATGTTCCATGCCTCTGTCATCACCATTCTCCATGGTCTTTCTCATCACAATGCTCTATGACCCCTGTCATCACAATGCTTGATGACCATTGTCATCACAATGCTCCAAGGTCCCTGTCATCACAATGCCTCATGGTCTTTGTAATCACAATGCTCAATGACCACTGTCATCACAATGCTCCATGCCGTTGTCATCACAATGCTCCATGGCCCCTGTAATCACAATGCTCCATGCGCTTGTCATCACAATGCTCCAGAACATTTGTCATCATAATGCTCCATTCCCGTGTCATCACATTGCTCAATGACACTTGTCATCAAAATGTTCCTTGGTCTTTGTCATCACAATGCTCCATGATCCCTGTAATCACAATGATCCCTGCCAATGTCATCGCAATGCTCCATGTCTCCTGTAATCACAATGCTCCATGCCCTTGTCATCACAATGCTCCAGTTCTGTTGTCATCACCATGCTTCATGCCAGTGTCATCACAATGCTCCATGAATCTTGTCTTCACAATGCTCCATGGCCCATGTCATCACAATGCTCCCTGACCCCTGTGATCACAATGATCTATGGCCTTTGTCATCACAATGACACGTGACCCCCTTCAACTCAATGCCTGATGAACCCTGACATCAAAATGCTAAATGGCACTTGTCATCACAATGCTATATGAAGCCTGTCATCAGTATTCACCATGTCACTTGTTTTCACAATGCTCCATGCCCCCTGTAATCCCAGTACTCCATGACTCCTTTCATCACAATGCCCAATGCCAACTCTCATCACAATTCTCCATGGCATTTGTCATCACGATGCTCCATGACACCTGTCATCACAATGCTCCATGACACTTGTCATCACAATGCTCCATGGCCCCTCTCATTACTGTGCTCCATAATAACTTGAATCACATTTCTAGATGACCAGTGCCATCACAATGCCCCATGACATTGGCATCACAATTCGCCATGACCATTGTCATCACAATGCTCCATGAACCATGTCATCACAGGGTCCCAGGACACTTGTCATCACAATGATCCATTACCACTTTCATCACAATGCTCCATGACCACTGTCATCTCAATGCCCCATGGCCTTTGTATTCACAATGCTCCATGGCCCCTGTAATCACAGTGCTCCATAACACCTTTCATCATATTGCTCCATGACCACTGCCATCTCAATGCCTCATGACGCCTGTCATAACAATTCTCCAAGGCCCCTCTCATCACAATGCTCCATGACACTTGTCATCACATTGCTCCATAACAACTGTCATCACAGTGTTCCCTGCCCATGTCATCACAATGCTCCATGTCCCCTATAATCACAATGCTCCAAGCCTTTTTCCTCACAATGCTCCAGAATTTTTCATCACAATGTTCCATGACCGTGGCATCACAATGCTCCACGGCCCTTGTCATCACAATGCTCCAGAATTCTTGTCATCACAATGTTCCATGGTCGTGTCATCACAAAGCTACATGACCCTGGTCATCACATTTCTCCATGACCTTCGTCATCACAATGCTCTATGTCACTATTCATCACAATTCTCAATGACCACTTTAATCACTATGCTCGCTGATCATTTTCATCACATTTCTCTATTGTCTTTACAATTCCCCATGGCCCCTTTCTTCACCATGCTCCATGATGCCTGTCATCACAATGCTCCATGGCTTTTGTTATCACAATGCGCCAGGACAAGTTTCATCACAATACTCCATCCCCCTTGTCATCACAGTGCATAATGAAAGCTTTCATTACAATGCTCCATGACACTTGTCATCACAATGCTCCATGGCCTTTATCGTCACAATGCTCCCAGGCACTTTTCATCACGATGTTCCATGAAAACTTTCATCACATTGCTCCATGACCATTGTCATCACAATAGTCCATAGCCTTTTCAACACACTGCTGCATAATCCCTGTCATCACAATTCTCCATGACTGCTGTCATCACAATAATCCAGGACAATTTTCATAACAATGCTTCATGCCCCCAGTCATCACAGTGTTCCATGATACCTTTCATCACAATTCCTACATGATCAATGTCATCACAATGCCCCATGACACCTGTCATCACAATTCGCTATGACCCTTGTCACCACAATACTCGATGAACCGTGTCATCACAGTGCTCCAGGACACATGTCATCACAATGATCCATGACTATTTTCATCACAATGCTCCAATACACCTGTTATCACAATGCTCCATGGCCCCTGTTATCATATTGCTCCATGATCTCTTTCATCACAATGCTCCATGACCACTGTCATCACCATACCTCAAGACGCCTGTCATCTCAATGCTCCATGGCTCTTTTCATCACAATGCCCCTGGGCCCTGTGATCACAATGCTCCATGCCCTTGTCATCAAAGTGCTCCAGAACTCTTGTCATCATAATGCTCCATGCCAATGTCATCAAAATGTCCCATGACCCTTGTCATCACAATGCTCCATGGCTTATACCATCACAATTTTCCATGGCCCCTGTCATCACAATGCTCCATGCCCTTTTCATCAAAATGCTCCAGAACTCTTGTCATTATAATGCTCCATGCCAATGTCATCAAAATGCCCCATGACACTTGTCATCACAATGCTCCATGGCCTTTGTCATCACAATGTTCCATGGCCCCTGTCATCACAGTGCTCCATTATACCTTTCATCACAATTCTAGATGACCACTGTCATCACCATGCCCCATGACAGATGTCATAACAATTCGCCATGGTCCTTGTCATCACAATGCTCCATGAACCTTGTCATCACAAGGTTCCAGGACTCATGTCATCACAATGATCCATGATCATTTTCATCACAATGCTCCATGAAACCTGTCACCTCAATGCTCCATAGCCTTTGTATTCACAATGCTCCATGGCCTCTGTAATCACAGTGCTCCATGACCCCTTTCATCACAATGATCCAAGACCGCTGTCATTACCATGCCCCATGACGCCTGCCACCACAAATCTCCAAGGCCTCTCTTACCAAAAAGCTCCATGATCCCTGTCAGTACAATGTTCGATGACACTTTTCATCACAATGCTCCATGACCCCTGTCATCACAAAGTTCTCTGCCCATATCATCACAATGCTCCTTGTCACCTTTCATCACAATGCTCCATGTTCTTTCATCACAATGCTCCATAATTCTTGTCATCGCAATGTTCCTTGACCGTGTCATCACAATGCTCCATGACCCTTGTCATCACAAAGCTCCATGACCCCTGTCATCACAATGATCCATGATTCCTTTCCTCACAGTGCTCCAGTACCCTTTTCATCACAATGCTCCAGGCCATTGTCAGCACAATGCTCCTTGGACCCTGTCATCAAAATGCTCCATCCCCTTTTCATCACAATGCTCCAGATATCCTATCATTACAATGCTCCATGCCCGTGTCAACACAGTGCTTCATGACCCCTGTCATCAAAATGCTTTATGAACATTCTTATCACAATGTTCCATGACCCCTGTCATCAAAATGATCCATGACCGTTGTCATCACAATGCTGCATGATACCTTTCATCCCAATCCTCTGTTACTGCTGTCATCATAATGCTCCAGGACAATTTTCATCACAATGCTCCATGCCCCCTGTCATCACAGTGCCCCATAAGCCCTGTAATCCCAATGCTCCATGACCCTGTCATCACAATGCTACATGACCCTTGTCACCACATTGTTCCATGGCCTATGTATTCACAATGTTCCATGGACCCTGTAATCACACTGCTCCATGTTCCTTTTCAACACAATGCTCCATGACCACTGTCATCACAATGTTCCATGAAAGTTGTCATCAAAATGCTCCATGACCCCGGTCACCACAAGGTTCCCTGCCCTTGTCATCACAATGGTACATGGCCTTGTCATCACAATGTTCCATGGCCTCTGTCATCACCATGCTCCATGGTATTTCTCATCACAATGCTCTATGACCCCTGTAATCACAATGCTTGATGACCATTGTCATCACAATGCTCCAATGTCCCTGTCATCACAATGCCTCATGGTCTTTGTAATCACAATGCTCAATGACCACTGTCATCACAATGCTCCATGCCGTTGTCATCACAATGCTCCATGGCCCCTGTAATCACAATGCTCCATGCGCTTGTCATCACAATGCTCCAGAACATTTGTCATCATAATGCTCCATTCCCGTGTCATCACATTGCTCAATGACACTTGTCATCAAAATGTTCCTTGGTCTTTGTCATCACAATGCTCCATGATCCCAGTCATCACAATGATCCCTGCCAATGTCATCACAATGCTCCATGTCTCCTGTAATCACAATGCTCCATGCCCTTGTCATCACAATGCTCCAGTTCTGTTGTCATCACCATGCTTCATGCCAGTGTCATCACAATGCTCCATGAATCTTGTCTTCACAATGCTCCATGGCCCATGTCATCACAATGCTCCATGACCCCTGTGATCACAATGATCTATGGCCTTTGTCATCACAATGACACGTGACCCCCGTCAACACAATGCCTGATGAACCCTGACATCACAATGCTAAATGGCACTTGTCATCACAATGCTATATGAAGCCTGTCATCACTATTCACCATGTCACTTGTTTTCACAATGCTTCATGCCCCCTGTAATCCCAGTACTCCATGACCCCTTTCATCACAATGCCCAATGCCACCTCTCATCACAATTCTCCATGGCATTTGTCATCACGATGCTCCATGACACCTGTCATCACATTGCTCCATTGCACTTGTCATCACAATGCTCCATGGCCCCTCTCATTACTGTGCTCCATAATAACTTGAATCACATTTCTAAATGACCAGTGCCATCACAATGCCCCATGACATTGGCATCACAATTCGCCATGACCATTGTCATCACAATGCTCCATGAACCATGTCATCACAGGGTCCCAGGACACTTGTCATCACAATGATCCATTACCACTTTCATCACAATGCTCCATGACCACTGTCATCTCAATGCCCCATGGCCTTTGTATTCACAATGCTCCATGGCCCCTGTAATCACAGTGCTCCATAACACCCTTCATCATAATGCTCCATGACCACTGCCATCTCAATGCCTCATGACGCCTGTCATCACAATTCTCCAAGGCCCCTCTCATCACAATGCTCCATGACACTTGTCATCACATTGCTCCATAACAACTGTCATCACAGTGTTCCCTGCCCATGTCATCACAATGCTCCATGTCCCCTATAATCACAATGCTCCAAGCCTTTTTCCTCACAATGCTCCAGAATTTTGTCATCACAATGTTCCATGACCGTGGCATCACAATGCTCCACGGCCCGTGTCATCACAATGCTCCAGAATTCTTGTCATCACAATGTTCCATGGACGTGTCATCACAAAGCTACATGACCCTGGTCATCACAGTTCTCCATGACCTTTGTCATCACAATGCTCTATGTCACTATTCATCACAATTCTCAATGACCACTTTAATCACTATGCTCGCTGACCATTTTCATCACATTTCTCTATTGTCATTACAATTCCCCATGGCCCCTTTCTTCACCATGCTCCATGATGCCTGTCATCACAATGCTCCATGGCTTTTGTTATCACAATGCGCCAGGACAAATTTCATCACAATACCCCATTCCCCTTGTCATCACAGTGCATAATGAAAGCTTTCATTACAATGCTCCGTGACTCTTGTCATCACAATGCTCCATGGCCTTTATCGTCACAATGCTCCCAGGCACTTTTCATCACGATGTTCCAAGAAAACTTTCATCACATTGCTCCATGACCATTGTCATCACAATAGTCCATAGCCTTGTCAACACAATGCTGCATAATCCCTGTCATCACAATTCTCCATGACTGCTGTCATCACAATAATCCAGGACAATTTTCATAACAATGCTTCATGCCCCCAGTCATCACAGTGTTCCATGATACCTTTCATCACAATTCCTACATGATCAATGTCATCACAATGCCCCATGACACCTGTCATCACCATTCGCTATGACCCTTGTCACCACAATACTCGAAGAACCGTGTCATCACAGTGCTCCAGGACACATGTCATCACAATGATCCATGACTATTTTCATCACAATGCTCCAATACACCTGTCATCACAATGCTCCATGGCCCCTGTTATCATATTGCTCCATGATCTCTTTCATCACAATGCTCCATGACCACTGTCATCACCATACCTCAAGACGCCTGTCATCTCAATGCTCCATGGCTCTTTTCATCACAATGCCCCTGGGCCCTGTGATCACAATGCTCCATGCCCTTGTCATCAAAGTGCTCCAGAACTCTTGTCATCATAATGCTCCATGCCAATGTCATCAAAATGTCCCATGACACTTGTCATCACAATGCTCCATGGCTTATGCCATTACAATTTTCCATGGCCCCTGTCATCACAATGCTCCATGCCCTTTTCATCAAAATGCTCCAGAACTCTTGTCATCATAATGCCTCATGCCAATTTCATCAAAATGCCCCATGACACTTGTCATCACAATGCTCCATGGCCTTTGTCATCACAATGTTCCATGGCCCCTGTCATCACAGTGCTCCATTATACCTTTCATCACAATTCTAGATGACCACTGTCATCACCATGCCCCATGACAGATGTCATAACAATTCGCCATGGTCCTTGTCATCACAATGCTCCATGAACCTTGTCATCACGCAGTTCCAGGACTCTTGTCATCACAATGATCCATGATCACTTTCATCACAATGCTCCATGAAACCTGTCACCTCAATGCTCCATAGCCTTTGTATTCACAATGCTCCATGGCCCCTGTAATCACAGTGCTCCATGACCCCTTTCATCACAATGATCCAAGACCGCTGTCATTACAATGCCCCATGACGCCTGCCACCACAAATCTCCAAGGCCTCTCTTACCAAAAAGCTCCATGATCCCTGTCAGTACAATGTTCGATGAACCTTTTCATCACAATGCTCCATGACCCCTGTCATCACAAAGTTCTCTGCCCATATCATCACAATGCTCCTTGTCACCTTTCATCACAATGCTCCATGTCCTTTCATCACAATGCTCCATAATTCTTGTCATCGCAATGTTCCTTGACCGTGTCATCACAATGCTCCATGACCCTTGTCATCACAAAGCTCCATGACCCCTGTCATCACAATGATCCATGATTCCTTTCCTCACAGTGCTCCAGTACCCTTTTCATCACAATGCTCCATGCCATTGTCAGCACAAGGCTCCTTGGACCCTGTCATCAAAATGCTCCATCCCCTTTTCATCACAATGCTCCAGATATCCTATCATTACAATGCTCCATGCCCGTGTCAACACAATGCTTCATGACCCCTGTCATCAAAATGCTTTATGAACATTCTTATCACAATGTTCCATGACCCCTGTCATCAAAATGATCCATGACCGTTGTCATCACAATGCTGCATGATACCTTTCATCCCAATCCTCTGTGACTGCTGTCATCATAATGCTCCAGGACAATTTTCATCACAATGCTCCATGCCCCCTGTCATCACAGTGCCCCATAAGCCCTGTAATCCCAATGCTCCATGACCCAGTCATCACAATGCTACATGACCCCTGTCATCACATTGTTCCATGGCCTATGTATTCACAATGTTCCATGGACCCTGTAATCACACTGCTCCATGTTCCTTTTCAACACAATGCTCCATGACCCCTGTCATCACAATGTTCCATGAAAGTTGTCATCAAAATGCTCCATGACCCCGGTCACCACAAGGTTCCCTGCCCTTGTCATCACAATGTTCCATGCCTCTGTCATCACCATTCTCCATGGTCTTTTTCATCACAATGCTCTATGACCCCTGTCATCACAATGCTTGATGACCATTGTCATCACAATGCTCCAAGGTCCCTGTCATCACAATGCCTCATGGTCTTTGTAATCACAATGCTCAATGACCACTGTCATCACAATGCTCCATGCCGTTGTCATCACAATGCTCCATGGCCCCTGTAATTACAATGCTCCATGCGCTTGTCATCACAATGCTCCAGAACATTTGTCATCATAATGCTCCATTCCCGTGTCATCACATTGCTCAATGACACTTGTCATCAAAATGTTCCTTGGTCTTTGTCATCACAATGCTCCATGATCCCTGTAATCACAATGATCCCTGCCAATGTCATCGCAATGCTCCATGTCTCCTGTAATCACAATGCTCCATGCCCTTGTCATCACAATGCTCCAGTTCTGTTGTCATCACCATGCTTCATGCCAGTGTCATCACAATGCTCCATGAATCTTGTCTTCACAATGCTCCATGGCCCATGTCATCACAATGCTCCCTGACCCCTGTGATCACAATGATCTATGGCCTTTGTCATCACAATGACACGTGACCCCCTTCAACTCAATGCCTGATGAACCCTGACATCAAAATGCTAAATGGCACTTGTCATCACAATGCTATATGAAGCCTGTCATCAGTATTCACCATGTCACTTGTTTTCACAATGCTCCATGCCCCCTGTAATCCCAGTACTCCATGACTCCTTTCATCACAATGCCCAATGCCAACTCTCATCACAATTCTCCATGGCATTTGTCATCACGATGCTCCATGACACCTGTCATCACAATGCTCCATGACACTTGTCATCACAATGCTCCATGGCCCCTCTCATTACTGTGCTCCATAATAACTTGAATCACATTTCTAGATGACCAGTGCCATCACAATGCCCCATGACATTGGCATCACAATTCGCCATGACCATTGTCATCACAATGCTCCATGAACCATGTCATCACAGGGTCCCAGGACACTTGTCATCACAATGATCCATTACCACTTTCATCACAATGCTCCATGACCACTGTCATCTCAATGCCCCATGGCCTTTGTATTCACAATGCTCCATGGCCCCTGTAATCACAGTGCTCCATAACACCCTTCATCATAATGCTCCATGACCACTGCCATCTCAATGCCTCATGACGCCTGTCATCACAATTCTCCAAGGCCCCTCTCATCACAATGCTCCATGACACTTGTCATCACATTGCTCCATAACAACTGTCATCACAGTGTTCCCTGCCCATGTCATCACAATGCTCCATGTCCCCTATAATCACAATGCTCCAAGCCTTTTTCCTCACAATGCTCCAGAATTTTGTCATCACAATGTTCCATGACCGTGGCATCACAATGCTCCACGGCCCTTGTCATCACAATGCTCCAGAATTCTTGTCATCACAATGTTCCATGGACGTGTCATCACAAAGCTACATGACCCTGGTCATCACAGTTCTCCGTGACCTTTGTCATCACAATGCTCTATGTCACTATTCATCACAATTCTCAATGACCACTTTAATCACTATGCTCGCTGACCATTTTCATCACATTTCTCTATTGTCATTACAATTCCCCATGGCCCCTTTCTTCACCATGCTCCATGATGCCTGTCATCACAATGCTCCATGGCTTTTGTTATCACAATGCGCCAGGACAAATTTCATCACAATACCCCATTCCCCTTGTCATCACAGTGCATAATGAAAGCTTTCATTACAATGCTCCGTGACTCTTGTCATCACAATGCTCCATGGCCTTTATCGTCACAATGCTCCCAGGCACTTTTCATCACGATGTTCCAAGAAAACTTTCATCACATTGCTCCATGACCATTGTCATCACAATAGTCCATAGCCTTGTCAACACAATGCTGCATAATCCCTGTCATCACAATTCTCCATGACTGCTGTCATCACAATAATCCAGGACAATTTTCATAACAATGCTTCATGCCCCCAGTCATCACAGTGTTCCATGATACCTTTCATCACAATTCCTACATGATCAATGTCATCACAATGCCCCATGACACCTGTCATCACCATTCGCTATGACCCTTGTCACCACAATACTCGATGAACCGTGTCATCACAGTGCTCCAGGACACATGTCATCACAATGATCCATGACTATTTTCATCACAATGCTCCAATACACCTGTCATCACAATGCTCCATGGCCCCTGTTATCATATTGCTCCATGATCTCTTTCATCACAATGCTCCATGACCACTGTCATCACCATACCTCAAGACGCCTGTCATCTCAATGCTCCATGGCTCTTTTCATCACAATGCCCCTGGGCCCTGTGATCACAATGCTCCATGCCCTTGTCATCAAAGTGCTCCAGAACTCTTTTCATCATAATGCTCCATGCCAATGTCATCAAAATGTCCCATGACACTTGTCATCACAATGCTCCATGGCTTATGCCATTACAATTTTCCATGGCCCCTGTCATCACAATGCTCCATGCCCTTTTCATCAAAATGCTCCAGAACTCTTGTCATCATAATGCCTCATGCCAATTTCATCAAAATGCCCCATGACACTTGTCATCACAATGCTCCATGGCCTTTGTCATCACAATGTTCCATGGCCCCTGTCATCACAGTGCTCCATTATACCTTTCATCACAATTCTAGATGACCACTGTCATCACCATGCCCCATGACAGATGTCATAACAATTCGCCATGGTCCTTGTCATCACAATGCTCCATGAACCTTGTCATCACGCGGTTCCAGGACTCTTGTCATCACAATGATCCATGATCACTTTCATCACAATGCTCCATGAAACCTGTCACCTCAATGCTCCATAGCCTTTGTATTCACAATGCTCCATGGCCCCTGTAATCACAGTGCTCCATGACCCCTTTCATCACAATGATCCAAGACCGCTGTCATTACAATGCCCCATGACGCCTGCCACCACAAATCTCCAAGGCCTCTCTTACCAAAAAGCTCCATGATCCCTGTCAGTACAATGTTCGATGACACTTTTCATCACAATGCTCCATGACCCCTGTCATCACAAAGTTCTCTGCCCATATCATCACAATGCTCCTTGTCACCTTTCATCACAATGCTCCATGTCCTTTCATCACAATGCTCCATAATTCTTGTCATCGCAATGTTCCTTGACCGTGTCATCACAATGCTCCATGACCCTTGTCATCACAAAGCTCCATGACCCCTGTCATCACAATGATCCATGATTCCTTTCCTCACAGTGCTCCAGTACCCTTTTCATCACAATGCTCCATGCCATTGTCAGCACAAGGCTCCTTGGACCCTGTCATCAAAATGCTCCATCCCCTTTTCATCACAATGCTCCAGATATCCTATCATTACAATGCTCCATGCCCGTGTCAACACAATGCTTCATGACCCCTGTCATCAAAATGCTTTATGAACATTCTTATCACAATGTTCCATGACCCCTGTCATCAAAATGATCCATGACCGTTGTCATCACAATGCTGCATGATACCTTTCATCCCAATCCTCTGTGACTGCTGTCATCATAATGCTCCAGGACAATTTTCATCACAATGCTCCATGCCCCCTGTCATCACAGTGCCCCATAAGCCCTGTAATCCCAATGCTCCATGACCCTGTCATCACAATGCTACATGACCCCTGTCATCACATTGTTCCATGGCCTATGTATTCACAATGTTCCATGGACCCTGTAATCACACTGCTCCATGTTCCTTTTCAACACAATGCTCCATGACCCCTGTCATCACAATGTTCCATGAAAGTTGTCATCAAAATGCTCCATGACCCCGGTCACCACAAGGTTCCCTGCCCTTGTCATCACAATGTTCCATGCCTCTGTCATCACCATTCTCCATGGTCTTTCTCATCACAATGCTCTATGACCCCTGTCATCACAATGCTTGATGACCATTGTCATCACAATGCTCCAAGGTCCCTGTCATCACAATGCCTCATGGTCTTTGTAATCACAATGCTCAATGACCACTGTCATCACAATGCTCCATGCCGTTGTCATCACAATGCTCCATGGCCCCTGTAATCACAATGCTCCATGCGCTTGTCATCACAATGCTCCAGAACATTTGTCATCATAATGCTCCATTCCCGTGTCATCACATTGCTCAATGACACTTGTCATCAAAATGTTCCTTGGTCTTTGTCATCACAATGCTCCATGATCCCTGTAATCACAATGATCCCTGCCAATGTCATCGCAATGCTCCATGTCTCCTGTAATCACAATGCTCCATGCCCTTGTCATCACAATTCTCCAGTTCTGTTGTCATCACCATGCTTCATGCCAGTGTCATCACAATGCTCCATGAATCTTGTCTTCACAATGCTCCATGGCCCATGTCATCACAATGCTCCCTGACCCCTGTGATCACAATGATCTATGGCCTTTGTCATCACAATGACACGTGACCCCCTTCAACTCAATGCCTGATGAACCCTGACATCAAAATGCTAAATGGCACTTGTCATCACAATGCTATATGAAGCCTGTCATCAGTATTCACCATGTCACTTGTTTTCACAATGCTCCATGCCCCCTGTAATCCCAGTACTCCATGACTCCTTTCATCACAATGCCCAATGCCAACTCTCATCACAATTCTCCATGGCATTTGTCATCACGATGCTCCATGACACCTGTCATCACAATGCTCCATGACACTTGTCATCACAATGCTCCATGGCCCCTCTCATTACTGTGCTCCATAATAACTTGAATCACATTTCTAGATGACCAGTGCCATCACAATGCCCCATGACATTGGCATCACAATTCGCCATGACCATTGTCATCACAATGCTCCATGAACCATGTCATCACAGGGTCCCAGGACACTTGTCATCACAATGATCCATTACCACTTTCATCACAATGCTCCATGACCACTGTCATCTCAATGCCCCATGGCCTTTGTATTCACAATGCTCCATGGCCCCTGTAATCACAGTGCTCCATAACACCTTTCATCATATTGCTCCATGACCACTGCCATCTCAATGCCTCATGACGCCTGTCATAACAATTCTCCAAGGCCCCTCTCATCACAATGCTCCATGACACTTGTCATCACATTGCTCCATAACAACTGTCATCACAGTGTTCCCTGCCCATGTCATCACAATGCTCCATGTCCCCTATAATCACAATGCTCCAAGCCTTTTTCCTCACAATGCTCCAGAATTTTTCATCACAATGTTCCATGACCGTGGCATCACAATGCTCCACGGCCCTTGTCATCACAATGCTCCAGAATTCTTGTCATCACAATGTTCCATGGTCGTGTCATCACAAAGCTACATGACCCTGGTCATCACATTTCTCCATGACCTTCGTCATCACAATGCTCTATGTCACTATTCATCACAATTCTCAATGACCACTTTAATCACTATGCTCGCTGATCATTTTCATCACATTTCTCTATTGTCTTTACAATTCCCCATGGCCCCTTTCTTCACCATGCTCCATGATGCCTGTCATCACAATGCTCCATGGCTTTTGTTATCACAATGCGCCAGGACAAGTTTCATCACAATACTCCATCCCCCTTGTCATCACAGTGCATAATGAAAGCTTTCATTACAATGCTCCATGACACTTGTCATCACAATGCTCCATGGCCTTTATCGTCACAATGCTCCCAGGCACTTTTCATCACGATGTTCCATGAAAACTTTCATCACATTGCTCCATGACCATTGTCATCACAATAGTCCATAGCCTTGTCAACACACTGCTGCATAATCCCTGTTATCACAATTCTCCATGACTGCTGTCATCACAATAATCCAGGACAATTTTCATAACAATGCTTCATGCCCCCAGTCATCACAGTGTTCCATGATACCTTTCATCACAATTCCTACATGATCAATGTCATCACAATGCCCCATGACACCTGTCATCACAATTCGCTATGACCCTTGTCACCACAATACTCGATGAACCGTGTCATCACAGTGCTCCAGGACACATGTCATCACAATGATCCATGACTATTTTCATCACAATGCTCCAATACACCTGTTATCACAATGCTCCATGGCCCCTTTTATCATATTGCTCCATGATCTCTTTCATCACAATGCTCCATGACCACTGTCATCACCATACCTCAAGACGCCTGTCATCTCAATGCTCCATGGCTCTTTTCATCACAATGCCCCTGGGCCCTGTGATCACAATGCTCCATGCCCTTGTCATCAAAGTGCTCCAGAACTCTTGTCATCATAATGCTCCATGCCAATGTCATCAAAATGTCCCATGACACTTGTCATCACAATGCTCCATGGCTTATGCCATTACAATTTTCCATGGCCCCTGCCATCACAATGCTCCATGCCCTTTTCATCAAAATGCTCCAGAACTCTTGTCATCATAATGCCTCATGCCAATTTCATCAAAATGCCCCATGACACTTGTCATCACAATGCTCCATGGCCTTTGTCATCACAATGTTCCATGGCCCCTGTCATCACAGTGCTCCATTATACCTTTCATCACAATTCTAGATGACCACTGTCATCACCATGCCCCATGACAGATGTCATAACAATTCGCCATGGTCCTTGTCATCACAATGCTCCATGAACCTTGTCATCACGCGGTTCCAGGACTCTTGTCATCACAATGATCCATGATCACTTTCATCACAATGCTCCATGAAACCTGTCACCTCAATGCTCCATAGCCTTTGTATTCACAATGCTCCATGGCCCCTGTAATCACAGTGCTCCATGACCCCTTTCATCACAATGATCCAAGACCGCTGTCATTACAATGCCCCATGACGCCTGCCACCACAAATCTCCAAGGCCTCTCTTACCAAAAAGCTCCATGATCCCTGTCAGTACAATGTTCGATGAACCTTTTCATCACAATGCTCCATGACCCCTGTCATCACAAAGTTCTCTGCCCATATCATCACAATGCTCCTTGTCACCTTTCATCACAATGCTCCATGTCCTTTCATCACAATGCTCCATAATTCTTGTCATCGCAATGTTCCTTGACCGTGTCATCACAATGCTCCATGACCCTTGTCATCACAAAGCTCCATGACCCCTGTCATCACAATGATCCATGATTCCTTTCCTCACAGTGCTCCAGTACCCTTTTCATCACAATGCTCCATGCCATTGTCAGCACAAGGCTCCTTGGACCCTGTCATCAAAATGCTCCATCCCCTTTTCATCACAATGCTCCAGATATCCTATCATTACAATGCTCCATGCCCGTGTCAACACAATGCTTCATGACCCCTGTCATCAAAATGCTTTATGAACATTCTTATCACAATGTTCCATGACCCCTGTCATCAAAATGATCCATGACCGTTGTCATCACAATGCTGCATGATACCTTTCATCCCAATCCTCTGTGACTGCTGTCATCATAATGCTCCAGGACAATTTTCATCACAATGCTCCATGCCCCCTGTCATCACAGTGCCCCATAAGCCCTGTAATCCCAATGCTCCATGACCCTGTCATCACAATGCTACATGACCCCTGTCATCACATTGTTCCATGGCCTATGTATTCACAATGTTCCATGGACCCTGTAATCACACTGCTCCATGTTCCTTTTCAACACAATGCTCCATGACCCCTGTCATCACAATGTTCCATGAAAGTTGTCATCAAAATGCTCCATGACCCCGGTCACCACAAGGTTCCCTGCCCTTGTCATCACAATGTTCCATGCCTCTGTCATCACCATTCTCCATGGTCTTTCTCATCACAATGCTCTATGACCCCTGTCATCACAATGCTTGATGACCATTGTCATCACAATGCTCCAAGGTCCCTGTCATCACAATGCCTCATGGTCTTTGTAATCACAATGCTCAATGACCACTGTCATCACAATGCTCCATGCCGTTGTCATCACAATGCTCCATGGCCCCTGTAATCACAATGCTCCATGCGCTTGTCATCACAATGCTCCAGAACATTTGTCATCATAATGCTCCATTCCCGTGTCATCACATTGCTCAATGACACTTGTCATCAAAATGTTCCTTGGTCTTTGTCATCACAATGCTCCATGATCCCTGTCATCACAATGATCCCTGCCAATGTCATCACAATGCTCCATGTCTCGTGTAATCACAATGCTCCATGCCCTTGTCATCACAATGCTCCAGTTCTGTTGTCATCACCATGCTTCATGCCAGTGTCATCACAATGCTCCATGAATCTTGTCTTCACAATCTTCCATGGCCCATGTCATCACAATGCTCCATGACCCCTGTGTTCACAATGCTCTATGGCTTTTGTCATCACAATGACACGTGACCCCCGTCAACACAGTGCCTGATGAACCCTGACATCAAAATGCTAAATGGCACTTGTCATCACAATGCTATATGAAGCCTGTCATCACTATTCACCATGTCACTTGTTTTCACAATGCTCCATGCCCCCTGTAATCCCAGTACTCCATGACCCCTTTCATCACAATGCCCAATGCCACCTCTCATCACAATTCTCCATGGCATTTGTCATCACAATGCTCCATGACACCTGTAATCACAATGCTGCATGACACTTGTCATCACAATGCTCCATGGCCCCTCTCATTACTGTGCTCCATAATAACTTGAATCACATATCTAGATGACCAGTGCCATCACAATGCCCCATGACATTGGCATCACAATTCGCCATGACCATTGTCATCACAATGCCCCATGAACCATGTGATCACAGGGTCCCAGGACACTTGTCATCACAATGATCCATTACAACTTTCATCACAATGCTCCATGACCACTGTCATCTCAATGCCCCATGGCCTTTGTATTCACAATGCTCCATGGCCCCTGTAATCACAGTGCTCCATAACACCTTTCATCATAATGCTCCATGACCACTGCCATCTCAATGCCTCATGACGCCTGTCATCACAATTCTCCAAGGCCCCTCTCATCACAATGCTCCATGACACTTGTCATCACATTGCTCCATAACAACTGTCATCACAATGTTCCCTGCCCATGTCATCACAATGCTCCATGTCCCCTATAATCACAATGCTCCAAGCATTTTTCCTCACAATGCTCCAGAATTTTGTCATCACAATGTTCCATGACCGTGGCATCACAATGCTCTACGGCCCTTGTCATCACAATGCTCCAGAATTCTTGTCATCACAATGTTCCATGGACGTGTCATCACAAAGCTACATGACCCTGGTCATCACAGTTCTCCATGACCTTTGTCATCACAATGCTCTATGTCACTATTCATCACAATTCTCAATGACCACTTTAATCACTATGCTCGCTGACCATTTTCATCACATTTCTCTATTGTCATTACAATTCCCCATGGCCCCTTTCTTCACCATGCTCCATGATGCCTGTCATCACAATGCTCCATGGCTTTTGTTATCACAATGCGCCAGGACCAGTTTCATCACAACACTCCATCCCCCTTGTCATCACAGTGCATAATGAAAGCTTTCATTACAATGCTTCGTGACACTTGTCATCACAATGCTCCATGGCCTTTATCGTCACAATGCTCCCAGGCACTTTTCATCATGATGTTCCATGAAAACTTTCATCACATTGCTCCATGACCATTGTCATCACAATAGTCCATAGCCTTGTCAACACAATACTGCATAATCCCAGTCATCACAATTTTCCATGACTGCTGTCATCACAATAATCCAGGACAATTTTCATAACAATGCTTCATGCCACCAGGCATCACAGTGCTCCATGATACCTTTCATCACAATTCCTAGATGATCAATGTCATCACAATGCCCAATGACACCTGTCATCACAATTCGCTATGACCCTTGTCATCACAATACTCGATGAACCGTGTCATCACAGTGTTCCAGGACACATGTCATCACAATGATCCATTACTATTTTCATCACCATGCTCCAATACACCTGTCATCACAATGCTCCATGGCCCCTGTTATCATATTGCTCCATGATCTCTTTCATCACAATGCTCCATGACCACTGTCATCACCATACCTCAAGACGCCTGTCATCTCAATGCTCCATGGCTCCTTTCATCACAATGCCCCATGGGTCCTGTGATCACAATGCTCCATGCCCTTGTCATCAAAGTGCTCCAGAACTCTTGTCATCATAATGCTCCATGCTAATGTCATCAAAATGTCCCATGACACTTGTCATCACAATGCTCCATGGCTTATGCCATCACAATTATCCATGGCCCCTGTCACCACAATGCTCCATGCCCTTTTCATCAAAATGCTCCAGAACTCTTGTCATCATAATGCTCCATGCCAATGTCATCAAAATGCCCCATGACACTTGTCATCACAATGCTCCATGGCCTTTTTCATCACAATGTTCCATGGCCCCTGTCATCACAGTGCTCCATTATACCTTTCATCAAAATTCTAGATGACCACTGTCATCACCATGCCCCATGACAGATGTCATAACAATTCGCCATGGTCCTTGTCATCACAATGCTCCATGAACCTTGTCATCACAAGGTTCCAGGTCTCTTGTCATAACAATGATCCATGATCACTTTCATCACAATGCTCCATGAAACCTGTCACCTCAATGCTCCATAGACTTTGTATTCACAATGCTCCATGGCCCCTGTAATCACAGTGCTCCATGACCCATTTCATCACAATGATCCAAGACCGCTGTCATTACAATGCCCCATGACGCCTGCCACCACAAATCTCCAAGGCCTCTCTTACCAAAAAGCTCCATTATCCCTGTCAGTACAATGTTCGATGACACTTTTAATCACAATGCTCTATGACCCCTGTCATCACAATGCTTGATGACCATTGATATCACAATGCTCCAAGGTCCCTGTCATCACAATGCCTCATGGTCTTTGTAATCACAATGCTCAATGACCACTGTCATCACAGTGCTCCATGCCGTTGTCATCACAATGCTCCATGGCCCCTGTAATCACAATGCTCCATGCGCTTGTCATCACAATGCTCCAGAACATTTGTCATCATAATGCTCCATTCCCGTGTCATCACATTGCTCAATGACACTTGTCATCAAAATGTTCCTTGGTCTTTGTCATCACAATGCTCCATGATCCCTGTCATCACAATGATCCCTGCCAATGTCATCACAATGCTCCATGTCTCCTGTAATCACAATGCTCCATGCCCTTGTCATCACAATGCTCCAGTTCTGTTGTCATCAACATGCTTCATGCCAGTGTCTTCACAATGCTCCATGAATCTTGTCTTCACAATGCTCCATGGCCCATGTCATCACAATGCTCCATGACCCCTGTGATCACAATGCTCTATGGCCTTTGTCATCACAATGACACGTGACCCCCGTCAACACAATCCTGATGAACCCTGACATCAAAATGCTAAATGGCACTTGTCATCACAATGCTATATGAAGCCTGTCATCACTATTCACCATGTCACTTGTTTTCACAATGCTCCATGCCCCCTGTAATCCCAGTACTCCATGACCCCTTTCATCACAATGCCCAATGCCACCTCTCATCACAATTCTCCATCGCATTTGTCATCACAATGCTGCATGACACTTGTCATCACAATGCTCCATGGCCCCTCTCATTACTGTGCTCCATAATAACTTGAATCACATTTCTAGATGACCAGTGCCATCACAATGCCCCATGACATTGGCATCACAATTCGCCATGACCATTGTCATCACAATGCTCCATGAACCATGTCATCACAGGGTTCCAGGACACTTGTCATCACAATGATCCATTACCACTTTCATCACAATGCTCCATGACCACTGTCATCTCAATGCCCCATGGCCTTTGTATTCACAATGCTCCATGGCCCCTGTAATCACAGTGCTCCATAACACCTTTCATCATAATGCTCCATGACCACTGCCATCTCAATGCCTCATGACGCCTGTCATCACAATTCTCCAAGGCCCCTCTCATCACAATGCTCCATGACACTTGTCATCACATTGCTCCATAACACCTGTCATCACAGTGTTCCCTGCCCATGTCATCACAATGCTCCATGTCCCCTATAATCACAATGCTCCAAGCCTTTTTCCTCACAATGCTCCAGAATTTTGTCATCACAATGTTCCATGACCGTGGCATCACAATGCTCCACGGCCCTTGTCATCACAATGCTCCAGAATCCTTGTCATCACAATGTTCCATGGACGTGTCATCACAAAGCTACATGACCCTGGTCATCACAGTTCTCCATGACCTTTGTCATCACAATGCTCTATGTCACTATTCATCACAATTCTCAATGACCACTTTAATCACTATGCTCGCTGACCATTTTCATCACATTTCTCTATTGTCATTACAATTCCCCATGGCCCCTTTCTTCACCATGCTCCATGATGCCTGTCATCACAATGCTCCATGGCTTTTGTTATCACAATGCGCCAGGACCAGTTTCATCACAATACTCCATCCCCCTTGTCATCACAGTGCATAATGAAAGCTTTCATTACAATGCTCCGTGACACTTGTCATCACAATGCTCCATGGCCTTTATCGTCACAATGCTCCCAGGCACTTTTCATCACGATGTTCCAAGAAAACTTTCATCACATTGCTCCATGACCATTGTCATCACAATAGTCCATAGCCTTGTCAACACAATACTGCATAATCCCAGTCATCACAATTTTCCATGACTGCTGTCATCACAATAATCCAGGACAATTTTCATAACAATGCTTCATGCCACCAGTCATCACAGTGCTCCATGATACCTTTCATCACAATTCCTAGATGATCAATGTCATCACAATGCCCAATGACACCTGTCATCACAATTCGCTATGACCCTTGTCATCACAATACTCGATGAACCGTGTCATCACAGTGTTCCAGGACACATGTCATCACAATGATCCATTACTATTTTCATCACCATGCTCCAATACACCTGTCATCACAATGCTCCATGGCCCCTGTTATCATATTGCTCCATGATCTCTTTCGTCACAATGCTCCATGACCACTGTCATCACCATACCTCAAGACGACTGTCATCTCAATGCTCCATGGCTCTTTTCATCACAATGCCCCATGGGCCCTGTGATCACAATGCTCCATGCCCTTGTCATCAAAGTGCTCCAGAACTCTTGTCATCATAATGCTCCATGCCAATGTCATCAAAATGTCCCATGACACTTGTCATCACAATGCTCCATGGCTTATGCCATCACAATTTTCCATGGCCCCTGTCATCACAATGCTCCATGCCCTTTTCATCAAAATGCTCCAGAACTCTTGTCATCATAATGCTCCATGCCAATGTCATCAAAATGCCCCATGACACTTGTCATCACAATGCTCCATGGCCTTTGTCATCACAATGTTCCATGGCCCCTGTCATCACAGTGCTCCATTATACCTTTCATCACAATTCTAGATGACCACTGTCATCACCATGCCCCATGACAGAGGTCATAACAATTCGCCATGGTCCTTGTCATCACAATGCTCCATGAACCTTGTCATCACGAGTTTCCAGGACTCTTGTCATCACAATGATCCATGATCACTTTCATCACAATGCTCCATGAAACCTGTCACCTCAATGCTCCATAGCCTTTGTATTCACAATGCTCCATGGCCCCTGTAATCACAGTGCTCCATGACCCCTTTCATCACAATGATCCAAGACCGCTGTCATTCCAATGCCCCATGACGCCTGCCACCACAAATCTCCAAGGCCTCTCTTACCAAAAAGCTCCATGATCCCTGTCAGTACAATGTTCGATGACACTTTTCATCACAATGCTCCATGACCCCTGTCATCACAAAGTTCTCTGCCCATATCATCACAATGCTCCTTGTCACCTTGCATCACAATGCTCCATAATTCTTGTCAACGCAATGTTCCTTGACCGTGTCATCACAATGCTCCATGACCCTTGTCATCACAAAGCTCCATGACCCCTGTCATCACAATGATCCATGATTCCTTTCCTCACAGTGCTCCAGTACCCTTTTCATCACAATGCTCCATGCCATTGTCAGCACAATGCTCCTTGGACCCTGTCATCAAAATGCTCCATCCCCTTTTCATCACAATGCTCCAGATATCCTATCATTACAATGCTCCATGCCCGTGTCAACACAATGCTTCATGACCCCTGTCATCAAAATGCTTTATGAACATTCTTATCACAATGTTCCATGACCCCTGTCATCAAAATGATCCATGACCGTTGTCATCACAATGCTGCATGATACCTTTCATCCCAATCCTCTGTGACTGCTGTCATCATAATGCTCCAGGACAATTTTCATCACAATGCTCCATGCCCCCTCTCATCACAGTGCCCCATAAGCCCTGTAATCCCAATGCTCCATGACCCTGTCATCACAATGCTACATGACCCCTGTCATCACATTGTTCCATGGCCTATGTATTCACAATGTTCCATGGACCCTGTAATCACACTGCTCCATGTTCCTTTTCAACACAATGCTCCATGACCCCTGTCATCACAATGTTCCATGAAAGTTGTCATCAAAATGCTCCATGACCCCGGTCACCACAAGGTTCCCTGCCCTTGTCATCACAATGGTACATGGCCTTGTCATCACAATGTTCCATGGCCTCTGTCATCACCATGCTCCATGGTCTTTCTCATCACAATGCTCTATGACCCCTGTCATCACAATGCTTGATGACCATTGTCATCACAATGCTCCAAGGTCCCTGTCATCACAATGCCTCATGGTCTTTGTAATCACAATGCTCAATGACCACTGTCATCACAATGCTCCATGCCGTTGTCATCACAATGCTCCATGGCCCCTGTAATCACAATGCTCCATGCGCTTGTCATCACAATGCTCCAGAACATTTGTCATCATAATGCTCCATTCCCGTGTCATCACATTGCTCAATGACACTTGTCATCAAAATGTTCCTTGGTCTTTGTCATCACAATGCTCCATGATCCCTGTCATCACAATGATCCCTGCCAATGTCATCACAATGCTCCATGACTCCTGTAATCACAATGCTCCATGCCCTTGTCATCACAATGCTCCAGTTCTGTTGTCATCACCATGCTTCATGCCAGTGTCATCACAATGCTCCATGAATCTTATCTTCACAATGCTCCATGGCCCATGTCATCACAGTGCTCCATGACCCCTGTGATCACAATGCTCTATGGCCTTTGTCATCACAATGACACGTGACTCCCGTCAACACAATGCCTGATGAACCCTGACATCAAAATGCTAAATGGCACTTGTCATCACAATGCTATATGAAGCCTGTCATCAGTATTCACCATGTCACTTGTTTTCACAATGCTCCATGCCCCCTGTAATCCCAGTACTCCATGACCCCTTTCATCACAATGCCCAATGCCACCTCTCATCACAATTCTCCATGGCATTTGTCATCACGATGCTCCATGACACCTGTCATCACAATGCTCCATGACACTTGTCATCACAATGCTCCATGGCCCCTCTCATTACTGTGCTCCATAATAACTTGAATCACATTTCTAGATGACCAGTGCTATCACAATGCCCCATGACATTGTCATCACAATTCGCCATGACCATTGTCATCACAATGCTCCATGAACCATGTCATCACAGGGTCCCAGGACACTTGTCATCACAATGATCCATTACCACTTTCATCACAATGCTCCATGACCACTGTCATCTCAATGCCCCATGGCCTTTGTATTCACAATGCTCCATGGCCCCTGTAATCACAGTGCTCCATAACACCTTTCATCATAATGCTCCATGACCACTGCCATCTCAATGCCTCATGACGCCTGTCATCACAATTCTCCAAGGCCCCTCCAATCACAATGCTCCATGACACCTGTCATCACATTGCTCCATAACAACTCTCATCACAGTGTTCCCTGCCCATGTCATCACAATGCTCCATGTCCCCTATAATCACAATGCTCCAAGCCTTTTTCCTCACAATGCTCCAGAATTTTGTCATCACAATGTTCCATGACCGTGGCATCACAATGCTCCACGGCCCTTGTCATCACAATGCTCCAGAATTCTTGTCATCACAATGTTCCATGGACGTGTCATCACAAAGCTACATGACCCTGGTCATCACAGTTCTCCATGACCTTTGTCATCACAATGCTCTATGTCACTATTCATCACAATTCTCAATGACCACTTTAATCACTATGCTCGCTGACCATTTTCATCACATTTCTCTATTGTCATTACAATTCCCCATGGCCCCTTTCTTCACCATGCTCCATGATGCCTGTCATCACAATGCTCCATGGCTTTTGTTATCACAATGCGCCAGGACCAGTTTCATCACAATACTCCATCCCCCTTGTCATCACAGTGCATAATGAAAGCTTTCATTACAATGCTCCGTGACACTTGTCATCACAATGCTCCATGGCCTTTATCGTCACAATGCTCCCAGGCACTTTTCATCACGATGTTCCATGAAAACTTTCATCACATTGCTCCATGACCATTGTCATCACAATAGTCCATAGCCTTGTCAACACAATGCTGCATAATCCCTGTCATCACAAGTCCCCATGATTGCTGTCATCACAATAATCCAGGACAATTTTCAGAACAATGCTTCATGCCCCCAGTCATCACAGTGCTCCATGATACCTTTCTTCACAATTCCTAGATGATCAATGTCATCACAATGCCCAATGACACCTGTCATCACAATTCGCTATGGCCCTTGTCATCACAATACTCGATGAACCGTGTCATCACAGTGTTCCAGGACACATGTCATCACAATGATCCATGACTATTTTCATCACAATGCTCCAATACACCTGTCATCACAATGCTCCATGGCCCCTGTTATCATATTGCTCCATGATCTCTTTCATCACAATGCTCCATGACCACTGTCATCACCATACCTCAAGACGCCTGTCATCTCAATGCTCCATGGCTCTTTTCATCACAATGCCCCATGGGCCCTGTGATCACAATGCTCCATGCCCTTGTCATCAAAGTGCTCCAGAACTCTTGTCATCATAATGCTCCATGCCAATGTCATCAAAATGTCCCATGACACTTGTCATCACAATGCTCCATGGCTTATGCCATCACAATTTTCCATGGCCCCTGTCATCACAATGCTCCATGCCCTTTTCATCAAAATGCTCCAGAACTCTGGTCATCATAATGCTCCATGCCAATGTCATCAAAATGCCCCATGACACTTGTCATCACAATGCTCCATGGCCTTTGTCATCACAATGTTCAATGGCCCCTGTCATCACAGTGCTCCATTATACCTTTCATCACAATTCTAGATGACCACTGTCATCACAATGCCCCATGACAGATGTCATAACAATTCACCATGGTCCTTGTCATCACAATGCTCCATGAACCTTGTCATCACAAGGTTCCAGGACTCTTGTCATCACAATGATCCATGATCACTTTCATCACAATGCTCCATGAAACCTGTCACCTCAATGCTCCATAGCCTTTGTATTCACAATGCTCCTTGGCCCCTGTAATCACAGTGCTCCATGACCCCTTTCATCACAATGATCCAAGACCGCTGTCATTACAATGCCCCATGACGCCTGCCACCACAAATCTCCAAGGCCTCTCTTACCAAAAAGCTCCATGATCCCTGTCAGTACAATGTTCGATGACACTTTTCATCACAATGCTCCATGACCCCTGTCATCACAAAGTTCTCTGCCCATATCATCACAATGCTCCTTGTCACCTTTCTTCACAATGCTCCATGTCCTTTCATCACAATGCTCCATAATTCTTGTCATCGCAATGTTCCTTGACCGTGTCATCACAATGCTCCATGACCCTTGTCATCACAAAGCTCCATGACCCCTGTCATCACAATGATCCATGATTCCTTTCCTCACAGTGCTCCAGTACCTTTTTCATCACAATGCTCCATGCCATTGTCAGCACAATGCTCCTTGGACCCTGTCATCAAAATGCTCCATCCCCTTTTCATCACAATGCTCCAGATATCCTATCATTACAATGTTCCATGCCCGTGTCAACACAATGCTTCATGACCCCTGTCATCAAAATGCTTTATGAACATTCTTATCACAAAGTTCCATGACCCCTGTCATCAAAATGATCCATGACCGTTGTCATCACAATGCTGCATGATACCTTTCATCCCAATCCTCTGTGACTGCTGTCATCATAATGCTCCAGGACAATTTTCATCACAATGCTCCATGCCCCCTGTCATCACAGTGCCCCATAAGCCCTGTAATCCCAATGCTCCATGACCCTGTCATCACAATGCTACATGACCCCTGTCATCACATTGTTCCATAGCCTATGTATTCACAATGTTCCATGGACCCTGTAATCACACTGCTCCATGTTCCTTTTCAACACAATGCTCCATGACCCCTGTCATCACAAGGTTCCATGAAAGTTGTCATCAAAATGCTCCATGACCCCGGTCACCACAAGGTTCCCTGCCCTTGTCATCACAATGGTACATGGCCTTGTCATCACAATGTTCCATGGCCTCTGTCATCACCATGCTCCATGGTCTTTCTCATCACAATGCTCTATGACCCCTGTCATCACAATGCTTGATGACCATTGTCATCACAATGCTCCAAGGTCCCTGTCATCACAATGCCTCATGGTCTTTGTAATCACAATGCTCAATGACCACTGTCATCACAATGCTCCATGCCGTTGTCATCACAATGCTCCATGGCCCCTGTAATCACAATGATCCATGCGCTTGTCATCACAATGCTCCAGAACATTTGTCATCATAATGCTCCATTCCCGTGTCATCGCATTGCTCAATGACACTTGTCATCAAAATGTTCCTTGGTCTTTGTCATCACAATGCTCCATGATCCCTGTCATCACAATGATCCCTGCCAATGTCATCACAATGCTCCATGTCTCCTGTAATCACAATGCTCCATGCCCTTGTCATCACAATGCTCCAGTTCTGTTGTCATCACCATGCTTCATGCCAGTGTCATCACAATGCTCCATGAATCTTGTCTTCACAATGCTCCATGGCCCATGTCATCACAATGCTCCATGACCCCTGTGATCACAATGCTCTATGGCCTTTGTCATCACAATGACACGTGACTCCCGTCAACACAATGCCTGATGAACCCTGACATCAAAATTCTAAATGGCACTAGTCATCACAATGCTATATGAAGCCTGTCATCAGTATTCACCATGTCACTTGTTTTCACAATGCTCCATGCCCCCTGTAATCCCAGTACTCCATGACCCCTTTCATCACAATGCCCAATGCCACCTCTCATCACAATTCTCCATGGCATTTGTCATCACGATGCTCATTGACACCTGTCATCACAATGCTCCATGACACTTGTCATCACAATGCTCCATGGCCCCTCTCATTATTGTGCTCCATAATAACTTGAATGACATTTCTAGATGACCAGTGCCATCACAATGCCCCATGACATTGTCATCACAATTCGCCATGACCATTGTCATCACAATGCTCCATGAACCATGTCATCACAGGGTCCCAGGACACTTGTCATCACAATGATCCATTACCACTTTCATCACAATGCTCCATGACCACTGTCATCTCAATGCCCCATGGCCTTTGTATTCACAATGCTCCATGGCCCCTGTAATCACAGTGCTCCATGACCCCTTTCATCACAATGATCCAAGACCGCTGTCATTACAATGCCCCATGACGCCTGCCACCACAAATCTCCAAGGCCTCTCTTACCAAAAAGCTCCATGATCCCTGTCAGTACAATGTTCGATGACACTTTTCATCACAATGCTCCATGACCCCTGTCATCACAAAGTTCTCTGCCCATATCATCACAATGCTCCTTGTCACCTTTCATCACAATGCTCCATAATTCTTGTCATCGCAATGTTCCTTGACCGTGTCATCACAATGCTCCATGACCCTTGTCATCACAAAGCTCCATGACCCCTGTCATCACAATGATCCATGATTCCTTTCCTCACAGTGCTCCAGTACCCTTTTCATCACAATGCTCCAGGCCATTGTCAGCACAATGCTCCTTGGACCCTGTCATCAAAATGCTCCATCCCCTTTTCATCACAATGCTCCAGATATCCTATCATTACAATGCTCCATGCCCGTGTCAACACAATGCTTCATGACCCCTGTCATCAAAATGCTTTATGAACATTCTTATCACAATGTTCCATGACCCCTGTCATCAAAATGATCCATGACCGTTGTCATCACAATGCTGCATGATACCTTTCATCCCAATCCTCTGTGACTGCTGTCATCATAATGCTCCAGGACCATTTTCATCACAATGCTCCATGCCCCCTGTCATCACAGTGCCCCATAAGCCCTGTAATCCCAATGCTCCATGACCCTGTCATCACAATGCTACATGACCCCTGTCATCACATTGTTCCATGGCCTATGTATTCACAATGTTCCATGGACCCTGTAATCACACTGCTCCATGTTCCTTTTCAACACAATGCTCCATGACCCCTGTCATCACAATGTTCCATGAAAGTTGTCATCAAAATGCTCCATGACCCCGGTCACCACAAGGTTCCCTGCCCTTGTCATCACAATGGTACATGGCCTTGTCATCACAATGTTCCATGGCCTCTGTCATCACCATGCTCCATGGTCTTTCTCATCACAATGCTCTATGACCCCTGTCATCACAATGCTTGATGACCATTGTCATCACAATGCTCCAAGGTCCCTGTCATCACAATGCCTCATGGTCTTTGTAATCACAATGCTCAATGACCCCTGTCATCACAATGCTCCATGCCGTTGTCATCACAATGCTCCATGGCCCCTGTAATCACAATGCTCCATGCGCTTGTCATCACAATGCTCCAGAACATTAGTCATCATAATGCTCCATTCCCGTGTCATCACATTGCTCAATGACACTTGTCATCAAAATGTTCCCTGGTCTTTGTCATCACAATGCTCCATGATCCCTGTCATCACAATGATCCCTGCCAATGTCATCACAATGCTCCATGTCTCCTGTAATCACAATGCTCCATGCCCTTGTCATCACAATGCTCCAGTTCTGTTGTCATCAACATGCTTCATGCCAGTGTCATCACAATGCTCCATGAATCTTGTCTTCACAATGCTCCATGGCCCATGTCATCACAATGCTCCATGACCCCTGTGATCACAATGCTCTATGGCCTTTGTCATCACAATGACACGTGACTCCCGTCAACACAATGCCTGATGAACCCTGACATCAAAATGCTAAATGGCACTTGTCATCACAATGCTATATGAAGCCTGTCATCAGTATTCACCATGTCACTTGTTTTCACAATGCTCCATGCCCCCTGTAATCCCAGTACTCCATGACCCCTTTCATCACAATGCCCAATGCCACCTCTCATCACAATTCTCCATGGCATTTGTCATCACGATGCTCCATGACACCTGTCATCACAATGCTCCATGACACTTGTCATCACAATGCTCCATGGCCCCTCTCATTACTGTGCTCCATAATAACTTGAATGACATTTCTAGATGACCAGTGCCATCACAATGCCCCATGACATTGTCATCACAATTCGCCATGACCATTGTCATCACAATGCTCCATGAACCATGTCATCACAGGGTCCCAGGACACTTGTCATCACAATGATCCATTACCACTTTCATCACAATGCTCCATGACCACTGTCATCTCAATGCCCCATGGCCTTTGTATTCACAATGCTCCATGGCCCCTGTAATCACAGTGCTCCATAACACCTTTCATCATAATGCTCCATGACCACTGCCATCTCAATGCCTCATGAGGCCTGTCATCACAATTCTCCAAGGCCCCTCTCATCACAATGCTCCATGACACCTGTCATCACATTGCTCCATAACAACTCTCATCACAGTGTTCCCTGCCCACGTCATCACAATGCTCAATGTCCCCTATAATCACAATGCTCCAAGCCTTTTTCCTCACAATGCTCAAGAATTTTGTCATCACAATGTTCCATGACCGTGGCATCACAATGCTCCACGGCCCTTGTCATCACAATGCTCCAGAATTCTTGTCATCACAATGTTCCATGGACGTGTCATCACAAAGCTACATGACCCTGGTCATCACAGTTCTCCATGACCTTTGTCATCACAATGCTCTAAGTCACTATTCATCACAATTCTCAAAGACCACTTTAATCACTATGCTCTCTGACCATTTTCATCACATTTCTCTATTGTCATTACAATTCCCCATGGCCCCTTTCTTCACCATGCTCCATGATGCCTGTCATCACAATGCTCCATGGCTTTTGTTATCACAATGCGCCAGGACCAGTTTCATCACAATACTCCATCCCCCTTGTCATCACAGTGCATAATGAAAGCTTTCATTACAATGCTCCATGACACTTGTCATCACAATGCTCCATGGCCTTTATCGTCACAATGCTCCCAGGCACTTTTCATCAAGATGTTCCATGAAAACTTTCATCACATTGCTCCATGACCATTGTCATCACAATAGTCCATAGCCTTGTCAACACAATGCTGCATAATCCCTGTCATCACAATTCCCCATGATTGCTGTCATCACAATAATCCAGGACAATTTTCATAACAATGCTTCATGCCCCCAGTCATCACAGTGCTCCATGATACCTTTCATCACAATTCCTAGATGATCAATGTCATCACAATGCCCAATGACACCTGTAATCACAATTCCCTATGGCCCTTGTCATCACAATACTCGATGAACCGTGTCATCACAGTGTTCCAGGACACATGTCATCACAATGATCCATGACTATTTTCATCACAATGCTCCAATACACCTGTCATCACAATGCTCCACGGCCCCTGTTATCATATTGCTCCATGATCTCTTTCATCACAATGCTCCATAACCACTGTCATCACCATACCTCAAGACGCCTGTCATCTCAATGCTCCATGGCTCTTTTCATCACAATGCCCCATGGGCCCTGTGATCACAATGCTCCATGCCCTTGTCATCAAAGTGCTCCAGAACTCTTGTCATCATAATGCTCCATGCCAATGTCATCAAAATGCCCCATGACACTTGTCATCACAATGGTCCATGGCCTTTGTCATCACAATGTTCCATGGCCCCTGTCATCACAGTGCTCCATTATACCTTTCATCACAATTCTAGATGACCACTGTCATCACAATGCCCCATGACAGATGTCATAACAATTCACCATGGTCCTTGTCATCACAATGCTCCATGACCCTTGTCATCACAAAGCTCCATGACCCCTTTCATCACAATGATCCATGATTCCTTTCCTCACAGTGCTCCAGTACCTTTTTCATCACAATGCTCCATGCCATTGTCAGCACAATGCTCCTTGGACCCTGTCATCAAAATGCTCCATCCCATTTTCATCACAATGCTCCAGATATCCTATCATTACAATGCTCCATGCCCGTGTCAACACAATGCTTCATGACCCCTGTCATCAAAATGCTTTATGAACATTCTTATCACAATGTTCCATGACCCCTGTCATCAAAATGATCCATGACCGTTGTCATCACAATGCTGCATGATACCTTTCATCCCAATCCTCTGTGACTGCTGTCATCATAATGCTCCAGGACAATTTTCATCACAATGCTCCATGCCCCCTGTCATCACAGTGCCCCATAAGCCCTGTAATCCCAATGCTCCATGACCCTGTCATCACAATGCTACATGACCCCTGTCATGACATTGTTCCATGGCCTATGTATTCACAATGTTCCATGGACCCTGTAATCACACTGCTCCATGTTCCTTTTCAACACAATGCTCCATGACCCCTGTCATCACAATGTTCCATGAAAGTTGTCATCAAAATGCTCCATGACCCCGGTCACCACAAGGTTCCCTGCCCTTGTCATCACAATGGTACATGGCCTTGTCATCACAATGTTCCATGGCCTCTGTCATCACCATGCTCCATGGTCTTTCTCATCACAATGCTCTATGACCCCTGTCATCACAATGCTTGATGACCATTGTCATCACAATGCTCCAAGGTCCCTGTCATCACAATGCCTCATGGTCTTTGTAATCACAATGCTCAATGACCACTGTCATCACAATGCTCCATGCCGTTGTCATCACAATGCTCCATGGCCCCTGTAATCACAATGCTCCATGCGCTTGTCATCACAATGCTCCAGAACATTTGTCATCATAATGCTCCATTCCCGTGTCATCACATTGCTCAATGACACTTGTCATCAAAATGTTCCTTGGTCTTTGTCATCACAATGCTCCATGATCCCTGTCATCACAATGATCCCTGCCAATGTCATCACAATGCTCCATGACTCCTGTAATCACAATGCTCCATGCCCTTGTCATCACAATGCTCCAGTTTTGTTGTCATCACCATGCTTCATGCCAGTGTCATCACAATGCTCCATGAATCTTATCTTCACAATGCTCCATGGCCCATGTCATCACAGTGCTCCATGACCCCTGTGATCACAATGCTCTATGGCCTTTGTCATCACAATGACACGTGACTCCCGTCAACACAATGCCTGATGAACCCTGACATCAAAATGCTAAATGGCACTTGTCATCACAATGCTATATGAAGCCTGTCATCAGTATTCACCATGTCACTTGTTTTCACAATGCTCCATGCCCCCTGTAATCCCAGTACTCCATGACCCCTTTCATCACAATGCCCAATGCCACCTCTCATCACAATTCTCCATGGCATTTGTCATCACGATGCTCCATGACACCTGTCATCACAATGCTCCATGACACTTGTCATCACAATGCTCCATGGCCCCTCTCATTACTGTGCTCCATAATAACTTGAATCACATTTCTAGATGACCAGTGCTATCACAATGCCCCATGACATTGTCATCACAATTCGCCATGACCATTGTCATCACAATGCTCCATGAACCATGTCATCACAGGGTCCCAGGACACTTGTCATCACAATGATCCATTACCACTTTCATCACAATGCTCCATGACCACTGTCATCTCAATGCCCCATGGCCTTTGTATTCACAATGCTCCATGGCCCCTGTAATCACAGTGCTCCATAACACCTTTCATCATAATGCTCCATGACCACTGCCATCTCAATGCCTCATGACGCCTGTCATCACAATTCTCCAAGGCCCCTCCAATCACAATGCTCCATGACACCTGTCATCACATTGCTCCATAACAACTGTCATCACAGTGTTCCCTGCCCATGTCATCACAATGCTCCATGTCCCCTATAATCACAATGCTCCAAGCCTTTTTCCTCACAATGCTCCAGAATTTTGTCATCACAATGTTCCATGACCGTGGCATCACAATGCTCCACGGCCCTTGTCATCACAATGCTCCAGAATTCTTGTCATCACAATGTTCCATGGACGTGTCATCACAAAGCTACATGACCCTGGTCATCACAGTTCTCCATGACCTTTGTCATCACAATGCTCTATGTCACTATTCATCACAATTCTCAATGACCACTTTAATCACTATGCTCGCTGACCATTTTCATCACATTTCTCTATTGTCATTACAATTCCCCATGGCCCCTTTCTTCACCATGCTCCATGATGCCTGTCATCACAATGCTCCATGGCTTTTGTTATCACAATGCGCCAGGACCAGTTTCATCACAATACTCCATCCCCCTTGTCATCACAGTGCATAATGAAAGCTTTCATTACAATGCTCCGTGACACTTGTCATCACAATGCTCCATGGCCTTTATCGTCACAATGCTCCCAGGCACTTTTCATCACGATGTTCCATGAAAACTTTCATCACATTGCTCCATGACCATTGTCATCACAATAGTCCATAGCCTTGTCAACACAATGCTGCATAATCCCTGTCATCACAAGTCCCCATGATTGCTGTCATCACAATAATCCAGGACAATTTTCAGAACAATGCTTCATGCCCCCAGTCATCACAGTGCTCCATGATACCTTTCTTCACAATTCCTAGATGATCAATGTCATCACAATGCCCAATGACACCTGTCATCACAATTCGCTATGGCCCTTGTCATCACAATACTCGATGAACCGTGTCATCACAGTGTTCCAGGACACATGTCATCACAATGATCCATGACTATTTTCATCACAATGCTCCAATACACCTGTCATCACAATGCTCCATGGCCCCTGTTATCATATTGCTCCATGATCTCTTTCATCACAATGCTCCATGACCACTGTCATCACCATACCTCAAGACGCCTGTCATCTCAATGCTCCATGGCTCTTTTCATCACAATGCCCCATGGGCCCTGTGATCACAATGCTCCATGCCCTTGTCATCAAAGTGCTCCAGAACTCTTGTCATCATAATGCTCCATGCCAATGTCATCAAAATGTCCCATGACACTTGTCATCACAATGCTCCATGGCTTATGCCATCACAATTTTCCATGGCCCCTGTCATCACAATGCTCCATGCCCTTTTCATCAAAATGCTCCAGAACTCTGGTCATCATAATGCTCCATGCCAATGTCATCAAAATGCCCCATGACACTTGTCATCACAATGCTCCATGGCCTTTGTCATCACAATGTTCAATGGCCCCTGTCATCACAGTGCTCCATTATACCTTTCATCACAATTCTAGATGACCACTGTCATCACAATGCCCCATGACAGATGTCATAACAATTCACCATGGTCCTTGTCATCACAATGCTCCATGAACCTTGTCATCACAAGGTTCCAGGACTCTTGTCATCACAATGATCCATGATCACTTTCATCACAATGCTCCATGAAACCTGTCACCTCAATGCTCCATAGCCTTTGTATTCACAATGCTCCTTGGCCCCTGTAATCACAGTGCTCCATGACCCCTTTCATCACAATGATCCAAGACCGCTGTCATTACAATGCCCCATGACGCCTGCCACCACAAATCTCCAAGGCCTCTCTTACCAAAAAGCTCCATGATCCCTGTCAGTACAATGTTCGATGACACTTTTCATCACAATGCTCCATGACCCCTGTCATCACAAAGTTCTCTGCCCATATCATCACAATGCTCCTTGTCACCTTTCTTCACAATGCTCCATGTCCTTTCATCACAATGCTCCATAATTCTTGTCATCGCAATGTTCCTTGACCGTGTCATCACAATGCTCCATGACCCTTGTCATCACAAAGCTCCATGACCCCTGTCATCACAATGATCCATGATTCCTTTCCTCACAGTGCTCCAGTACCTTTTTCATCACAATGCTCCATGCCATTGTCAGCACAATGCTCCTTGGACCCTGTCATCAAAATGCTCCATCCCCTTTTCATCACAATGCTCCAGATATCCTATCATTACAATGCTCCATGCCCGTGTCAACACAATGCTTCATGACCCCTGTCATCAAAATGCTTTATGAACATTCTTATCACAAAGTTCCATGACCCCTGTCATCAAAATGATCCATGACCGTTGTCATCACAATGCTGCATGATACCTTTCATCCCAATCCTCTGTGACTGCTGTCATCATAATGCTCCAGGACAATTTTCATCACAATGCTCCATGCCCCCTGTCATCACAGTGCCCCATAAGCCCTGTAATCCCAATGCTCCATGACCCTGTCATCACAATGCTACATGACCCCTGTCATCACATTGTTCCATAGCCTATGTATTCACAATGTTCCATGGACCCTGTAATCACACTGCTCCATGTTCCTTTTCAACACAATGCTCCATGACCCCTGTCATCACAATGTTCCATGAAAGTTGTCATCAAAATGCTCCATGACCCCGGTCACCACAAGGTTCCCTGCCCTTGTCATCACAATGGTACATGGCCTTGTCATCACAATGTTCCATGGCCTCTGTCATCACCATGCTCCATGGTCTTTCTCATCACAATGCTCTATGACCCCTGTCATCACAATGCTTGATGACCATTGTCATCACAATGCTCCAAGGTCCCTGTCATCACAATGCCTCATGGTCTTTGTAATCACAATGCTCAATGACCACTGTCATCACAATGCTCCATGCCGTTGTCATCACAATGCTCCATGGCCCCTGTAATCACAATGATCCATGCGCTTGTCATCACAATGCTCCAGAACATTTGTCATCATAATGCTCCATTCCCGTGTCATCGCATTGCTCAATGACACTTGTCATCAAAATGTTCCTTGGTCTTTGTCATCACAATGCTCCATGATCCCTGTCATCACAATGATCCCTGCCAATGTCATCACAATGCTCCATGTCTCCTGTAATCACAATGCTCCATGCCCTTGTCATCACAATGCTCCAGTTCTGTTGTCATCACCATGCTTCATGCCAGTGTCATCACAATGCTCCATGAATCTTGTCTTCACAATGCTCCATGGCCCATGTCATCACAATGCTCCATGACCCCTGTGATCACAATGCTCTATGGCCTTTGTCATCACAATGACACGTGACTCCCGTCAACACAATGCCTGATGAACCCTGACATCAAAATTCTAAATGGCACTAGTCATCACAATGCTATATGAAGCCTGTCATCAGTATTCACCATGTCACTTGTTTTCACAATGCTCCATGCCCCCTGTAATCCCAGTACTCCATGACCCCTTTCATCACAATGCCCAATGCCACCTCTCATCACAATTCTCCATGGCATTTGTCATCACGATGCTCATTGACACCTGTCATCACAATGCTCCATGACACTTGTCATCACAATGCTCCATGGCCCCTCTCATTACTGTGCTCCATAATAACTTGAATGACATTTCTAGATGACCAGTGCCATCACAATGCCCCATGACATTGTCATCACAATTCGCCATGACCATTGTCATCACAATGCTCCATGAACCATGTCATCACAGGGTCCCAGGACACTTGTCATCACAATGATCCATTACCACTTTCATCACAATGCTCCATGACCACTGTCATCTCAATGCCCCATGGCCTTTGTATTCACAATGCTCCATGGCCCCTGTAATCACAGTGCTCCATGACCCCTTTCATCACAATGATCCAAGACCGCTGTCATTACAATGCCCCATGACGCCTGCCACCACAAATCTCCAAGGCCTCTCTTACCAAAAAGCTCCATGATCCCTGTCAGTACAATGTTCGATGACACTTTTCATCACAATGCTCCATGACCCCTGTCATCACAAAGTTCTCTGCCCATATCATCACAATGCTCCTTGTCACCTTTCATCACAATGCTCCATAATTCTTGTCATCGCAATGTTCCTTGACCGTGTCATCACAATGCTCCATGACCCTTGTCATCACAAAGCTCCATGACCCCTGTCATCACAATGATCCATGATTCCTTTCCTCACAGTGCTCCAGTACCCTTTTCATCACAATGCTCCAGGCCATTGTCAGCACAATGCTCCTTGGACCCTGTCATCAAAATGCTCCATCCCCTTTTCATCACAATGCTCCAGATATCCTATCATTACAATGCTCCATGCCCGTGTCAACACAATGCTTCATGACCCCTGTCATCAAAATGCTTTATGAACATTCTTATCACAATGTTCCATGACCCCTGTCATCAAAATGATCCATGACCGTTGTCATCACAATGCTGCATGATACCTTTCATCCCAATCCTCTGTGACTGCTGTCATCATAATGCTCCAGGACCATTTTCATCACAATGCTCCATGCCCCCTGTCATCACAGTGCCCCATAAGCCCTGTAATCCCAATGCTCCATGACCCTGTCATCACAATGCTACATGACCCCTGTCATCACATTGTTCCATGGCCTATGTATTCACAATGTTCCATGGACCCTGTAATCACACTGCTCCATGTTCCTTTTCAACACAATGCTCCATGACCCCTGTCATCACAATGTTCCATGAAAGTTGTCATCAAAATGCTCCATGACCCCGGTCACCACAAGGTTCCCTGCCCTTGTCATCACAATGGTACATGGCCTTGTCATCACAATGTTCCATGGCCTCTGTCATCACCATGCTCCATGGTCTTTCTCATCACAATGCTCTATGACCCCTGTCATCACAATGCTTGATGACCATTGTCATCACAATGCTCCAAGGTCCCTGTCATCACAATGCCTCATGGTCTTTGTAATCACAATGCTCAATGACCCCTGTCATCACAATGCTCCATGCCGTTGTCATCACAATGCTCCATGGCCCCTGTAATCACAATGCTCCATGCGCTTGTCATCACAATGCTCCAGAACATTAGTCATCATAATGCTCCATTCCCGTGTCATCACATTGCTCAATGACACTTGTCATCAAAATGTTCCCTGGTCTTTGTCATCACAATGCTCCATGATCCCTGTCATCACAATGATCCCTGCCAATGTCATCACAATGCTCCATGTCTCCTGTAATCACAATGCTCCATGCCCTTGTCATCACAATGCTCCAGTTCTGTTGTCATCACCATGCTTCATGCCAGTGTCATCACAATGCTCCATGAATCTTGTCTTCACAATGCTCCATGGCCCATGTCATCACAATGCTCCATGACCCCTGTGATCACAATGCTCTATGGCCTTTGTCATCACAATGACACGTGACTCCCGTCAACACAATGCCTGATGAACCCTGACATCAAAATGCTAAATGGCACTTGTCATCACAATGCTATATGAAGCCTGTCATCAGTATTCACCATGTCACTTGTTTTCACAATGCTCCATGCCCCCTGTAATCCCAGTACTCCATGACCCCTTTCATCACAATGCCCAATGCCACCTCTCATCACAATTCTCCATGGCATTTGTCATCACGATGCTCCATGACACCTGTCATCACAATGCTCCATGACACTTGTCATCACAATGCTCCATGGCCCCTCTCATTACTGTGCTCCATAATAACTTGAATCACATTTCTAGATGACCAGTGCCATCACAATGCCCCATGACATTGTCATCACAATTCGCCATGACCAATGGCATCACAATGCTCCATGAACCATGTCATCACAGGGTCCCAGGACACTTGTCATCACAATGATCCATTACCACTTTCATCACAATGCTCCATGACCACTGTCATCTCAATGCCCCATGGCCTTTGTATTCACAATGCTCCATGGCCCCTGTAATCACAGTGCTCCATAACACCTTTCATCATAATGCTCCATGACCACTGCCATCTCAATGCCTCATGACGCCTGTCATCACAATTCTCCAAGGCCCCTCTCATCACAATGCTCCATGACACCTGTCATCACATTGCTCCATAACAACTCTCATCACAGTGTTCCCTGCCCACGTCATCACAATGCTCAATGTCCCCTATAATCACAATGCTCCAAGCCTTTTTCCTCACAATGCTCAAGAATTTTGTCATCACAATGTTCCATGACCGTGGCATCACAATGCTCCACGGCCCTTGTCATCACAATGCTCCAGAATTCTTCTCATCACAATGTTCCATGGACGTGTCATCACAAAGCTACATGACCCTGGTCATCACAGTTCTCCATGACCTTTGTCATCACAATGCTCTAAGTCACTATTCATCACAATTCTCAAAGACCACTTTAATCACTATGCTCTCTGACCATTTTCATCACATTTCTCTATTGTCATTACAATTCCCCATGGCCCCTTTCTTCACCATGCTCCATGATGCCTGTCATCACAATGCTCCATGGCTTTTGTTATCACAATGCGCCAGGACCAGTTTCATCACAATACTCCATCCCCCTTGTCATCACAGTGCATAATGAAAGCTTTCATTACAATGCTCCATGACACTTGTCATCACAATGCTCCATGGCCTTTATCGTCACAATGCTCCCAGGCACTTTTCATCAAGATGTTCCATGAAAACTTTCATCACATTGCTCCATGACCATTGTCATCACAATAGTCCATAGCCTTGTCAACACAATGCTGCATAATCCCTGTCATCACAATTCCCCATGATTGCTGTCATCACAATAATCCAGGACAATTTTCATAACAATGCTTCATGCCCCCAGTCATCACAGTGCTCCATGATACCTTTCATCACAATTCCTAGATGATCAATGTCATCACAATGCCCAATGACACCTGTCATCACAATTCGCTATGGCCCATGTCATCACAATACTCGATGAACCGTGTCATCACAGTGTTCCAGGACACATGTCATCACAATGATCCATGACTATTTTCATCACAATGCTCCAATACACCTGTCATCACAATGCTCCATGGCCCCTGTTATCATATTGCTCCATGATCTCTTTCATCACAATGCTCCATAACCACTGTCATCACCATACCTCAAGACGCCTGTCATCTCAATGCTCCATGGCTCTTTTCATCACAATGCCCCATGGGCCCTGTGATCACAATGCTCCATGCCCTTGTCATCAAAGTGCTCCAGAACTCTTGTCATCATAATGCTCCATGCCAATGTCATCAAAATGCCCCATGACACTTGTCATCACAATGGTCCATGGCCTTTGTCATCACAATGTTCCATGGCCCCTGTCATCACAGTGCTCCATTATACCTTTCATCACAATTCTAGATGACCACTGTCATCACAATGCCCCATGACAGATGTCATAACAATTCACCATGGTCCTTGTCATCACAATGCTCCATGAACCTTGTCATCACAAGGTTCCAGGACTCTTGTCATCACAATGATCCATGATCACTTTCATCACAATGCTCCATGAAACCTGTCACCTCAATGCTCCATAGCCTTTGTATTCACAATGCTCCTTGGCCCCTGTAATCACAGTGCTCCATGACCCCTTTCATCACAATGATCCAAGACCACTGTCATTACAATGCCCCATGACGCCTGCCACCACAAATCTCCAAGGCCTCTCTTACCAAAAAGCTCCATGATCCCTGTCAGTACAATGTTCGATGACACTTTTCATCACAATGCTCCATGACCCCTGTCATCACAAAGTTCTCTGCCCATATCATCACAATGCTCCTTGTCACCTTTCATCACAATGCTCCATGTCCTTTCATCACAATGCTCCATAATTCTTGTCATCGCAATGTTCATTGACCGTGTCATCACAATGCTCCATGACCCTTGTCATCACAAAGCTCCATGACCCCTTTCATCACAATGATCCATGATTCCTTTCCTCACAGTGCTCCAGTACCTTTTTCATCACAATGCTCCATGCCATTGTCAGCACAATGCTCCTTGGACCCTGTCATCAAAATGCTCCATCCCATTTTCATCACAATGCTCCAGATATCCTATCATTACAATGCTCCATGCCCGTGTCAACACAATGCTTCATGACCCCTGTCATCAAAATGCTTTATGAACATTCTTATCACAATGTTCCATGAACCCTGTCATCAAAATGATCCATGACCGTTGTCATCACAATGCTGCATGATACCTTTCATCCCAATCCTCTGTGACTGCTGTCATCATAATGCTCCAGGACCATTTTCATCACAATGCTCCATGCCCCCTGTCATCACAGTGCCCCATAAGCCCTGTAATCCCAATGCTCCATGACCCTGTCATCACAATGCTACATGACCCCTGTCATGACATTGTTCCATGGCCTATGTATTCACAATGTTCCATGGACCCTGTAATCACACTGCTCCATGTTCCTTTTCAACACAATGCTCCATGACCCCTGTCATCACAATGTTCCATGAAAGTTGTCATCAAAATGCTCCATGACCCCGGTCACCACAAGGTTCCCTGCCCTTGTCATCACAATGGTACATGGCCTTGTCATCACAATGTTCCATGGCCTCTGTCATCACCATGCTCCATGGTCTTTCTCATCACAATGCTCTATGACCCCTGTCATCACAATGCTTGATGACCATTGTCATCACAATGCTCCAAGGTCCCTGTCATCACAATGCCTCATGGTCTTTGTAATCACAATGCTCAATGACCACTGTCATCACAATGCTCCATGCCGTTGTCATCACAATGCTCCATGGCCCCTGTAATCACAATGCTCCATGCGCTTGTCATCACAATGCTCCAGAACATTTGTCATCATAATGCTCCATTCCCGTGTCATCACATTGCTCAATGACACTTGTCATCAAAATGTTCCTTGGTCTTTGTCATCACAATGCTCCATGATCCCTGTCATCACAATGATCCCTGCCAATGTCATCACAATGCTCCATGACTCCTGTAATCACAATGCTCCATGCCCTTGTCATCACAATGCTCCAGTTCTGTTGTCATCACCATGCTTCATGCCAGTGTCATCACAATGCTCCATGAATCTTATCTTCACAATGCTCCATGGCCCATGTCATCACAATGCTCCATGACCCCTGTGATCACAATGCTCTATGGCCTTTGTCATCACAATGACACGTGACTCCCGTCAACACAATGCCTGATGAACCCTAAAATCAAAATGCTAAATGGCACTTGTCATCACAATGCTATATGAAGCCTGTCATCAGTATTCACCATGTCACTTGTTTTCACAATGCTCCATGCCCCCTGTAATCCCAGTACTCCATGACCCCTTTCATCACAATGCCCAATGCCACCTCTCATCACAATTCTCCATGGCATTTGTCATCACGATGCTCCATGACACCTGTCATCACAATGCTCCATGACACTTGTCATCACAATGCTCCATGGCCCCTCTCATTACTGTGCTCCATAATAACTTGAATCACATTTCTAGATGACCAGTGCCATCACAATGCCCCATGACATTGTCATCACAATTCGCCATGACCATTGTCATCACAATGCTCCATGAACCATGTCATCACAGGGTCCCAGGACACTTGTCATCACAATGATCCATTACCACTTTCATCACAATGCTCCATGACCACTGTCATCTCAATGTCCCATGGCCTTTGTATTCACAATGCTCCATGGCCCCTGTAATCACAGTGCTCCATAACACCTTTCATCATAATGCTCCATGACCACTGCCATCTCAATGCCTCATGACGCCTGTCATCACAATTCTCCAAGGCACCTCTCATCACAATGCTCCATGACACTTGTCATCACATTGCTCCATAACAACTGTCATCACAGTGTTCCCTGCCCATGTCATCACAATGCTCCATGTCCCCTATAATCACAATGCTCCAAGCCTTTTTCCTCACAATGCTCCAGAATTTTGTCATCACAATGTTCCATGACCGTGGCATCACAATGCTCCACGGCCCTTGTCATCACAATGCTCCAGAATTCTTGTCATCACAATGTTCCATGGATGTGTCATAACAAAGCTACATGACCCTGGTCATCACAGTTCTCCATGACCTTTGTCATCACAATGCTCTATGTCACTATTCATCACAATTCTCAATGACCACTTTAATCACTATGCTCGCTGACCATTTTCATCACATTTCTCTATTGTCATTACAATTCCCCATGGCCCCTTTCTTCACCATGCTCCATGATGCCTGTCATCACAATGCTCCATGGCTTTTGTTATCACAATGCGCCAGGACCAGTTTCATCACAATACTCCATCCCCCTTGTCATCACAGTGCATAATGAAAGCTTTCATTACAATGCTCCATGACACTTGTCATCACAATGCTCCATGGCCTTTATCGTCACAATGCTCCCAGGCACTTTTCATCAAGATGTTCCATGAAAACTTTCATCACATTGCTCCATGACCATTGTCATCACAATAGTCCATAGCCTTGTCAACACAATGCTGCATAATCCCTGTCATCACAATTCCCCATGATTGCTGTCATCACAATAATCCAGGACAATTTTCATAACAAGCTTCATGCCCCCAGTCATCACAGTGCTCCATGATACCTTTCATCACAATTCCTAGATGATCAATGTCATCACAATGCCCAATGACACCTGTCATCACAATTCGCTATGGCCCTTGTCATCACAATACTCGATGAACCGTGTCATCACAGTGTTCCAGGACACATGTCATCACAATGATCCATGACTATTTTCATCACAATGCTCCAATACACCTGTCATCACAATGCTCCATGGCCCCTGTTATCATATTGCTCCATGATCTCTTTCATCACAATGCTCCATGACCACTGTCATCACCATACCTCAAGACGCCTGTCATCTCAATGCTCCATGGCTCTTTTCAACACAATGCCCCATGGGCCCGGTGATCACAATGCTCCATGCCCTTGTCATCAAAGTGCTCCAGAACTCTTGTCATCATAATGCTCCATGCCAATGTCATCAAAATGTCCCATGACACTTGTCATCACAATGCTCCATGGCTTATGCCATCACAATTTTCCATGGCCCCTGTCATCACAATGCTCCATGCCCTTTTCATCAAAATGCTCCAGAACTCTTGTCATCATAATGCTCCATGCCAATGTCATCAAAATGCCCCATGACTCTTGTCATCACAATGCTCCATGGCCTGTGTCATCACAATGTTCCATGGCCCCTGTCATCACAGTGCTCCATTATACCTTTCATCACAATTCTAGATGACCACTGTCATCACCATGCCCCATGACAGATGTCATAACAATTCGCCATGGTCCTTCTCATCACAATGCTCCATGAACCTTGTCATCACAAGGTTCCAGGACTCTTGTCATCACAATGGTCCATGATCAATTTCATCACAATGCTCCATGAAACCTGTCACCTCAATGCTCCATAGCCTTTGTATTCACAATGCTCCATGGCCCCTGTAATCACAGTGCTCCATGACCCCTTTCATCACAATGATCCAAGACCGCTGTCATTACAATGCCCCATGACGCCTGCCACCACAAATCTCCAAGGCCTCTCTTACCAAAAAGCTCCATGATCCCTGTCAGTACAATGTTCGATGAACCTTTTCATCACAATGCTCCATGACCCCTGTCATCACAAAGTTCTCTGCCCATATCATCACAATGCTCCTTGTCACCTTTCATCACAATGCTCCATGTCCTTTCATCACAATGCTCCATAATTCTTGTCATCACAATGTTCCTTGACCGTGTCATCACAATGCTCCATGACCCTTGTCATCACAAAGCTCCATGACCCCTGTCATCACAATGATCCATGATTCCTTTCCTCACAGTGCTCCAGTACCCTTTTCATCACAATGCTCCATGCCATTGTCAGCACAATGCTCCTTGGACCCTGTCATCAAAATGCTCCATCCCCTTTTCATCACAATGCTCCAGATATCCTATCATTACAATGCTCCATGCCCGGGTCAACACAATGCTTCATGACCCCTGTCATCAAAATGCTTTATGAACATTCTTATCCCAATGTTCCATGACCCCTGTCATTAAATGATCCATGACCGTTGTCATCACAATGCTGCATGACAACTTTCATCCAAATCCTCTGTGACTGCTGTCATCATAATGCTCCAGGACAATTTTCATCACAATGCTCCATGCCCCCTGTCATCACAGTGCCCCATAAGCCCTGTAATCCCAATGCTCCATGACCCTGTCATCACAATGCTACATGACCCCTGTCATGACATTGTTCCATGGCCTATGTATTCACAATGTTCCATGGACCCTGTAATCACACTGCTCCATGTTCCTTTTCAACACAATGCTCCATGACCCCTGTCATCACAATGTTCCATGAAAGTTGTCATCAAAATGCTCCATGACCCCGGTCACCACAAGGTTCCCTGCCCTTGTCATCACAATGTTCCATGCCTCTGTCATCACCATTCTCCATGGTCTTTCTCATCACAATGCTCTATGACCCCTGTCATCACAATGCTTGATGACCATTGTCATCACAATGCTCCAAGGTCCCTGTCATCACAATGCCTCATGGTCTTTGTAATCACAATGCTCAATGACCACTGTCATCACAATGCTCCATGCCGTTGTCATCACAATGCTCCATGGCCCCTGTAATCACAATGCTCCATGCGCTTGTCATCACAATGCTCCAGAACATTTGTCATCATAATGCTCCATTCCCGTGTCATCACATTGCTCAATGACACTTGTCATCAAAATGTTCCTTGGTCTTTGTCATCACAATGCTCCATGATCCCTGTCATCACAATGATCCCTGCCAATGTCATCACAATGCTCCATGTCTCGTGTAATCACAATGCTCCATGCCCTTGTCATCACAATGCTCCAGTTCTGTTGTCATCACCATGCTTCATGCCAGTGTCATCACAATGCTCCATGAATCTTGTCTTCACAATCTTCCATGGCCCATGTCATCACAATGCTCCATGACCCCTGTGTTCACAATGCTCTATGGCCTTTGTCATCACAATGACACGTGACCCCCGTCAACACAGTGCCTGATGAACCCTGACATCAAAATGCTAAATGGCACTTGTCATCACAATGCTATATGAAGCCTGTCATCACTATTCACCATGTCACTTGTTTTCACAATGCTCCATGCCCCCTGTAATCCCAGTACTCCATGACCCCTTTCATCACAATGCCCAATGCCACCTCTCATCACAATTCTCCATGGCATTTGTCATCACAATGCTCCATGACACCTGTAATCACAATGCTGCATGACCATTGTCATCACAATGCTCCATGGCCCCTCTCATTACTGTGCTCCATAATAACTTGAATCACATATCTAGATGACCAGTGCCATCACAATGCCCCATGACATTGGCATCACAATTCGCCATGACCATTGTCATCACAATGCCCCATGAACCATGTGATCACAGGGTCCCAGGACACTTGTCATCACAATGATCCATTACCACTTTCATCACAATGCTCCATGACCACTGTCATCTCAATGCCCCATGGCCTTTGTATTCACAATGCTCCATGGCCCCTGTAATCACAGTGCTCCATAACACCTTTCATCATAATGCTCCATGACCACTGCCATCTCAATGCCTCATGACGCCTGTCATCACAATTCTCCAAGGCCCCTCTCATCACAATGCTCCATGACACTTGTCATCACATTGCTCCATAACAACTGTCATCACAATGTTCCCTGCCCATGTCATCACAATGCTCCATGTCCCCTATAATCACAATGCTCCAAGCATTTTTCCTCACAATGCTCCAGAATTTTGTCATCACAATGTTCCATGACCGTGGCATCACAATGCTCCACGGCCCTTGTCATCACAATGCTCCAGAATTCTTGTCATCACAATGTTCCATGGACGTGTCATCACAAAGCTACATGACCCTGGTCATCACAGTTCTCCATGACCTTTGTCATCACAATGCTCTATGTCACTATTCATCACAATTCTCAATGACCACTTTAATCACTATGCTCGCTGACCATTTTCATCACATTTCTCTATTGTCATTACAATTCCCCATGGCCCCTTTCTTCACCATGCTCCATGATGCCTGTCATCACAATGCTCCATGGCTTTTGTTATCACAATGCGCCAGGACCAGTTTCATCACAACACTCCATCCCCCTTGTCATCACAGTGCATAATGAAAGCTTTCATTACAATGCTTCGTGACACTTGTCATCACAATGCTCCATGGCCTTTATCGTCACAATGCTCCCAGGCACTTTTCATCATGATGTTCCATGAAAACTTTCATCACATTGCTCCATGACCATTGTCATCACAATAGTCCATAGCCTTGTCAACACAATACTGCATAATCCCAGTCATCACAATTTTCCATGACTGCTGTCATCACAATAATCCAGGACAATTTTCATAACAATGCTTCATGCCACCAGTCATCACAGTGCTCCATGATACCTTTCATCACAATTCCTAGATGATCAATGTCATAACAATGCCCAATGACACCTGTCATCACAATTCGCTATGACCCTTGTCATCACAATACTCGATGAACCGTGTCATCACAGTGTTCCAGGACACATGTAATCACAATGATCCATTACTATTTTCATCACCATGCTCCAATACACCTGTCATCACAATGCTCCATGGCCCCTGTTATCATATTGCTCCATGATCTCTTTCATCACAATGCTCCATGACCACTGTCATCACCATACCTCAAGACGCCTGTCATCTCAATGCTCCATGGCTCCTTTCATCACAATGCCCCATGGGTCCTGTGATCACAATGCTCCATGCCCTTGTCATCAAAGTGCTCCAGAACTCTTGTCATCATAATGCTCCATGCTAATGTCATCAAAATGTCCCATGACACTTGTCATCACAATGCTCCATGGCTTATGCCATCACAATTATCCATGGCCCCTGTCATCACAATGCTCCATGCCCTTTTCATCAAAATGCTCCAGAACTCTTGTCATCATAATGCTCCATGCCAATGTCATCAAAATGCCCCATGACACTTGTCATCACAATGCTCCATGGCCTTTTTCATCACAATGTTCCATGGCCCCTGTCATCACAGTGCTCCATTATACCTTTCATCAAAATTCTAGATGACCACTGTCATCACCATGCCCCATGACAGATGTCATAACAATTCGCCATGGTCCTTGTCATCACAATGCTCCATGAACCTTGTCATCACAAGGTTCCAGGTCTCTTGTCATAACAATGATCCATGATCACTTTCATCACAATGCTCCATGAAACCTGTCACCTCAATGCTCCATAGACTTTGTATTCACAATGCTCCATGGCCCCTGTAATCACAGTGCTCCATGACCCATTTCATTACAATGATCCAAGACCGCTGTCATTACAATGCCCCATGACGCCTGCCACCACAAATCTCCAAGGCCTCTCTTACCAAAAAGCTCCATTATCCCTGTCAGTACAATGTTCGATGACACTTTTAATCACAATGCTCTATGACCCCTGTCATCACAATGCTTGATGACCATTGATATCACAATGCTCCAAGGTCCCTGTCATCACAATGCCTCATGGTCTTTGTAATCACAATGCTCAATGACCACTGTCATCACAGTGCTCCATGCCGTTGTCATCACAATGCTCCATGGCCCCTGTAATCACAATGCTCCATGCGCTTGTCATCACAATGCTCCAGAACATTTGTCATCATAATGCTCCATTCCCGTGTCATCACATTGCTCAATGACACTTGTCATCAAAATGTTCCTTGGTCTTTGTCATCACAATGCTCCATGATCCCTGTCATCACAATGATCCCTGCCAATGTCATCACAATGCTCCATGTCTCCTGTAATCACAATGCTCCATGCCCTTGTCATCACAATGCTCCAGTTCTGTTGTCATCAACATGCTTCATGCCAGTGTCTTCACAATGCTCCATGAATCTTGTCTTCACAATGCTCCATGGCCCGTGTCATCACAATGCTCCATGACCCCTGTGATCACAATGCTCTACGGCCTTTGTCATCACAATGACACGTGACCCCCGTCAACACAATCCTGATGAACCCTGACATCAAAATGCTAAATGGCACTTGTCATCACAATGCTATATGAAGCCTGTCATCACTATTCACCATGTCACTTGTTTTCACAATGCTCCATGCCCCCTGTAATCCCAGTACTCCATGACCCCTTTCATCACAATGCCCAATGCCACCTCTCATCACAATTCTCCATGGCATTTGTCATCACAATGCTGCATGACACTTGTCATCACAATGCTCCATGGCCCCTCTCATTACTGTGCTCCATAATAACTTGAATCACATTTCTAGATGACCAGTGCCATCACAATGCCCCATGACATTGGCATCACAATTCGCCATGACCATTGTCATCACAATGCTCCATGAACCATGTCATCACAGGGTTCCAGGACACTTGTCATCACAATGATCCATTACCACTTTCATCACAATGCTCCATGACCACTGTCATCTCAATGCCCCATGGCCTTTGTATTCACAATGCTCCATGGCCCCTGTAATCACAGTGCTCCATAACACCTTTCATCATAATGCTCCATGACCACTGCCATCTCAATGCCTCATGACGCCTGTCATCACAATTCTCCAAGGCCCCTCTCATCACAATGCTCCATGACACTTGTCATCACATTGCTCCATAACACCTGTCATCACAGTGTTCCCTGCCCATGTCATCACAATGCTCCATGTCCCCTATAATCACAATGCTCCAAGCCTTTTTCCTCACAATGCTCCAGAATTTTGTCATCACAATGTTCCATGACCGTGGCATCACAATGCTCCACGGCCCTTGTCATCACAATGCTCCAGAATTCTTGTCATCACAATGTTCCATGGACGTGTCATCACAAAGCTACATGACCCTGGTCATCACAGTTCTCCATGACCTTTGTCATCACAATGCTCTATGTCACTATTCATCACAATTCTCAATGACCACTTTAATCACTATGCTCGCTGACCATTTTCATCACATTTCTCTATTGTCATTACAATTCCCCATGGCCCCTTTCTTCACCATGCTCCATGATGCCTGTCATCACAATGCTCCATGGCTTTTGTTATCACAATGCGCCAGGACCAGTTTCATCACAATACTCCATCCCCCTTGTCATCACAGTGCATAATGAAAGCTTTCATTACAATGCTCCATGACACTTGTCATCACAATGCTCCGTGGCCTTTATCATCACAATGCTCCCAGGCACTTTTCATCACGATGTTCCATGAAAACTTTCATCACATTGCTCCATGACCATTGTCATCACAATAGTCCATAGCCTTGTCAACACAATGCTGCATAATCCCTGTCATCACAATTCTCCATGACTGCTGTCATCACAATAACCCAGGACAATTTTCATAACAATGCTTCATGCCCCCAGTCATCACAGTGCTCCATGATACCTTTCATCACAATTCCTAGATGATCAATGTCATCACAATGCCCAATGACACCTGTCATCACAATTCGCTATGACCCTTGTCATCACAATACTCGATGAACCGTGTCATCACAGTGTTCCAGGACACATATCATCACAATGATCCATTACTATTTTCATCACAATGCTCCAATACACCTGTCATCACAATGCTCCATGGCCCCTGTTATCATATTGCTCCATGATCTCTTTCATCACAATGCTCCATGACCACTCTCATCACCATACCTCAAGAAGCCTGTCATCTCAATGCTCTATGGCTCTTTTCATCACAATGCCCCATGGGCCCTGTGATCACAATGCTCCATGCCCTTGTCATCAAAGTGCTCCAGAACTCTTTTCATCATAATGCTCCATGCCAATGTCATCAAAATGTCCCATGACACTTGTCATCACAATGCTCCATGGCTTATGCCATCACAATTTTCCATGGCCCCTGTCATCACAATGCTCCATGCCCTTTTCATCAAAATGCTCCAGAACTCTTGTCATCATAATGCTCCATGCCAATGTCATCAAAATGCCCCATGACACTTGTCATCTCAATGCTCCATGGCCTTTGTCATCACAATGTTCCATGGCCCCTGTCATCACAGTGCTCCATTATACCTTTCATCACAATTCTAGATGACCACTGTCATCACCATGCCCCATGACAGAGGTCATAACAATTCGCCATGGTCCTTGTCATCACAATGCTCCATGAACCTTGTCATCACGAGGTTCCAGGACTCTTGTCATCACAATGATCCATGATCACTTTCATCACAATGCTCCATGAAACCTGTCACCTCAATGCTCCATAGCCTTTGTATTCACAATGCTCCATGGCCCCTGTAATCACAGTGCTCCATGACCCCTTTCATCACAATGATCCAAGACCGCTGTCATTACAATGCCCCATGACGCCTGCCACCACAAATCTCCAAGGCCTCTCTTACCAAAAAGCTCCATGATCCCTGTCAGTACAATGTTCGATGACACTTTTCATCACAATGCTCCATGACCCCTGTCATCACAAAGTTCTCTGCCCATATCATCACAATGCTCCTTGTCACCTTTCATCACAATGCTCCATGTCCTTTCATCACAATGCTCCATAATTCTTGTCATCGCAATGTTCCTTGACCGTGTCATCACAATGCTCCATGACCCTTGTCATCACAAAGCTCCATGACCCCTGTCATCACAATGATCCATGATTCCTTTCCTCACAGTGCTCCAGTACCGTTTTCATCACAATGCTCCATGCCATTGTCAGCACAATGCTCCTTGGACCCTGTCATCAAAATGCTCCATCCCCTTTTCATCACAATGCTCCAGATATCCTATCATTACAATGCTCCATGCCCGTGTCAACACAATGCTTCATGACCCCTGTCATCAAAATGCTTTATGAACATTCTTATCACAATGTTCCATGACCCCTGTCATCAAAATGATCCATGACCGTTGTCATCACAATGCTGCATGATACCTTTCATCCCAATCCTCTGTGACTGCTGTCATCATAATGCTCCAGGACAATTTTCATCACAATGCTCCATGCCCCCTGTCATCACAGTGCCCCATAAGCCCTGTAATCCCAATGCTCCATGACCCTGTCATCACAATGCTACATGACCCCTGTCATCACATTGTTCCATGGCCTATGTATTCACAATGTTCCATGGACCCTGTAATCACACTGCTCCATGTTCCTTTTCAACACAATGCTCCATGACCCCTGTCATCACAATGTTCCATGAAAGTTGTCATCAAAATGCTCCATGACCCCGGTCACCACAAGGTTCCCTGCCCTTGTCATCACAATGGTACATGGCCTTGTCATCACAATGTTCCATGGCCTCTGTCATCACCATGCTCCATGGTCTTTCTCATCACAATGCTCTATGACCCCTGTCATCACAATGCTTGATGACCATTGTCATCACAATGCTCCAAGGTCCCTGTCATCACAATGCCTCATGGTCTTTGTAATCACAATGCTCAATGACCACTGTCATCACAATGCTCCATGCCGTTGTCATCACAATGCTCCATGGCCCCTGTAATCACAATGCTCCATGCGCTTGTCATCACAATGCTCCAGAACATTAGTCATCATAATGCTCCATTCCCGTGTCATCACATTGCTCAATGACACTTGTCATCAAAATGTTCCCTGGTCTTTGTCATCACAATGCTCCATGATCCCTGTCATCACAATGATCCCTGCCAATGTCATCACAATGCTCCATGTCTCCTGTAATCACAATGCTCCATGCCCTTGTCATCACAATGCTCCAGTTCTGTTGTCATCAACATGCTTCATGCCAGTGTCATCACAATGCTCCATGAATCTTGTCTTCACAATGCTCCATGGCCCATGTCATCACAATGCTCCATGACCCCTGTGATCACAATGCTCTATGGCCTTTGTCATCACAATGACACGTGACTACCGTCAACACAATGCCTGATGAACCCTGACATCAAAATGCTAAATGGCACTTGTCATCACAATGCTATATGAAGCCTGTCATCAGTATTCACCATGTCACTTGTTTTCACAATGCTCCATGCCCCCTGTAATCCCAGTACTCCATGACCCCTTTCATCACAATGCCCAATGCCACCTCTCATCACAATTCTCCATGGCATTTGTCATCACGATGCTCCATGACACCTGTCATCACAATGCTCCATGACACTTGACATCACAATGCTCCATGGCCCCTCTCATTACTGTGCTCCATAATAACTTGAATCACATTTCTAGATGACCAGTGCCATCACAATGCCCCATGACATTGTCATCACAATTCGCCATGACCATTGTCATCACAATGCTCCATGAACCATGTCATCACAGGGTCCCAGGACACTTGTCATCACAATGATCCATTACCACTTTCATCACAATGCTCCATGACCACTGTCATGTCAATGCCCCATGGCCTTTGTATTCACAATGCTCCATGGCCCCTGTAATCACAGTGCTCCATAACACCTTTCATCATAATGCTCCATGACCACTGCCATCTCAATGCCTCATGAGGCCTGTCATCACAATTCTCCAAGGCCCCTCTCATCACAATGCTCCATGACACCTGTCATCACATTGCTCCATAACAACTCTCATCACAGTGTTCCCTGCCCACGTCATCACAATGCTCCATGTCCCCTATAATCACAATTCTCAAAGCCTTTTTCCTCACAATGCTCCAGAATTTTGTCATCACAATGTTCCATGACCGTGGCATCACAATGCTCCACGGCCCTTGTCATCACAATGCTCCAGAATTCTTGTCATCACAATGTTCCATGGACGTGTCATCACAAAGCTACATGACCCTGGTCATCACAGTTCTCCATGACCTTTGTCATCACAATGCTCTAAGCCACTATTCATCACAATTCTCAAAGACCACTTTAATCACTATGCTCTCTGACCATTTTCATCACATTTCTCTATTGTCATTACAATTCCCCATGGCCCCTTTCTTCACCATGCTCCATGATGCCTGTCATCACAATGCTCCATGGCTTTTGTTATCACAATGCGCCAGGACCAGTTTCATCACAATACTCCATCCCCCTTGTCATCACAGTGCATAATGAAAGCTTTCATTACAATGCTCCATGACACTTGTCATCACAATGCTCCATGGCCTTTATCGTCACAATGCTCCCAGGCACTTTTCATCAAGATGTTCCATGAAAACTTTCATCACATTGCTCCATGACCATTGTCATCACAATAGTCCATAGCCTTGTCAACACAATGCTGCATAATCCCTGTCATCACAATTCCCCATGATTGCTGTCATCACAATAATCCAGGACAATTTTCATAACAATGCTTCATGCCCCCAGTCATCACAGTGCTCCATGATACCTTTCATCACAATTCCTAGATGATCAATGTCATCACAATGCCCAATGACACCTGTCATCACAATTCGCTATGACCCTTGTCATCACAATACTCGATGAACCGTGTCATCACAGTGTTCCAGGACACATGTCATCACAATGATCCATGACTATTTTCATCACAATGCTCCAATACACCTGTCATCACAATGCTCCATGGCCCCTGTTATCATATTGCTCCATGATCTCTTTCATCACAATGCTCCATAACCACTGTCATCACCATACCTCAAGACGCCTGTCATCTCAATGCTCCATGGCTCTTTTCATCACAATGCCCCATGGGCCCTGTGATCACAATGCTCCATGCCCTTGTCATCAAAGTGCTCCAGAACTCTTGTCATCATAATGCTCCATGCCAATGTCATCAAAATGCCCCATGACACTTGTCATCACAATGGTCCATGGCCTTTGTCATCACAATGTTCCATGGCCCCTGTCATCACAGTGCTCCATTATACCTTTCATCACAATTCTAGATGACCACTGTCATCACAATGCCCCATGACAGATGTCATAACAATTCACCATGGTCCTTGTCATCACAATGCTCCATGAACCTTGTCATCACAAGGTTCCAGGACTCTTGTCATCACAATGATCCATGATCACTTTCATCACAATGCTCCATGAAACCTGTCACCTCAATGCTCCATAGCCTTTGTATTCACAATGCTCCTTGGCCCCTGTAATCACAGTGCTCCATGACCCCTTTCATCACAATGATCCAAGACCACTGTCATTACAATGCCCCATGACGCCTGCCACCACAAATCTCCAAGGCCTCTCTTACCAAAAAGCTCCATGATCCCTGTCAGTACAATGTTCGATGACACTTTTCATCACAATGCTCCATGACCCCTGTCATCACAAAGTTCTCTGCCCATATCATCACAATGCTCCTTGTCACCTTTCATCACAATGCTCCATGTCCTTTCATCACAATGCTCCATAATTCTTGTCATCGCAATGTTCCTTGACCGTGTCATCACAATGCTCCATGACCCTTGTCATCACAAAGCTCCATGACCCCTGTCATCACAATGATCCATGATTCCTTTCCTCACAATGCTCCAGTACCTTTTTCATCACAATGCTCCATGCCATTTTCAGCACAATGCTCCTTGGACCCTGTCATCAAAATGCTCCATCCCCTTTTCATCACAATGCTCCAGATATCCTATCATTACAATGCTCCATGCCCGTGTCAACACAATGCTTCATGACCCCTGTCATCAAAATGCTTTATGAACATTCTTATCACAATGTTCCATGACCCCTGTCATCAAAATGATCCATGACCGTTGTCATCACAATGCTGCATGATACCTTTCATCCCAATCCTCTGTGACTGCTGTCATCATAATGCTCCAGGACAATTTTCATCACAATGCTCCATGCCCCCTCTCATCACAGTGCCCCATAAGCCCTGTAATCCCAATGCTCCATGACCCTGTCATCACAATGCTACATGACCCCTGTCATCACATTGTTCCATGGCCTATGTATTCACAATGTTCCATGGACCCTGTAATCACACTGCTCCATGTTCCTTTTCAACACAATGCTCCATGACCCCTGTCATCACAATGTTCCATGAAAGTTGTCATCAAAATGCTCCATGACCCCGGTCACCACAAGGTTCCCTGCCCTTGTCATCACAATGGTACATGGCCTTGTCATCACAATGTTCCATGGCCTCTGTCATCACCATGCTCCATGGTCTTTCTCATCACAATGCTCTATGACCCCTGTCATCACAATGCTTGATGACCATTGTCATCACAATGCTCCAAGGTCCCTGTCATCACAATGCCTCATGGTCTTTGTAATCACAATGCTCAATGACCACTGTCATCACAATGCTCCATGCCGTTGTCATCACAATGCTCCATGGCCCCTGTAATCACAATGCTCCATGCGCTTGTCATCACAATGCTCCAGAACATTTGTCATCATAATGCTCCATTCCCGTGTCATCACATTGCTCAATGACACTTGTCATCAAAATGTTCCTTGGTCTTTGTCATCACAATGCTCCATGATCCCTGTCATCACAATGATCCCTGCCAATGTCATCACAATGCTCCATGACTCCTGTAATCACAATGCTCCATGCCCTTGTCATCACAATGCTCCAGTTCTGTTGTCATCACCATGCTTCATGCCAGTGTCATCACAATGCTCCATGAATCTTATCTTCACAATGCTCCATGGCCCATGTCATCACAGTGCTCCATGACCCCTGTGATCACAATGCTCTATGGCCTTTGTCATCACAATGACACGTGACTCCCGTCAACACAATGCCTGATGAACCCTGACATCAAAATGCTAAATGGCACTTGTCATCACAATGCTATATGAAGCCTGTCATCAGTATTCACCATGTCACTTGTTTTCACAATGCTCCATGCCCCCTGTAATCCCAGTACTCCATGACCCCTTTCATCACAATGCCCAATGCCACCTCTCATCACAATTCTCCATGGCATTTGTCATCACGATGCTCCATGACACCTGTCATCACAATGCTCCATGACACTTGTCATCACAATGCTCCATGGCCCCTCTCATTACTGTGCTCCATAATAACTTGAATCACATTTCTAGATGACCAGTGCTATCACAATGCCCCATGACATTGTCATCACAATTCGCCATGACCATTGTCATCACAATGCTCCATGAACCATGTCATCACAGGGTCCCAGGACACTTGTCATCACAATGATCCATTACCACTTTCATCACAATGCTCCATGACCACTGTCATCTCAATGCCCCATGGCCTTTGTATTCACAATGCTCCATGGCCCCTGTAATCACAGTGCTCCATAACACCTTTCATCATAATGCTCCATGACCACTGCCATCTCAATGCCTCATGACGCCTGTCATCACAATTCTCCAAGGCCCCTCCAATCACAATGCTCCATGACACCTGTCATCACATTGCTCCATAACAACTCTCATCACAGTGTTCCCTGCCCATGTCATCACAATGCTCCATGTCCCCTATAATCACAATGCTCCAAGCCTTTTTCCTCACAATGCTCCAGAATTTTGTCATCACAATGTTCCATGACCGTGGCATCACAATGCTCCACGGCCCTTGTCATCACAATGCTCCAGAATTCTTGTCATCACAATGTTCCATGGCCGTGTCATCACAAAGCTACATGACCCTGGTCATCACAGTTCTCCATGACCTTTGTCATCACAATGCTCTATGTCACTATTCATCACAATTCTCAATGACCACTTTAATCACTATGCTCGCTGACCATTTTCATCACATTTCTCTATTGTCATTACAATTCCCCATGGCCCCTTTCTTCACCATGCTCCATGATGCCTGTCATCACAATGCTCCATGGCTTTTGTTATCACAATGTGCCAGGACCAGTTTCATCACAATACTCCATCCCCCTTGTCATCACAGTGCATAATGAAAGCTTTCATTACAATGCTCCGTGACACTTGTCATCACAATGCTCCATGGCCTTTATCGTCACAATGCTCCCAGGCACTTTTCATCAAGATGTTCCATGAAAACTTTCATCACATTGCTCCATGACCATTGTCATCACAATAGTCCATAGCCTTGTCAACACAATGCTGCATAATCCCTGTCATCACAAGTCCCCATGATTGCTGTCATCACAATAATCCAGGACAATTTTCAGAACAATGCTTCATGCCCCCAGTCATCACAGTGCTCCATGATACCTTTCTTCACAATTCCTAGATGATCAATGTCATCACAATGCCCAATGACACCTGTCATCACAATTCGCTATGGCCCTTGTCATCACAATACTCGATGAACCGTGTCATCACAGTGTTCCAGGACACATGTCATCACAATGATCCATGACTATTTTCATCACAATGCTCCAATACACCTGTCATCACAATGCTCCATGGCCCCTGTTATCATATTGCTCCATGATCTCTTTCATCACAATGCTCCATGACCACTGTCATCACCATACCTCAAGACGCCTGTCATCTCAATGCTCCATGGCTCTTTTCATCACAATGCCCCATGGGCCCTGTGATCACAATGCTCCATGCCCTTGTCATCAAAGTGCTCCAGAACTCTTGTCATCATAATGCTCCATGCCAATGTCATCAAAATGTCCCATGACACTTGTCATCACAATGCTCCATGGCTTATGCCATCACAATTTTCCATGGCCCCTGTCATCACAATGCTCCATGCCCTTTTCATCAAAATGCTCCAGAACTCTGGTCATCATAATGCTCCATGCCAATGTCATCAAAATGCCCCATGACACTTGTCATCACAATGCTCCATGGCCTTTGTCATCACAATGTTCAATGGCCCCTGTCATCACAGTGCTCCATTATACCTTTCATCACAATTCTAGATGACCACTGTCATCACAATGCCCCATGACAGATGTCATAACAATTCACCATGGTCCTTGTCATCACAATGCTCCATGAACCTTGTCATCACAAGGTTCCAGGACTCTTGTCATCACAATGATCCATGATCACTTTCATCACAATGCTCCATGAAACCTGTCACCTCAATGCTCCATAGCCTTTGTATTCACAATGCTCCTTGGCCCCTGTAATCACAGTGCTCCATGACCCCTTTCATCACAATGATCCAAGACCGCTGTCATTACAATGCCCCATGACGCCTGCCACCACAAATCTCCAAGGCCTCTCTTACCAAAAAGCTCCATGATCCCTGTCAGTACAATGTTCGATGACACTTTTCATCACAATGCTCCATGACCCCTGTCATCACAAAGTTCTCTGCCCATATCATCACAATGCTCCTTGTCACCTTTCATCACAATGCTCCATGTCCTTTCATCACAATGCTCCATAATTCTTGTCATCGCAATGTTCCTTGACCGTGTCATCACAATGCTCCATGACCCTTGTCATCACAAAGCTCCATGACCCCTTTCATCACAATGATCCATGATTCCTTTCCTCACAGTGCTCCAGTACCTTTTTCATCACAATGCTCCATGCCATTGTCAGCACAATGCTCCTTGGACCCTGTCATCAAAATGCTCCATCCCCTTTTCATCACAATGCTCCAGATATCCTATCATTACAATGCTCCATGCCCGTGTCAACACAATGCTTCATGACCCCTGTCATCAAAATGCTTTATGAACATTCTTATCACAATGTTCCATGACCCCTGTCATCAAAATGATCCATGACCGTTGTCATCACAATGCTGCATGATACCTTTCATCCCAATCCTCTGTGACTGCTGTCATCATATTGCTCCAGGACAATTTTCATCACAATGCTCCATGCCCCCTGTCATCACAGTGCCCCATAAGCCCTGTAATCCCAATGCTCCATGACCCTGTCATCACAATGCTACATGACCCCTGTCATGACATTGTTCCATGGCCTATGTATTCACAATGTTCCATGGACCCTGTAATCACACTGCTCCATGTTCCTTTTCAACACAATGCTCCATGACCCCTGTCATCACAATGTTCCATGAAAGTTGTCATCAAAATGCTCCATGACCCCGGTCACCACAAGGTTCCCTGCCCTTGTCATCACAATGGTACATGGCCTTGTCATCACAATGTTCCATGGCCTCTGTCATCACCATGCTCCATGGTCTTTCTCATCACAATGCTCTATGACCCCTGTCATCACAATGCTTGATGACCATTGTCATCACAATGCTCCAAGGTCCCTGTCATCACAATGCCTCATGGTCTTTGTAATCACAATGCTCAATGACCACTGTCATCACAATGCTCAATGCCGTTGTCATCACAATGCTCCATGGCCCCTGTAATCACAATGCTCCATGCGCTTGTCATCACAATGCTCCAGAACATTTGTCATCATAATGCTCCATTCCCGTGTCATCACATTGCTCAATGACACTTGTCATCAAAATGTTCCTTGGTCTTTGTCATCACAATGCTCCATGATCCCTGTCATCACAATGATCCCTGCCAATGTCATCACAATGCTCCATGACTCCTGTAATCACAATGCTCCATGCCCTTGTCATCACAATGCTCCAGTTCTGTTGTCATCACCATGCTTCATGCCAGTGTCATCACAATGCTCCATGAATCTTATCTTCACAATGCTCCATGGCCCATGTCATCACAATGCTCCATGACCCCTGTGATCACAATGCTCTATGGCCTTTGTCATCACAATGACACGTGACTCCCGTCAACACAATGCCTGATGAACCCTAAAATCAAAATGCTAAATGGCACTTGTCATCACAATGCTATATGAAGCCTGTCATCAGTATTCACCATGTCACTTGTTTTCACAATGCTCCATGCCCCCTGTAATCCCAGTACTCCATGACCCCTTTCATCACAATGCCCAATGCCACCTCTCATCACAATTCTCCATGGCATTTGTCATCACGATGCTCCATGACACCTGTCATCACAATGCTCCATGACACTTGTCATCACAATGCTCCATGGCCCCTCTCATTACTGTGCTCCATAATAACTTGAATCACATTTCTAGATGACCAGTGCCATCACAATGCCCCATGACATTGTCATCACAATTCGCCATGACCATTGTCATCACAATGCTCCATGAACCATGTCATCACAGGGTCCCAGGACACTTGTCATCACAATGATCCATTACCACTTTCATCACAATGCTCCATGACCCCTGTCATCTCAATGCCCCATGGCCTTTGTATTCACAATGCTCCATGGCCCCTGTAATCACAGTGCTCCATAACACCTTTCATAATAATGCTCCATGACCACTGCCATCTCAATGCCTCATGACGCCTGTCATCACAATTCTCCAAGGCCCCTCCAATCACAATGCTCCATGACACCTGTCATCACATTGCTCCATAACAACTCTCATCACAGTGTTCCCTGCCCATGTCATCACAATGCTCCATGTCCCCTATAATCACAATGCTCCAAGCCTTTTTCCTCACAATGCTCCAGAATTTTGTCATCACAATGTTCCATGACCGTGGCATCACAATGCTCCACGGCCCTTGTCATCACAATGCTCCAGAATTCTTGTCATCACAATGTTCCATGGACGTGTCATCACAAAGCTACATGACCCTGGTCATCACAGTTCTCCATGACCTTTGTCATCACAATGCTCTATGTCACTATTCATCACAATTCTCAATGACCACTTTAATCACTATGCTCGCTGACCATTTTCATCACATTTCTCTATTGTCATTACAATTCCCCATGGCCCCTTTCCTCACCATGCTCCATGATGCCTGTCATCACAATGCTCCATGGCTTTTGTTATCACAATGTGCCAGGACCAGTTTCATCACAATACTCCATCCCCCTTGTCATCACAGTGCATAATGAAAGCTTTCATTACAATGCTCCATGACACTTGTCATCACAATGCTCCATGGCCTTTATCGTCACAATGCTCCCAGGCACTTTTCATCAAGATGTTCCATGAAAACTTTCATCACATTGCTCCATGACCATTGTCATCACAATAGTCCATAGCCTTGTCAACACAATGCTGCATAATCCCTGTCATCACAAGTCCCCATGATTGCTGTCATCACAATAATCCAGGACAATTTTCAGAACAATGCTTCATGCCCCCAGTCATCACAGTGCTCCATGATACCTTTCTTCACAATTCCTAGATGATCAATGTCATCACAATGCCCAATGACACCTGTCATCACAATTCGCTATGGCCCTTGTCATCACAATACTCGATGAACCGTGTCATCACAGTGTTCCAGGACACATGTCATCACAATGATCCATGACTATTTTCATCACAATGCTCCAATACACCTGTCATCACAATGCTCCATGGCCCCTGTTATCATATTGCTCCATGATCTCTTTCATCACAATGCTCCATGACCACTGTCATCACCATACCTCAAGACGCCTGTCATCTCAATGCTCCATGGCTCTTTTCATCACAATGCCCCATGGGCCCTGTGATCACAATGCTCCATGCCCTTGTCATCAAAGTGCTCCAGAACTCTTGTCATCATAATGCTCCATGCCAATGTCATTAAAATGTCCCATGACACTTGTCATCACAATGCTCCATGCCCTTTTCATCAAAATGCTCCAGAACTCTGGTCATCATAATGCTCCATGCCAATGTCATCAAAATGCCCCATGACACTTGTCATCACAATGCTCCATGGCCTTTGTCATCACAATGTTCAATGGCCCCTGTCATCACAGTGCTCCATTATACCTTTCATCACAATTCTAGATGACCACTGTCATCACAATGCCCCATGACAGATGTCATAACAATTCACCATGGTCCTTGTCATCACAATGCTCCATGAACCTTGTCATCACAAGGTTCCAGGACTCTTGTCATCACAATGATCCATGATCACTTTCATCACAATGCTCCATGAAACCTGTCACCTCAATGCTCCATAGCCTTTGTATTCACAATGCTCCAAGGCCCCTGTAATCACAGTGCTCCATGACCCCTTTCATCACAATGATCCAAGACCGCTGTCATTACAATGCCCCATGACGCCTGCCACCACAAATCTCCAAGGCCTCTCTTACCAAAAAGCTCCATGATCCCTGTCAGTACAATGTTCGATGACACTTTTCATCACAATGCTCCATGACCCCTGTCATCACAAAGTTCTCTGCCCATATCATCACAATGCTCCTTGTCACCTTTCTTCACAATGCTCCATGTCCTTTCATCACAATGCTCCATAATTCTTGTCATCGCAATGTTCCTTGACCGTGTCATCACAATGCTCCATGACCCTTGTCATCACAAAGCTCCATGACCCCTGTCATCACAATGATCCATGATTCCTTTCCTCACAGTGCTCCAGTACCTTTTTCATCACAATGCTCCATGCCATTGTCAGCACAATGCTCCTTGGACCCTGTCATCAAAATGCTCCATCCCCTTTTCATCACAATGCTCCAGATATCCTATCATTACAATGCTCCATGCCCGTGTCAACACAATGCTTCATGACCCCTGTCATCAAAATGCTTTATGAACATTCTTATCACAAAGTTCCATGACCCCTGTCATCAAAATGATCCATGACCGTTGTCATCACAATGCTGCATGATACCTTTCATCCCAATCCTCTGTGACTGCTGTCATCATAATGCTCCAGGACAATTTTCATCACAATGCTCCATGCCCCCTCTCATCACAGTGCCCCATAAGCCCTGTAATCCCAATGCTCCATGACCCTGTCATCACAATGCTACATGACCCCTGTCATCACATTGTTCCATGGCCTATGTATTCACAATGTTCCATGGACCCTGTAATCACACTGCTCCATGTTCCTTTTCAACACAATGCTCCATGACCCCTGTCATCACAATGTTCCATGAAAGTTGTCATCAAAATGCTCCATGACCCCAGTCACCACAAGGTTCCCTGCCCTTGTCATCACAATGGTACATGGCCTTGTCATCACAATGTTCCATGGCCTCTGTCATCACCATGCTCCATGGTCTTTCTCATCACAATGCTCTATGACCCCTGTCATCACAATGCTTGATGACCATTGTCATCACAATGCTCCAAGGTCCCTGTCATCACAATGCCTCATGGTCTTTGTAATCACAATGCTCAATGACCACTGTCATCACAATGCTCCATGCCGTTGTCATCACAATGCTCCATGGCCCCTGTAATCACAATGATCCATGCGCTTGTCATCACAATGCTCCAGAACATTTGTCATCATAATGCTCCATTCCCGTGTCATCGCATTGCTCAATGACACTTGTCATCAAAATGTTCCTTGGTCTTTGTCATCACAATGCTCCATGATCCCTGTCATCACAATGATCCCTGCCAATGTCATCACAATGCTCCATGTCTCCTGTAATCACAATGCTCCATGCCCTTGTCATCACAATGCTCCAGTTCTGTTGTCATCACCGTGCTTCATGCCAGTGTCATCACAATGCTCCATGAATCTTGTCTTCACAATGCTCCATGGCCCATGTCATCACAATGCTCCATGACCCCTGTGATCACAATGCTCTATGGCCTTTGTCATCACAAAGACACGTGACTCCCGTCAACACAATGCCTGATGAACCCTGACATCAAAAATCTAAATGGCACTTTTCATCACAATGCTATATGAAACCTGTCATCAGTATTCACCATGTCACTTGTTTTCACAATGCTCCATGCCCCCTGTTATCCCAGTACTCCATGACCCCTTTCATCACAATGCCCAATGCCACCTCTCATCACAATTCTCCATGGCATTTGTCATCACGATGCTCATTGACACCTGTCATCACAATGCTCCATGACACTTGTCATCACAATGCTCCATGGCCCCTCTCATTACTGTGCTCCATAATAACTTGAATGACATTTCTAGATGACCAGTGCCATCACAATGCCCCATGACATTGTCATCACAATTCGCCATGACCATTGTCATCACAATGCTCCATGAACCATGTCATCACAGGGTCCCAGGACACTTGTCATCACAATGATCCATTACCACTTTCATCACAATGCTCCATGACCACTGTCATCTCAATGCCCCATGGCCTTTGTATTCACAATGCTCCATGGCCCCTGTAATCACAGTGCTCCATAACACCTTTCATAATAATGCTCCATGACCACTGCCATCTCAATGCCTCATGACGCCTGTCATCACAATTCTCCAAGACCCCTCTCATCACAATGCTCCATGACACCTGTCATCACATTGCTCCATAACAACTGTCATCACAGTGTTCCCTGCCCATGTCATCACAATGCTCCATGTCCCCTATAATCACAATGCTCCAAGCCTTTTTCCTCACAATGCTCCAGAATTTTGTCATCACAATGTTCCATGACCGTGGCATCACAATGCTCCACGGCCCTTGTCATCACAATGCTCCAGAATTCTTGTCATCACAATGTTCCATGGACGTGTCATCACAAAGCTACATGACCCTGGTCATCACAGTTCTCCATGACCTTTGTCATCACAATGCTCTATGTCACTATTCATCACAATTCTCAATGACCACTTTAATCACTATGCTCGCTGACCATTTTCATCACATTTCTGTATTGTCATTACAATTCCCCATGGCCCCTTTCTTCACCATGCTCCATGATGCCTGTCATCACAATGCTCCATGGCTTTTCTTATCACAATGTGCCAGGACCAGTTTCATCACAATACTCCATCCCCCTTGTCATCACAGTGCATAATGAAAGCTTTCATTACAATGCTCCGTGACACTTGTCATCACAATGCTCCAAGGCCTTTATCGTCACAATGTTCCCAGGCACTTTTCATCAAGATGTTCCATGAAAACTTTCATCACATTGCTCCATGACCATTGTCATCACAATAGTCCATAGCCTTGTCAACACAATGCTGCATAATCCCTGTCATCACAATTCTCCATGACTGCTGTCATCACAATAATCCAGGACAATTTTCATAACAATGCTTCATGCCCCCAGTCATCACAGTGCTCCATGATACCTTTCATCACAATTCCTAGATGATCAATGTCATCACAATGCCCAATGACACCTGTCATCACAATTCGCTATGGCCCTTGTCATCACAATACTCGATGAACCGTGTCATCACAGTGTTCCAGGACACATGTCATCACAATGATCCATGACTATTTTCATCACAATGCTCCAATACACCTGTCATCACAATGCTCCTTGGCCCCTGTTATCATATTGCTCCATGATCTCTTTCATCACAATGCTCCATGACCACTGTCATCACCATACCTCAAGACACCTGTCATCTCAATGCTCCATGGCTCTTTTCATCACAATGCCCCATGGGCCCTGTGATCACAATGCTCCATGCCCTTGTCATCCAAGTGCTCCAGAACTCTTGTCATCATAATGCTCCATGCCAATGTCATCAAAATGTCCCATGACACTTGTCATCACAATGCTCCATGGCTTATGCCATCACAATTTTCCATGGCCCCTGTCTTCACAATGCTCCATGCCCTTTTCATCAAAATGCTCCAGAACTCTTGTCATCATAATGCTCCATGCCAATGTCATCAAAATGCCCCATGACACTTGTCATCACAATGCTCCATGGCCTTTTTCATCACAATGTTCCATGGCCCCTGTCATCACAGTGCTCCATGATACCTTTCATCACAATTCTAGATGACCACTCTCATCACAATGCCCCATTACAGATGTCATAACAATTCACCAGGGTCCTTGTCATCACAATGCTCCATGAACCTTGTCATCACAAGGTTCCAGGACTCTTGTCATCACAATGATCCATGATCACTTTCATCACAATGCTCCATGAAACCTGTCACCTCAATGCTCCATAGCCTTTGTATTCACAATGCTCCAAGGCCCCTGTAATCACAGTGCTCCATGACCCCTTTCATCACAATGATCCAAGACCGCTGTCATTACAATGCCCCATGACGCCTGCCACCACAAATCTCCAAGGCCTCTCTTACCAAAAAGCTCCATGATCCCTGTCAGTACAATGTTCGATGACACTTTTCATCACAATGCTCCATGACCCCTGTCATCACAAAGTTCTCTGCCCATATCATCACAATGCTCCTTGTCACCTTTCTTCACAATGCTCCATGTCCTTTCATCACAATGCTCCATAATTCTTGTCATCGCAATGTTCCTTGACCGTGTCATCACAATGCTCCATGACCCTTGTCATCACAAAGCTCCATGACCCCTGTCATCACAATGATCCATGATTCCTTTCCTCACAGTGCTCCAGTACCTTTTTCATCACAATGCTCCATGCCATTGTCAGCACAATGCTCCTTGGACCCTGTCATCAAAATGCTCCATCCCCTTTTCATCACAATGCTCCAGATATCCTATCATTACAATGCTCCATGCCCGTGTCAACACAATGCTTCATGACCCCTGTCATCAAAATGCTTTATGAACATTCTTATCACAATGTTCCATGACCCCTGTCATCAAAATGATCCATGACCGTTGTCATCACAATGCTGCATGATACCTTTCATCCCAATCCTCTGTGACTGCTGTCATCATAATGCTCCAGGACAATTTTCATCACAATGCTCCATGCCCCCTCTCATCACAGTGCCCCATAAGCCCTGTAATCCCAATGCTCCATGACCCTGTCATCACAATGCTACATGACCCCTGTCATGACATTTTTCCATGGCCTATGTATTCACAATGTTCCATGGGCCCTGTAATCACACTGCTCCATGTTCCTTTTCAACACAATGCTCCATGACCCCTGTCATCACAATGTTCCATGAAAGTTGTCATCAAAATGCTCCATGACCCCAGTCACCACAAGGTTCCCTGCCCTTGTCATCACAATGGTACATGGCCTTGTCATCACAATGTTCCATGGCCTCTGTCATCACCATGCTCCATGGTCTTTCTCATCACAATGCTCTATGACCCCTGTCATCACAATGCTTGATGACCATTGTCATCACAATGCTCCAAGGTCCCTGTCATCACAATGCCTCATGGTCTTTGTAATCACAATGCTCAATGACCACTGTCATCACAATGCTCCATGCCGTTGTCATCACAATGCTCCATGGCCCCTGTAATCACAATGATCCATGCGCTTGTCATCACAATGCTCCAGAACATTTGTCATCATAATGCTCCATTCCCGTGTCATCGCATTGCTCAATGACACTTGTCATCAAAATGTTCCTTGGTCTTTGTCATCACAATGCTCCATGATCCCTGTCATCACAATGATCCCTGCCAATGTCATCACAATGCTCCATGTCTCCTGTAATCACAATGCTCCATGCTCTTGTCATCACAATGATCCAGTTCTGTTGTCATCACCATGCTTCATGCCAGTGTCATCACAATGCTCCATGAATCTTGTCTTCACAATGCTCCATAGCCCATGTTATCACAATGCTCCATGACCCCTGTGATCACAATGCTCTATGGCCTTTGTCATCACAATGACACGTGACTCCCGTCAACACAATGCCTGATGAACCCTGACATCAAAATTCTAAATGGCACTTGTCATCACAATGCTATATGAAGCCTGTCATCAGTATTCACCATGTCACTTGTTTTCACAATGCTCCATGCCCCGTGTAATCCCAGTACTCCATGACCCCTTTCATCACAATGCCCAATGCCACCTCTCATCACAATTCTCCATGGCATTTGTCATCACGATGCTCATTGACACCTGTCATCACAATGCTCCATGACACTTGTCATCACAATGCTCCATGGCCCCTCTCATTACTGTGCTCCATAATAACTTGAATCACATTTCTAGATGACCAGTGCCATCACAATGCCCCATGACATTGTCATCACAATTCGCCATGACCATTGTCATCACAATGCTCCATGAACCATGTCATCACAGGGTCCCAGGACACTTGTCATCACAATGATCCATTACCACTTTCATCACAATGCTCCATGACCACTGTCATCTCAATGCCCCATGGCCTTTGTATTCACAATGCTCCATGGCCCCTGTAATCACAGTGCTCCATAACACCTTTCATCATAATGCTCCATGACCACTGCCATCTCAATGCCTCATGACGCCTGTCATCACAATTCTCCAAGGCCCCTCTCATCACAATGCTCCATGACACCTGTCATCACATTGCTCCATAACACCTGTCATCACAGTGTTCCCTGCCCATGTCATCACAATGCTCCATGTCCCCTATAATCACAATGCTCCAAGCCTTTTTCCTCACAATGCTCCAGAATTTTGTCATCACAATGTTCCATGACCGTGGCATCACAATGCTCCACGGCCCTTGTCATCACAATGCTCCAGAATTCTTGTCATCACAATGTTCCATGGACGTGTCATCACAAAGCTACATGACCCTGGTCATCACAGTTCTCCATGACCTTTGTCATCACAATGCTCTATGTCACTATTCATCACAATTCTCAATGACCACTTTAATCACTATGCTCGCTGACCATTTTCATCACATTTCTCTATTGTCATTACAATTCCCCATGGCCCCTTTCTTCACCATGCTCCACGATGCCTGTCATCACAATGCTCCATGGCTTTTCTTATCACAATGTGCCAGGACCAGTTTCATCACAATACTCCATCCCCCTTGTCATCACAGTGCATAATGAAAGCTTTCATTACAATGCTCCGTGACACTTGTCATCACAATGCTCCAAGGCCTTTATCGTCACAATTCTCCCAGGCACTTTTCATCAAGATGTTCCATGAAAACTTTCATCACATTGCTCCATGACCATTGTCATTACAATAGTCCATAGCCTTGTCAACACAATGCTGCATAATCCCTGTCATCACAATTCTCCATGACTGCTGTCATCACAATAATCCAGGACAATTTTCATAACAATGCTTCATGCCCCCAGTCATCACAGTGCTCCATGATACCTTTCATCACAATTCCTAGATGATCAATGTCATCACAATGCCCAATGACACCTGTCATCACAATTCGCTATGGCCCTTGTCATCACAATACTCGATGAACCGTGTCATCACAGTGTTCCAGGACACATGTCATCACAATGATCCATGACTATTTTCATCACAATGCTCCAATACACCTGTCATCACAATGCTCCATGACCCCTGTTATCATATTGCTCCATGATCTCTTTCATCACAATGCTCCATGACCACTGTCATCACCATACCTCAAGACACCTGTCATCTCAATGCTCCATGGCTCTTTTCATCACAATGCCCCATGGGCCCTGTGATCACAATGCTCCATGCCCTTGTCATCCAAGTGCTCCAGAACTCTTGTCATCATAATGCTCCATGCCAATGTCATCAAAATGTCCCATGACACTTGTCATCACAATGCTCCATGGCTTATGCCATCACAATTTTCCATGGCCCCTGTCTTCACAATGCTCCATGCCCTTTTCATCAAAATGCTCCAGAACTCTTGTCATCATAATGCTCCATGCCAATGTCATCAAAATGCCCCATGACACTTGTCATCACAATGCTCCATGGCCTTTTTCATCACAATGTTCCATGGCCCCTGTCATCACAGTGCTCCATGATACCTTTCATCACAATTCTAGATGACCACTGTCATCACAATGCCCCATTACAGATGTCATAACAATTCACCATGGTCCTTGTCATCACAATGCTCCATGAACCTTGTCATCACAAGGTTCCAGGACTCTTGTCATCACAATGATCCATGATCACTTTCATCACAATGCTCCATGAAACCTGTCACCTCAATGCTCCATAGCCTTTGTATTCACAATGCTCCAAGGCCCCTGTAATCACAGTGCTCCATGACCCCTTTCATCACAATGATCCAAGACCGCTGTCATTACAATGCCCCATGACGCCTGCCACCACAAATCTCCAAGGCCTCTCTTACCAAAAAGCTCCATGATCCCTGTCAGTACAATGTTCGATGACACTTTTCATCACAATGCTCCATGACCCCTGTCATCACAAAGTTCTCTGCCCATATCATCACAATGCTCCTTGTCACCTTTCTTCACAATGCTCCATGTCCTTTCATCACAATGCTCCATAATTCTTGTCATCGCAATGTTCCTTGACCGTGTCATCACAATGCTCCATGACCCTTGTCATCACAAAGCTCCATGACCCCTGTCATCACAATGATCCATGATTCCTTTCCTCACAGTGCTCCAGTACCTTTTTCATCACAATGCTCCATGCCATTGTCAGCACAATGCTCCTTGGACCCTGTCATCAAAATGCTCCATCCCCTTTTCATCACAATGCTCCAGATATCCTATCATTACAATGCTCCATGCCCGTGTCAACACAATGCTTCATGACCCCTGTCATCAAAATGCTTTATGAACATTCTTATCACAATGTTCCATGACCCCTGTCATCAAAATGATCCATGACCGTTGTCATCACAATGCTGCATGATACCTTTCATCCCAATCCTCTGTGACTGCTGTCATCATAATGCTCCAGGACAATTTTCATCACAATGCTCCATGCCCCCTCTCATCACAGTGCCCCATAAGCCCTGTAATCCCAATGCTCCATGACCCTGTCATCACAATGCTACATGACCCCTGTCATGACATTTTTCCATGGCCTATGTATTCACAATGTTCCATGGGCCCTGTAATCACACTGCTCCATGTTCCTTTTCAACACAATGCTCCATGACCCCTGTCATCACAATGTTCCATGAAAGTTGTCATCAAAATGCTCCATGACCCCGGTCACCACAAGGTTCCCTGCCCTTGTCATCACAATGGTACATGGCCTTGTCATCACAATGTTCCATGGCCTCTGTCATCACCATGCTCCATGGTCTTTCTCATCACAATGCTCTATGACCCGTGTCATCACAATGCTTGATGACCATTGTCATCACAATGCTCCAAGGTCCCTGTCATCACAATGCCTCATGGTCTTTGTAATCACAATGCTCAATGACCACTGTCATCACAATGCTCCATGCCGTTGTCATCACAATGCTCCATGGCCCCTGTAATCACAATGATCCATGCGCTTGTCATCACAATGCTCCAGAACATTTGTCATCATAATGCTCCATTCCCGTGTCATCGCATTGCTCAATGACACTTGTCATCAAAATGTTCCTTGGTCTTTGTCATCACAATGCTCCATGATCCCTGTCATCCCAATGATCCCTGCCAATGTCATCACAATGCTCCATGTCTCCTGTAATCACAATGCTCCATGCCCTTGTCATCACAATGCTCCAGTTCTGTTGTCATCACCATGCTTCATGCCAGTGTCATCACAATGCTCCATGAATCTTGTCTTCACAATGCTCCATAGCCCATGTTATCACAATGCTCCATGACCCCTGTGATCACAATGCTCTATGGCCTTTGTCATCACAATGACACATGACTCCCGTCAACACAATGCCTGATGAACCCTGACATCAAAATGCTAAATGGCACTTGTCATCACAATGCTATATGAAGCCTGTCATCACTATTCACCATGTCACTTGTTTTCACAATGCTCCATGCCCCCTGTAATCCCAGTACTCCATGACCCCTTTCATCACAATGCCCAATGCCACCTCTCATCACAATTCTCCATGGCATTTGTCATCACGATGCTCATTGACACCTGTCATCACAATGCTCCATGACACTTGTCATCACAATGCTCCATGGCCCCTCTCATTACTGTGCTCCATAATAACTTGAATCACATTTCTAGATGACCAGTGCCATCACAATGCCCCATGACATTGTCATCACAATTCGCCATGACCATTGTCATCACAATGCTCCATGAACCATGTCATCACAGGGTCCCAGGACACTTGTCATCACAATGATCCATTACCACTTTCATCACAATGCTCCATGACCACTGTCATCTCAATGCCCCATGGCCTTTGTATTCACAATGCTCCATGGCCCCTGTAATCACAGTGCTCCATAACACCTTTCATAATAATGCTCCATGACCACTGCCATCTCAATGCCTCATGACGCCTGTCATCACAATTCTCCAATGCCCCTCTCATCACAATGCTCCATGACACCTGTCATCACATTGCTCCATAACAACTGTCATCACAGTGTTCCCTGCCCATGTCATCACAATGCTCCATGTCCCCTATAATCACAATGCTCCAAGCCTTTTTCCTCACAATGCTCCAGAATTTTGTCATCACAATGTTCCATGACCGTGGCATCACAATGCTCCACGGCCCTTGTCATCACAATGCTCCAGAATTCTTGTCATCACAATGTTCCATGGACGTGTCATCACAAAGCTACATGACCCTGGTCATCACAGTTCTCCATGACCTTTGTCATCACAATGCTCTATGTCACTATTCATCACAATTCTCAATGACCACTTTAATCACTATGCTCGCTGACCATTTTCATCACATTTCTCTATTGTCATTACAATTCCCCATGGCCCCTTTCTTCACCATGCTCCATGATGCCTGTCATCACAATACTCCATGGTTTTTCTTATCACAATGTGCCAGGACCAGTTTCATCACAATACTCCATCCCCCTTGTCATCACAGTGCATAATGAAAGCTTTCATTACAATGCTCCGTGACACTTGTCATCACAATGCTCCAAGGCCTTTATCGTCACAATTCTCCCAGGCACTTTTCATCAAGATGTTCCATGAAAACTTTCATCACATTGCTCCATGACCATTGTCATTACAATAGTCCATAGCCTTGTCAACACAATGCTGCATAATCCCTGTCATCACAATTCTCCATGACTGCTGTCATCACAATAATCCAGGACAATTTTCATAACAATGCTTCATGCCCCCAGTCATCACAGTGCTCCATGATACCTTTCATCACAATTCCTAGATGATCAATGTCATCACAATGCCCAATGACACCTGTCATCACAATTCGCTATGGCCCTTGTCATCACAATACTCGATGAACCGTGTCATCACAGTGTTCCAGGACACATGTCATCACAATGATCCATGACTATTTTCATCACAATGCTCCAATACACCTGTCATCACAATGCTCCATGACCCCTGTTATCATATTGCTCCATGATCTCTTTCATCACAATGCTCCATGACCACTGTCATCACCATACCTCAAGACACCTGTCATCTCAATGCTCCATGGCTCTTTTCATCACAATGCCCCATGGGCCCTGTGATCACAATGCTCCATGCCCTTGTCATCCAAGTGCTCCAGAACTCTTGTCATCATAATGCTCCATGCCAATGTCATCAAAATGTCCCATGACACTTGTCATCACAATGCTCCATGGCTTATGCCATCACAATTTTCCATGGCCCCTGTCTTCACAATGCTCCATGCCCTTTTCATCAAAATGCTCCAGAACTCTTGTCATCATAATGCTCCATGCCAATGTCATCAAAATGCCCCATGACACTTGTCATCACAATGCTCCATGGCCTTTTTCATCACAATGTTCCATGGCCCCTGTCATCACAGTGCTCCATGATACCTTTCATCACAATTCTAGATGACCACTGTCATCACAATGCCCCATTACAGATGTCATAACAATTCACCATGGTCCTTGTCATCACAATGCTCCATGAACCTTGTCATCACAAGGTTCCAGGACTCTTGTCATCACAATGATCCATGATCACTTTCATCACAATGCTCCATGAAACCTGTCACCTCAATGCTCCATAGCCTTTGTATTCACAATGCTCCTTGGCCCCTGTAATCACAGTGCTCCATGACCCCTTTCATCACAATGATCCAAGACCGCTGTCATTACAATGCCCCATGACGCCTGCCACCACAAATCTCCAAGGCCTCTCTTACCAAAAAGCTCCATGATCCCTGTCAGTACAATGTTCGATGACACTTTTCATCACAATGCTCCATGACCCCTGTCATCACAAAGTTCTCTGCCCATATCATCACAATGCTCCTTGTCACCTTTCTTCACAATGCTCCATGTCCTTTCATCACAATGCTCCATAATTCTTGTCATCGCAATGTTCCTTGACCGTGTCATCACAATGCTCCATGACCCTTGTCATCACAAAGCTCCATGACCCCTGTCATCACAATGATCCATGATTCCTTTCCTCACAGTGCTCCAGTACCTTTTTCATCACAATGCTCCATGCCATTGTCAGCACAATGCTCCTTGGACCCTGTCATCAAAATGCTCCATCCCCTTTTCATCACAATGCTCCAGATATCCTATCATTACAATGCTCCATGCCCGTGTCAACACAATGCTTCATGACCCCTGTCATCAAAATGCTTTATGAACATTCTTATCACAATGTTCCATGACCCCTGTCATCAAAATGATCCATGACCGTTGTCATCACAATGCTGCATGATACCTTTCATCCCAATCCTCTGTGACTGCTGTCATCATAATGCTCCAGGACAATTTTCATCACAATGCTCCATGCCCCCTCTCATCACAGTGCCCCATAAGCCCTGTAATCCCAATGCTCCATGACCCTGTCATCACAATGCTACATGACCCCTGTCATGACATTTTTCCATGGCCTATGTATTCACAATGTTCCATGGGCCCTGTAATCACACTGCTCCATGTTCCTTTTCAACACAATGCTCCATGACCCCTGTCATCACAATGTTCCATGAAAGTTGTCATCAAAATGCTCCATGACCCCGGTCACCACAAGGTTCCCTGCCCTTGTCATCACAATGGTACATGGCCTTGTCATCACAATGTTCCATGGCCTCTGTCATCACCATGCTCCATGGTCTTTCTCATCACAATGCTCTATGACCCGTGTCATCACAATGCTTGATGACCATTGTCATCACAATGCTCCAAGGTCCCTGTCATCACAATGCCTCATGGTCTTTGTAATCACAATGCTCAATGACCACTGTCATCACAATGCTCCATGCCGTTGTCATCACAATGCTCCATGGCCCCTGTAATCACAATGATCCATGCGCTTGTCATCACAATGCTCCAGAACATTTGTCATCATAATGCTCCATTCCCGTGTCATCGCATTGCTCAATGACACTTGTCATCAAAATGTTCCTTGGTCTTTGTCATCACAATGCTCCATGATCCCTGTCATCCCAATGATCCCTGCCAATGTCATCACAATGCTCCATGTCTCCTGTAATCACAATGCTCCATGCCCTTGTCATCACAATGCTCCAGTTCTGTTGTCATCACCATGCTTCATGCCAGTGTCATCACAATGCTCCATGAATCTTGTCTTCACAATGCTCCATAGCCCATGTTATCACAATGCTCCATGACCCCTGTGATCACAATGCTCTATGGCCTTTGTCATCACAATGACACATGACTCCCGTCAACACAATGCCTGATGAACCCTGACATCAAAATGCTAAATGGCACTTGTCATCACAATGCTATATGAAGCCTGTCATCACTATTCACCATGTCACTTGTTTTCACAATGCTCCATGCCCCCTGTAATCCCAGTACTCCATGACCCCTTTCATCACAATGCCCAATGCCACCTCTCATCACAATTCTCCATGGCATTTGTCATCACGATGCTCATTGACACCTGTCATCACAATGCTCCATGACACTTGTCATCACAATGCTCCATGGCCCCTCTCATTACTGTGCTCCATAATAACTTGAATGACATTTCTAGATGACCAGTGCCATCACAATGCCCCATGACATTGTCATCACAATTCGCCATGACCATTGTCATCACAATGCTCCATGAACCATGTCATCACAGGGTCCCAGGACACTTGTCATCACAATGATCCATTACCACTTTCATCACAATGCTCCATGACCACTGTCATCTCAATGCCCCATGGCCTTTGTATTCACAATGCTCCATGGCCCCTGTAATCACAGTGCTCCATAACACCTTTCATAATAATGCTCCATGACCACTGCCATCTCAATGCCTCATGACGCCTGTCATCACAATTCTCCAAGGCCCCTCTCATCACAATGCTCCATGACACCTGTCATCACATTGCTCCATAACACCTGTCATCACAGTGTTCCCTGCCCATGTCATCACAATGCTCCATGTCCCCTATAATCACAATGCTCCAAGCCTTTTTCCTCACAATGCTCCAGAATTTTGTCATCACAATGTTCCATGACCGTGGCATCACAATGCTCCACGGCCCTTGTCATCACAATGCTCCAGAATTCTTGTCATCACAATGTTCCATGGACGTGTCATCACAAAGCTACATGACCCTGGTCATCACAGTTCTCCATGACATTTGTCATCACAATGCTCTATGTCACTATTCATCACAATTCTCAATGACCACTTTAATCACTATGCTCGCTGACCATTTTCATCACATTTCTCTATTGTCATTACAATTCCCCATGGCCCCTTTCTTCACCATGCTCCATGATGCCTGTCATCACAATGCTCCATGGCTTTTCTTATCACAATGTGCCAGGACCAGTTTCATCACAATACTCCATCCCCCTTGTCATCACAGTGCATAATGAAAGCTTTCATTACAATGCTCCGTGACACTTGTCATCACAATGCTCCAAGGCCTTTATCGTCACAATTCTCCCAGGCACTTTTCATCAAGATGTTCCATGAAAACTTTCATCACATTGCTCCATGACCATTGTCATTACAATAGTCCATAGCCTTGTCAACACAATGCTGCATAAACCCTCTCATCACAATTCTCCATGACTGCTGTCATCACAATAATCCAGGACAATTTTCATAACAATGCTTCATGCCCCCAGTCATCACAGTGCTCCATGATACCTTTCATCACAATTCCTAGATGATCAATGTCATCACAATGCCCAATGACACCTGTCATCACAATTCGCTATGGCCCTTGTCATCACAATACTCGATGAACCGTGTCATCACAGTGTTCCAGGACACATGTCATCACAATGATCCATGACTCTTTTCATCACAATGCTCCAATACACCTGTCATCACAATGCTCCATGACCCCTGTTATCATATTGCTCCATGATCTCTTTCATCACAATGCTCCATGACCACTGTCATCACCATACCTCAAGACGCCTGTCATCTCAATGCTCCATGGCTCTTTTCATCACAATGCCCCATGGGCCCTGTGATCACAATGCTCCATGCCCTTGTCATCCAAGTGCTCCAGAACTCTTGTCATCATAATGCTCCATGCCAATGTCATCAAAATGTCCCATGACACTTGTCATCACAATGCTCCATGGCTTATGCCATCACAATTTTCCATGGCCCCTGTCTTCACAATGCTCCATGCCCTTTTCATCAAAATGCTCCAGAACTCTTGTCATCATAATGCTCCATGCCAATGTCATCAAAATGCCCCATGACACTTGTCATCACAATGCTCCATGGCCTTTTTCATCACAATGTTCCATGGCCCCTGTCATCACAGTGCTCCATGATACCTTTCATCACAATTCTAGATGACCACTGTCATCACAATGCCCCATTACAGATGTCATAACAATTCACCATGGTCCTTGTCATCACAATGCTCCATGAACCTTGTCATCACAAGGTTCCAGGACTCTTGTCATCACAATGATCCATGATCACTTTCATCACAATGCTCCATGAAACCTGTCACCTCAATGCTCCATAGCCTTTGTATTCACAATGCTCCTTGGCCCCTGTAATCACAGTGCTCCATGACCCCTTTCATCACAATGATCCAAGACCGCTGTCATTACAATGCCCCATGACGCCTGCCACCACAAATCTCCAAGGCCTCTCTTACCAAAAAGCTCCATGATCCCTGTCAGTACAATGTTCGATGACACTTTTCATCACAATGCTCCATGACCCCTGTCATCACAAAGTTCTCTGCCCATATCATCACAATGCTCCTTGTCACCTTTCTTCACAATGCTCCATGTCCTTTCATCACAATGCTCCATAATTCTTGTCATCGCAATGTTCCTTGACCGTGTCATCACAATGCTCCATGACCCTTGTCATCACAAAGCTCCATGACCCCTGTCATCACAATGATCCATGATTCCTTTCCTCACAGTGCTCCAGTACCTTTTTCATCACAATGCTCCATGCCATTGTCAGCACAATGCTCCTTGGACCCTGTCATCAAAATGCTCCATCCCCTTTTCATCACAATGCTCCAGATATCCTATCATTACAATGCTCCATGCCCGTGTCAACACAATGCTTCATGACCCCTGTCATCAAAATGCTTTATGAACATTCTTATCACAATGTTCCATGACCCCTGTCATCAAAATGATCCATGACCGTTGTCATCACAATGCTGCATGATACCTTTCATCCCAATCCTCTGTGACTGCTGTCATCATAATGCTCCAGGACAATTTTCATCACAATGCTCCATGCCCCCTCTCATCACAGTGCCCCATAAGCCCTGTAATCCCAATGCTCCATGACCCTGTCATCACAATGCTACATGACCCCTGTCATGACATTTTTCCATGGCCTATGTATTCACAATGTTCCATGGGCCCTGTAATCACACTGCTCCATGTTCCTTTTCAACACAATGCTCCATGACCCCTGTCATCACAATGTTCCATGAAAGTTGTCATCAAAATGCTCCATGACCCCGGTCACCACAAGGTTCCCTGCCCTTGTCATCACAATGGTACATGGCCTTGTCATCACAATGTTCCATGGCCTCTGTCATCACCATGCTCCATGGTCTTTCTCATCACAATGCTCTATGACCCCTGTCATCACAATGCTTGATGACCATTGTCATCACAATGCTCCAAGGTCCCTGTCATCACAATGCCTCATGGTCTTTGTAATCACAATGCTCAATGACCACTGTCATCACAATGCTCCATGCCGTTGTCATCACAATGCTCCATGGCCCCTGTAATCACAATGATCCATGCGCTTGTCATCACAATGCTCCAGAACATTTGTCATCATAATGCTCCATTCCCGTGTCATCGCATTGCTCAATGACACTTGTCATCAAAATGTTCCTTGGTCTTTGTCATCACAATGCTCCATGATCCCTGTCATCACAATGATCCCTGCCAATGTCATCACAATGCTCCATGTCTCCTGTAATCACAATGCTCCATGCCCTTGTCATCACAATGCTCCAGTTCTGTTGTCATCACCATGCTTCATGCCAGTGTCATCACAATGCTCCATGAATCTTGTCTTCACAATGCTCCATAGCCCATGTTTTCACAATGCTCCATGACCCCTGTGATCACAATGCTTTATGGCCTTTGTCATCACAATGACACGTGACTCCCGTCAACACAATGCCTGATGAACCCTGACATCAAAATGCTAAATGGCACTTGTCATCACAATGCTATATGAAGCCTGTCATCACTATTCACCATGTCACTTGTTTTCACAATGCTCCATGCCCCCTGTAATCCCAGTACTCCATGACCCCTTTCATCACAATGCCCAATGCCACCTCTCATCACAATTCTCCATGGCATTTGTCATCACGATGCTCATTGACACCTGTCATCACAATGCTCCATGACACTTGTCATCACAATGCTCCATGGCCCCTCTCATTACTGTGCTCCATAATAACTTGAATGACATTTCTAGATGACCAGTGCCATCACAATGCCCCATGACATTGTCATCACAATTCGCCATGACCATTGTCATCACAATGCTCCATGAACCATGTCATCACAGGGTCCCAGGACACTTGTCATCACAATGATCCATTACCACTTTCATCACAATGCTCCATGACCACTGTCATCTCAATGCCCCATGGCCTTTGTATTCACAATGCTCCATGGCCCCTGTAATCACAGTGCTCCATAACACCTTTCATAATAATGCTCCATGACCACTGCCATCTCAAAGCCTCATGACGCCTGTCATCACAATTCTCCAAGGCCCCTCTCATCACAATGCTCCATGACACCTGTCATCACATTGCTCCATAACACCTGTCATCACAGTGTTCCCTGCCCATGTCATCACAATGCTCCATGTCCCCTATAATCACAATGCTCCAAGCCTTTTTCCTCACAATGCTCCAGAATTTTGTCATCACAATGTTCCATGACCGTGGCATCACAATGCTCCACGGCCCTTGTCATCACAATGCTCCAGAATTCTTGTCATCACAATGTTCCATGGACGTGTCATCACAAAGCTACATGACCCTGGTCATCACAGTTCTCCATGACCTTTGTCATCACAATGCTCTATGTCACTATTCATCACAATTCTCAATGACCACTTTAATCACTATGCTCGCTGACCATTTTCATCACATTTCTCTATTGTCATTACAATTCCCCATGGCCCCTTTCTTCACCATGCTCCATGATGCCTGTCATCACAATGCTCCATGGCTTTTCTTATCACAATGTGCCAGGACCAGTTTCATCACAATACTCCATCCCCCTTGTCATCACAGTGCATAATGAAAGCTTTCATTACAATGCTCCGTGACACTTGTCATCACAATGCTCCAAGGCCTTTATCGTCACAATTCTCCCAGGCACTTTTCATCAAGATGTTCCATGAAAACTTTCATCACATTGCTCCATGACCATTGTCATTACAATAGTCCATAGCCTTGTCAACACAATGCTGCATAATCCCTGTCATCACAATTCTCCATGACTGCTGTCATCACAATAATCCAGGACAATTTTCATAACAATGCTTCATGCCCCCAGTCATCACAGTGCTCCATGATACCTTTCATCACAATTCCTAGATGATCAATGTCATCACAATGCCCAATGACACCTGTCATCACAATTCGCTATGGCCCTTGTCATCACAATACTCGATGAACCGTGTCATCACAGTGTTCCAGGACACATGTCATCACAATGATCCATGACTATTTTCATCACAATGCTCCAATACACCTGTCATCACAATGCTCCATGACCCCTGTTATCATATTGCTCCATGATCTCTTTCATCACAATGCTCCATGACCACTGTCATCACCATACCTCAAGACACCTGTCATCTCAATGCTCCATGGCTCTTTTCATCACAATGCCCCATGGGCCCTGTGATCACAATGCTCCATGCCCTTGTCATCAAAGTGCTCCAGAACTCTTGTCATCATAATGCTCCATGCCAATGTCATCAAAATGTCCCATGACACTTGTCATCACAATGCTCCATGGCTTATGCCATCACAATTTTCCATGGCCCCTGTCTTCACAATGCTCCATGCCCTTTTCATCAAAATGCTCCAGAACTCTTGTCATCATAATGCTCCATGCCAATGTCATCAAAATGCCCCATGACACTTGTCATCACAATGCTCCATGGCCTTTTTCATCACAATGTTCCATGGCCCCTGTCATCACAGTGCTCCATGATACCTTTCATCACAATTCTAGATGACCACTGTCATCACAATGCCCCATTACAGATGTCATAACAATTCACCATGGTCCTTGTCATCACAATGCTCCATGAACCTTGTCATCACAAGGTTCCAGGACTCTTGTCATCACAATGATCCATGATCACTTTCATCACAATGCTCCATGAAACCTGTCACCTCAATGCTCCATAGCCTTTGTATTCACAATGCTCCTTGGCCCCTGTAATCACAGTGCTCCATGACCCCTTTCATCACAATGATCCAAGACCGCTGTCATTACAATGCCCCATGACGCCTGCCACCACAAATCTCCAAGGCCTCTCTTACCAAAAAGCTCCATGATCCCTGTCAGTACAATGTTCGATGACACTTTTCATCACAATGCTCCATGACCCCTGTCATCACAAAGTTCTCTGCCCATATCATCACAATGCTCCTTGTCACCTTTCATCACAATGCTCCATGTCCTTTCATCACAATGCTCCATAATTCTTGTCATCGCAATGTTCCTTGACCGTGTCATCACAATGCTCCATTACCCTTGTCATCACAAAGCTCCATGACCCCTGTCATCACAATGATCCATGATTCCTTTCCTCACAGTGCTCCAGTACCTTTTTCATCACAATGCTCCATGCCATTGTCAGCACAATGCTCCTTGGACCCTGTCATCAAAATGCTCCATCCCCTTTTCATCACAATGCTCCAGATATCCTATCATTACAATGCTCCATGCCCGTGTCAACACAATGCTTCATGACCCCTGTCATCAAAATGCTTTATGAACATTCTTATCACAATGTTCCATGACCCCTGTCATCAAAATGATCCATGACCGTTGTCATCACAATGCTGCATGATACCTTTCATCCCAATCCTCTGTGACTGCTGTCATCATAATGCTCCAGGACAATTTTCATCACAATGCTCCATGCCCCCTGTCATCACAGTGCCCCATAAGCCCTGTAATCCCAATGCTCCATGACCCTGTCATCACAATGCTACATGACCCCTGTCATCACATTGTTCCATGGCCTATGTATTCACAATGTTCCATGGACCCTGTAATCACACTGCTCCATGTTCCTTTTCAACACAATGCTCCATGACCCCTGTCATCACAATGTTCCATGAAAGTTGTCATCAAAATGCTCCATGACCCCGGTCACCACAAGGTTCCCTGCCCTTGTCATCACAATGGTACATGGCCTTGTCATCACAATGTTCCATGGCCTCTGTCATCACCATGCTCCATGGTCTTTCTCATCACAATGCTCTATGACCCCTGTCATCACAATGCTTGATGACCATTGTCATCACAATGCTCCAAGGTCCCTGACATCACAATGCCTCATGGTCTTTGTAATCACAATGCTCAATGACCACTGTCATCACAATGCTCCATGCCGTTATCATCACAATGCTCCATGGCCCCTGTAATCACAATGATCCATGCGCTTGTCATCACAATGCTCCAGAACATTTGTCATCATAATGCTCCATTCCCGTGTCATCGCATTGCTCAATGACACTTGTCATCAAAATGTTCCTTGGTCTTTGTCATCACAATGCTCCATGATCCCTGTCATCACAATGATCCCTGCCAATGTCATCACAATGCTCCATGTCTCCTGTAATCACAATGCTCCATGCCCTTGTCATCACAATGCTCCAGTTCTGTTGTCATCACCATGCTTCATGCCAGTGTCATCACAATGCTCCATGAATCTTGTCTTCACAATGCTCCATGGCCCATGTCATCACAATGCTCCATGACCCCTGTGATCACAATGCTCTATGGCCTTTGTCATCACAATGACACGTGACTCCCGTCAACACAATGCCTGATGAACCCTGACATCAAAATGCTAAATGGCACTTGTCATCACAATGCTATATGAAGCCTGTCATCACTATTCACCATGTCACTTGTTTTCACAATGCTCCATGCCCCCTGTAATCCCAGTACTCCATGACCCCTTTCATCACAATGCCCAATGCCACCTCTCATCACAATTCTCCATGGCATTTGTCATCACGATGCTCATTGACACCTGTCATCACAATGCTCCATGACACTTGTCATCACAATGCTCCATGGCCCCTCTCATTACTGTGCTCCATAATAACTTGAATGACATTTCTAGATGACCAGTGCCATCACAATGCCCCATGACATTGTCATCACAATTCGCCATGACCATTGTCATCACAATGCTCCATGAACCATGTCATCACAGGGTCCCAGGACACTTGTCATCACAATGATCCATTACCACTTTCATCACAATGCTCCATGACCACTGTCATCTCAATGCCCCATGGCCTTTGTATTCACAATGCTCCATGGCCCCTGTAATCACAGTGCTCCATAACACCTTTCATAATAATGCTCCATGACCACTGCCATCTCAAAGCCTCATGACGCCTGTCATCACAATTCTCCAAGGCCCCTCTCATCACAATGCTCCATGACACCTGTCATCACATTGCTCCATAACACCTGTCATCACAGTGTTCCCTGCCCATGTCATCACAATGCTCCATGTCCCCTATAATCACAATGCTCCAAGCCTTTTTCCTCACAATGCTCCAGAATTTTGTCATCACAATGTTCCATGACCGTGGCATCACAATGCTCCACGGCCCTTGTCATCACAATGCTCCAGAATTCTTGTCATCACAATGTTCCATGGACGTGTCATCACAAAGCTACATGACCCTGGTCATCACAGTTCTCCATGACCTTTGTCATCACAATGCTCTATGTCACTATTCATCACAATTCTCAATGACCACTTTAATCACTATGCTCGCTGACCATTTTCATCACATTTCTCTATTGTCATTACAATTCCCCATGGCCCCTTTCTTCACCATGCTCCATGATGCCTGTCATCACAATGCTCCATGGCTTTTCTTATCACAATGTGCCAGGACCAGTTTCATCACAATACTCCATCCCCCTTGTCATCACAGTGCATAATGAAAGCTTTCATTACAATGCTCCGTGACACTTGTCATCACAATGCTCCAAGGCCTTTATCGTCACAATTCTCCCAGGCACTTTTCATCAAGATGTTCCATGAAAACTTTCATCACATTGCTCCATGACCATTGTCATTACAATAGTCCATAGCCTTGTCAACACAATGCTGCATAATCCCTGTCATCACAATTCTCCATGACTGCTGTCATCACAATAATCCAGGACAATTTTCATAACAATGCTTCATGCCCCCAGTCATCACAGTGCTCCATGATACCTTTCATCACAATTCCTAGATGATCAATGTCATCACAATGCCCAATGACACCTGTCATCACAATTCGCTATGGCCCTTGTCATCACAATACTCGATGAACCGTGTCATCACAGTGTTCCAGGACACATGTCATCACAATGATCCATGACTATTTTCATCACAATGCTCCAATACACCTGTCATCACAATGCTCCATGACCCCTGTTATCATATTGCTCCATGATCTCTTTCATCACAATGCTCCATGACCACTGTCATCACCATACCTCAAGACACCTGTCATCTCAATGCTCCATGGCTCTTTTCATCACAATGCCCCATGGGCCCTGTGATCACAATGCTCCATGCCCTTGTCATCAAAGTGCTCCAGAACTCTTGTCATCATAATGCTCCATGCCAATGTCATCAAAATGTCCCATGACACTTGTCATCACAATGCTCCATGGCTTATGCCATCACAATTTTCCATGGCCCCTGTCTTCACAATGCTCCATGCCCTTTTCATCAAAATGCTCCAGAACTCTTGTCATCATAATGCTCCATGCCAATGTCATCAAAATGCCCCATGACACTTGTCATCACAATGCTCCATGGCCTTTTTCATCACAATGTTCCATGGCCCCTGTCATCACAGTGCTCCATGATACCTTTCATCACAATTCTAGATGACCACTGTCATCACAATGCCCCATTACAGATGTCATAACAATTCACCATGGTCCTTGTCATCACAATGCTCCATGAACCTTGTCATCACAAGGTTCCAGGACTCTTGTCATCACAATGATCCATGATCACTTTCATCACAATGCTCCATGAAACCTGTCACCTCAATGCTCCATAGCCTTTGTATTCACAATGCTCCTTGGCCCCTGTAATCACAGTGCTCCATGACCCCTTTCATCACAATGATCCAAGACCGCTGTCATTACAATGCCCCATGACGCCTGCCACCACAAATCTCCAAGGCCTCTCTTACCAAAAAGCTCCATGATCCCTGTCAGTACAATGTTCGATGACACTTTTCATCACAATGCTCCATGACCCCTGTCATCACAAAGTTCTCTGCCCATATCATCACAATGCTCCTTGTCACCTTTCATCACAATGCTCCATGTCCTTTCATCACAATGCTCCATAATTCTTGTCATCGCAATGTTCCTTGACCGTGTCATCACAATGCTCCATTACCCTTGTCATCACAAAGCTCCATGACCCCTGTCATCACAATGATCCATGATTCCTTTCCTCACAGTGCTCCAGTACCTTTTTCATCACAATGCTCCATGCCATTGTCAGCACAATGCTCCTTGGACCCTGTCATCAAAATGCTCCATCCCCTTTTCATCACAATGCTCCAGATATCCTATCATTACAATGCTCCATGCCCGTGTCAACACAATGCTTCATGACCCCTGTCATCAAAATGCTTTATGAACATTCTTATCACAATGTTCCATGACCCCTGTCATCAAAATGATCCATGACCGTTGTCATCACAATGCTGCATGATACCTTTCATCCCAATCCTCTGTGACTGCTGTCATCATAATGCTCCAGGACAATTTTCATCACAATGCTCCATGCCCCCTGTCATCACAGTGCCCCATAAGCCCTGTAATCCCAATGCTCCATGACCCTGTCATCACAATGCTACATGACCCCTGTCATCACATTGTTCCATGGCCTATGTATTCACAATGTTCCATGGACCCTGTAATCACACTGCTCCATGTTCCTTTTCAACACAATGCTCCATGACCCCTGTCATCACAATGTTCCATGAAAGTTGTCATCAAAATGCTCCATGACCCCGGTCACCACAAGGTTCCCTGCCCTTGTCATCACAATGGTACATGGCCTTGTCATCACAATGTTCCATGGCCTCTGTCATCACCATGCTCCATGGTCTTTCTCATCACAATGCTCTATGACCCCTGTCATCACAATGCTTGATGACCATTGTCATCACAATGCTCCAAGGTCCCTGACATCACAATGCCTCATGGTCTTTGTAATCACAATGCTCAATGACCACTGTCATCACAATGCTCCATGCCGTTATCATCACAATGCTCCATGGCCCCTGTAATCACAATGATCCATGCGCTTGTCATCACAATGCTCCAGAACATTTGTCATCATAATGCTCCATTCCCGTGTCATCGCATTGCTCAATGACACTTGTCATCAAAATGTTCCTTGGTCTTTGTCATCACAATGCTCCATGATCCCTGTCATCACAATGATCCCTGCCAATGTCATCACAATGCTCCATGTCTCCTGTAATCACAATGCTCCATGCCCTTGTCATCACAATGCTCCAGTTCTGTTGTCATCACCATGCTTCATGCCAGTGTCATCACAATGCTCCATGAATCTTGTCTTCACAATGCTCCATGGCCCATGTCATCACAATGCTCCATGACCCCTGTGATCACAATGCTCTATGGCCTTTGTCATCACAATGACACGTGACTCCCGTCAACACAATGCCTGATGAACCCTGACATCAAAATGCTAAATGGCACTTGTCATCACAATGCTATATGAAGCCTGTCATCAGTATTCACCATGTCACTTGTTTTCACAATGCTCCATGCCCCCTGTAATCCCAGTACTCCATGACCCCTTTCATCACAATGCCCAATGCCACCTCTCATCACAATTCTCCATGGCATTTGTCATCACGATGCTCCATGACACCTGTCATCACAATGGTCCATGACACTTGTCATCACAATGCTCCATGGCCCCTCTCATTACTGTGCTCCATAATAACTTGAATCACATTTCTAGATGACCAGTGCCATCACAATGCCCCATGACATTGTCATCACAATTCGCCATGACCATTGTCATCACAATGCTCCATGAACCATGTCATCACAGGGTCCCAGGACACTTGTCATCACAATGATCCATTACCTCTTTCATCACAATGCTCCATGACCACTGTCATCTCAATGCCCCATGGCCTTTGTATTCACAATGCTCCATGGCCCCTGTAATCACAGTGCTCCATAACACCTTTCATAATAATGCTCCATGACCACTGCCATCTCAATGCCTCATGACGCCTGTCATCACAATTCTCCAAGGCCCCTCTCATCACAATGCTCCATGACACCTGTCATCACATTGCTCCATAACACCTGTCATCACAGTGTTCCCTGCCCATGTCATCACAATGCTCCATGTCCCCTATAATCACAATGCTCCAAGCCTTTTTCCTCACAATGCTCCAGAATTTTGTCATCACAATGTTCCATGACCGTGGCATCACAATGCTCCACGGCCCTTGTCATCACAATGCTCCAGAATTCTTGTCATCACAATGTTCCATGGACGTGTCATCACAAAGCTACATGACCCTGGTCATCACAGTTCTCCATGACCTTTGTCATCACAATGCTCTATGTCACTATTCATCACAATTCTCAATGACCACTTTAATCACTATGCTCGCTGACCATTTTCATCACATTTCTCTATTGTCATTACAATTCCCCATGGCCCCTTTCTTCACCATGCTCCATGATGCCTGTCATCACAATGCTCCATGGCTTTTCTTATCACAATGTGCCAGGACCAGTTTTATCACAATACTCCATCCCCCTTGTCATCACAGTGCATAATGAAAGCTTTCATTACAATGCTCCGTGACACTTGTCATCACAATGCTCCAAGGCCTTTATCGTCACAATGTTCCCAGGCACTTTTCATCAAGATGTTCCATGAAAACTTTCATCACATTGCTCCATGACCATTGTCATCACAATAGTCCATAGCCTTGTCAACACAATGCTGCATAATCCCTGTCATCACAATTCTCCATGACTGCTGTCATCACAATAATCCAGGACAATTTTCATAACAATGCTTCATGCCCCCAGTCATCACAGTGCTCCATGATACCTTTCATCACAATTCCTAGATGATCAATGTCATCACAATGCCCAATGACACCTGTCATCACAATTCGCTATGACCCTTGTCATCACAATACTCGATGAACCGTGTCATCACAGTGTTCCAGGACACATGTCATCACAATGATCCATTACTATTTTCATCACAATGCTCCAATACACCTGTCATCACAATGCTCCATGGCCCCTGTTATCATATTGCTCTATGATCTCTTTCATCACAATGTTCCATGACCACTGTCATCACCATACCTCAAGACGCCTGTCATATCAATGCTCCATGGCTCTTTTCATCCCAATGCCCCATGGGCCCTGTGATCACAATGCTCCATGCCCTTGTCATCAAAGTGCTCCAGAACACTTGTCATCATAATGCTCCATGCCAATGTCATCAAAATGTCCCATGACACTTGTCATCACAATGCTCCATGGCTTATGCCATCACAATTTTCCATGGCCCCTCTCATCACAATGCTACATGCCCTTTTCATCAAAATGCTCCAGAATTCTTGTCATCATAATGCTCCATGCCAATGTCATCAAAATGTCCCATGACACTTGTCATCACAATGCTCCATGGCTTATACCATCACAATTTTCCATGGCCCCTGTCATCACAATGCTCCATGCCCTTTTCATCAAAATGCTCCAGAACTCTTGTCATTATAATGCTCCATGCCAATGTCATCAAAATGCCCCATGACACTTGTCATCACAATGCTCCATGGCCTTTGTCATCACAATGTTCCATGGCCCCTGTCATCACAGTGCTCCATTATACCTTTCATCACAATTCTAGATGACCACTGTCATCACAATGCCCCATGACAGATGTCATAACAATTCGCCATGGTCCTTGTCATCACAATGCTCCATGAACCTTGTCATCACAAGGTTCCAGGACTCTTGTCATCACAATGATCCATGATCACTTTCATCACAATGCTCCATGAAACATGTCACCTCAATGCTCCATAGCCTTTGTATTCACAATGCTCCATGGCCCCTGTCATCACAGTGCTCCATGACCCCTTTCATCACAATGATCCAAGACCGCTCTCATTAGAATGCCCCATGACGCCTGCCACCACAAATCTCCAAGGCCTCTCTTACCAAAAAGCTCCATGATCCCTGTCAGTACAATGTTCGATGACACTTTTCATCACAATGCTCCATGACCCCTGTCATCACAAAGTTCTCTGCCCATATCATCACAATGCTCCTTGTCACCTTTCATCACAATGCTCCATGTCCTTTCATCACAATGCTCCATAATTCTTGTCATCGCAATGTTCCTTGACCGTGTCATCACAATGCTCCATGACCCTTGTCATCACAAAGCTCCATGACCCCTGTCATCACAATGATCCATGATTCCTTTCCTCACAGTGCTCCAGTACCCTTTTCATCACAATGCTCCAGGCCATTGTCAGCACAATGCTCCTTGGACCCTGTCATCAAAATGCTCCATCCCCTTTTCATCACAATGCTCCAGATATCCTATCATTACAATGCTCCATGCCCGTGTCAACACAATGCTTCATGACCCCTGTCATCAAAATGCTTTATGAACATTCTTATCACAATGTTCCATGACCCCTGTCATCAAAATGATCCATGACCGTTGTCATCACAATGCTGCATGATACCTTTCATCCCAATCCTCTGTGACTGCTGTCATCATAATGCTCCAGGACCATTTTCATCACAATGCTCCATGCCCCCTGTCATCACAGTGCCCCATAAGCCCTGTAATCCCAATGCTCCATGACCCTGTCATCACAATGCTACATGACCCCTGTCATCACATTGTTCCATGGCCTATGTATTCACAATGTTCCATGGACCCTGTAATCACACTGCTCCATGTTCCTTTTCAACACAATGCTCCATGACCCCTGTCATCACAATGTTCCATGAAAGTTGTCATCAAAATGCTCCATGACCCCGGTCACCACAAGGTTCCCTGCCCTTGTCATCACAATGGTACATGGCCTTGTCATCACAATGTTCCATGGCCTCTGTCATCACCATGCTCCATGGTCTTTCTCATCACAATGCTCTATGACCCCTGTCATCACAATGCTTGATGACCATTGTCATCACAATGCTCCAAGGTCCCTGTCATCACAATGCCTCATGGTCTTTGTAATCACAATGCTCAATGACCACTGTCATCACAATGCTCCATGCCGTTGTCATCACAATGCTCCATGGCCCCTGTAATCACAATGCTCCATGCGCTTGTCATCACAATGCTCCAGAACATTTGTCATCATAATGCTCCATTCCCGTGTCATCACATTGCTCAATGACACTTGTCATCAAAATGTTCCTTGGTCTTTGTCATCACAATGCTCCATGATCCCTGTCATCACAATGATCCCTGCCAATGTCATCACAATGCTCCATGTCTCCTGTAATCACAATGCTCCATGCCCTTGTCATCACAATGCTCCAGTTCTGTTGTCATCACCATGCTTCATGCCAGTGTCATCACAATGCTCCATGAATCTTGTCTTCACAATGCTCCATGGCCCATGTCATCACAATGCTCCATGACCCCTGTGATCACAATGCTCTATGGCCTTTGTCATCACAATGACACGTGACCCCCGTCAACACAATGCCTGATGAACCCTGACATCAAAATGCTAAATGGCACTTGTCATCACAATGCTATATGAAGCCTGTCATCAGTATTCACCATGTCACTTGTTTTCACAATGCTCCATGCCCCCTGTAATCCCAGTACTCCATGACCCCTTTCATCACAATGCCCAATGCCACCTCTCATCACAATTCTCCATGGCATTTGTCATCACGATGCTCCATGACACCTGTCATCACATTGGTCCATGACACTTGTCATCACAATGCTCCATGGCCCCTCTCATTACTGTGCTCCATAATAACTTGAATCACATTTCTAGATGACCAGTGCCATCACAATGCCCCATGACATTGTCATCACAATTCGCCATGACCATTGTCATCACAATGCTCCATGAACCATGTCATCACAGGGTCCCAGGACACTTGTCATCACAATGATCCATTACCTCTTTCATCACAATGCTCCATGACCACTGTCATCTCAATGCCCCATGGCCTTTGTATTCACAATGCTCCATGGCCCCTGTAATCACAGTGCTCCATAACACCTTTCATAATAATGCTCCATGACCACTGCCATCTCAATGCCTCATGACGCCTGTCATCACAATTCTCCAAGGCCCCTCTCATCACAATGCTCCATGACACCTGTCATCACATTGCTCCATAACACCTGTCATCACAGTGTTCCCTGCCCATGTCATCACAATGCTCCATGTCCCCTATAATCACAATGCTCCAAGCCTTTTTCCTCACAATGCTCCAGAATTTTGTCATCACAATGTTCCATGACCGTGGCATCACAATGCTCCACGGCCCTTGTCATCACAATGCTCCAGAATTCTTGTCATCACAATGTTCCATGGACGTGTCATCACAAAGCTACATGACCCTGGTCATCACAGTTCTCCATGACCTTTGTCATCACAATGCTCTATGTCACTATTCATCACAATTCTCAATGACCACTTTAATCACTATGCTCGCTGACCATTTTCATCACATTTCTCTATTGTCATTACAATTCCCCATGGCCCCTTTCTTCACCATGCTCCATGATGCCTGTCATCACAATGCTCCATGGCTTTTCTTATCACAATGTGCCAGGACCAGTTTCATCACAATACTCCATCCCCCTTGTCATCACAGTGCATAATGAAAGCTTTCATTACAATGCTCCGTGACACTTGTCATCACAATGCTCCAAGGCCTTTATCGTCACAATGCTCCCAGGCACTTTTCATCAAGATGTTCCATGAAAACTTTCATCACATTGCTCCATGACCATTGTCATCACAATAGTCCATAGCCTTGTCAACACAATGCTGCATAATCCCTGTCATCACAATTCTCCATGACTGCTGTCATCACAATAATCCAGGACAATTTTCATAACAATGCTTCATGCCCCCAGTCATCACAGTGCTCCATGATACCTTTCATCACAATTCCTAGATGATCAATGTCATCACAATGCCCAATGACACCTGTCATCACAATTCGCTATGACCCTTGTCATCACAATACTCGATGAACCGTGTCATCACAGTGTTCCAGGACACATGTCATCACAATGATCCATTACTATTTTCATCACAATGCTCCAATACACCTGTCATCACAATGCTCCATGGCCCCTGTTATCATATTGCTCTATGATCTCTTTCATCACAATGTTCCATGACCACTGTCACCACCATACCTCAAGACGCCTGTCATATCAATGCTCCATGGCTCTTTTCATCCCAATGCCCCATGGGCCCTGTGATCACAATGCTCCATGCCCTTGTCATCAAAGTGCTCCAGAACACTTGTCATCATAATGCTCCATGCCAATGTCATCAAAATGTCCCATGACACTTGTCATCACAATGCTCCATGGCTTATGCCATCACAATTTTCCATGGCCCCTCTCATCACAATGCTACATGCCCTTTTCATCAAAATGCTCCAGAATTCTTGTCATCATAATGCTCCATGCCAATGTCATCAAAATGTCCCATGACACTTGTCATCACAATGCTCCATGGCTTATACCATCACAATTTTCCATGGCCCCTGTCATCACAATGCTCCATGCCCTTTTCATCAAAATGCTCCAGAACTCTTGTCATTATAATGCTCCATGCCAATGTCATCAAAATGCCCCATGACACTTGTCATCACAATGCTCCATGGCCTTTGTCATCACAATGTTCCATGGCCCCTGTCATCACAGTGCTCCATTATACCTTTCATCACAATTCTAGATGACCACTGTCATCACAATGCCCCATGACAGATGTCATAACAATTCGCCATGGTCCTTGTCATCACAATGCTCCATGAACCTTGTCATCACAAGGTTCCAGGACTCTTGTCATCACAATGATCCATGATCACTTTCATCACAATGCTCCATGAAACCTGTCACCTCAATGCTCCATAGCCTTTGTATTCACAATGCTCCATGGCCCCTGTAATCACAGTGCTCCATGACCCCTTTCATCACAATGATCCAAGACCGCTCTCATTAGAATGCCCCATGACGCCTGCCACCACAAATCTCCAAGGCCTCTCTTACCAAAAAGCTCCATGATCCCTGTCAGTACAATGTTCGATGACACTTTTCATCACAATGCTCCATGACCCCTGTCATCACAAAGTTCTCTGCCCATATCATCACAATGCTCCTTGTCACCTTTCATCACAATGCTCCATGTCCTTTCATCACAATGCTCCATAATTCTTGTCATCGCAATGTTCCTTGACCGTGTCATCACAATGCTCCATGACCCTTGTCATCACAAAGCTCCATGACCCCTGTCATCACAATGATCCATGATTCCTTTCCTCACAGTGCTCCAGTACCCTTTTCATCACAATGCTCCAGGCCATTGTCAGCACAATGCTCCTTGGACCCTGTCATCAAAATGCTCCATCCCCTTTTCATCACAATGCTCCAGATATCCTATCATTACAATGCTCCATGCCCGTGTCAACACAATGCTTCATGACCCCTGTCATCAAAATGCTTTATGAATATTCTTATCATAATGTTCCATGACCCCTGTCATCAAAATGATCCATGACCGTTGTCATCACAATGCTGCATGATACCTTTCATCCCAATCCTCTGTGACTGCTGTCATCATAATGCTCCAGGACCATTTTCATCACAATGCTCCATGCCCCCTGTCATCACAGTGCCCCATAAGCCCTGTAATCCCAATGCTCCATGACCCTGTCATCACAATGCTACATGACCCCTGTCATCACATTGTTCCATGGCCTATGTATTCACAATGTTCCATGGACCCTGTAATCACACTGCTCCATGTTCCTTTTCAACACAATGCTCCATGACCCCTGTCATCACAATGTTCCATGAAAGTTGTCATCAAAATGCTCCATGACCCCGGTCACCACAAGGTTCCCTGCCCTTGTCATCACAATGGTACATGGCCTTGTCATCACAATGTTCCATGGCCTCTGTCATCACCATGCTCCATGGTCTTTCTCATCACAATGCTCTATGACCCCTGTCATCACAATGCTTGATGACCATTGTCATCACAATGCTCCAAGGTCCCTGTCATCACAATGCCTCATGGTCTTTGTAATCACAATGCTCAATGACCACTGTCATCACAATGCTCCATGCCGTTGTCATCACAATGCTCCATGGCCCCTGTAATCACAATGCTCCATGCGCTTGTCATCACAATGCTCCAGAACATTTGTCATCATAATGCTCCATTCCCGTGTCATCACATTGCTCAATGACACTTGTCATCAAAATGATCCTTGGTCTTTGTCATCACAATGCTCCATGATCCCTGTCATCACAATGATCCCTGCCAATTTCATCACAATGCTCCATGTCTCCTGTAATCACAATGCTCCATGCCCTTGTCATCACAATGCTCCAGTTCTGTTGTCATCACCATGCTTCATGCCAGTGTCATCACAATGCTCCATGAATCTTGTCTTCACAATGCTCCATGGCCCATGTCATCACAATGCTCCATGACCCCTGTGATCACAATGCTCTATGGCCTTTGTCATCACAATGACACGTGACCCCCGTCAACACAATGCCTGATGAACCCTGACATCAAAATGCTAAATGGCACTTGTCATCACAATGCTATATGAAGCCTGTCATCACTATTCACCATGTCACTTGTTTTCACAATGCTCCATGCCCCCTGTAATCCCAGTACTCCATGACCCCTTTCATCACAATGCCCAATGCCACCTCTCATCACAATTCTCCATGGCATTTGTCATCACGATGCTCCATGACACCTGTCATCACAATGCTCCATGACACTTGTCATCACAATGCTCCATGGCCCCTCTCATTACTGTGCTCCATAATAACTTGAATCACATTTCTAGATGACCAGTGCCATCACAATGCCCCATGACATTGTCATCACAATTCGCCATGACCATTGTCATCACAATGCTCCATGAACCATGTCATCACAGGGTCCCAGGACACTTGTCATCACAATGATCCATTACCTCTTTCATCACAATGCTCCATGACCACTGTCATCTCAATGCCCCATGGCCTTTGTATTCACAATGCTCCATGGCCCCTGTAATCACAGTGCTCCATAACACCTTTCATAATAATGCTCCATGACCACTGCCATCTCAATGCCTCATGACGCCTGTCATCACAATTCTCCAAGGCCCCTCTCATCACAATGCTCCATGACACTTGTCATCACATTGCTCCATAACAACTGTCATCACAGTGTTCCCTGCCCATGTCATCACAATGCTCCATGTCCCCTATAATCACAATGCTCCAAGCCTTTTTCCTCACAATGCTCCAGAATTTTGTCATCACAATGTTCCATGACCGTGGCATCACAATGCTCCACGGCCCTTGTCATCACAATGCTCCAGAATTCTTTTCATCACAATGTTCCATGGACGTGTCATCACAAAGCTACATGACCCTGGTCATCACAGTTCTCCATGACCTTTGTCATCACAATGCTCTATGTCACTATTCATCACAATTCTCAATGACCACTTTAATCACTATGCTCGCTGACCATTTTCATCACATTTCTCTATTGTCATTACAATTCCCCATGGCCCCTTTCTTCACCATGCTCCATGATGCCTGTCATCACAATGCTCCATGCCTTTTCTTATCACAATGTGCCAGGACCAGTTTCATCACAATACTCCATCCCCCTTGTCATCACAGTGCATACTGAAAGCTTTCATTACAATGCTCCGTGACACTTGTCATCACAATGCTCCAAGGCCTTTATCGTCACAATGCTCCCAGGCACTTTTCATCAAGATGTTCCATGAAAACTTTCATCACATTGCTCCATGACCATTGTCATCACAATAGTCCATAGCCTTGTCAACACAATGCTGCATAATCCCTGTCATCACAATTCTCCATGACTGCTGTCATCACAATAATCCAGGACAATTTTCATAACAATGCTTCATGCCCCCAGTCATCACAGTGCTCCATGATACCTTTCATCACAATTCCTAGATGATCAATGTCATCACAATGCCCAATGACACCTGTCATCACAATTCGCTATGACCCTTGTCATCACAATACTCGATGAACCGTGTCATCACAGTGTTCCAGGACACATGTCATCACAATTATCCATTACTATTTTCATCACAATGCTCCAATACACCTGTCATCACAATGCTCCATGGCCCCTGTTATCATATTGCTCCATGATCTCTTTCATCACAATGCTCCATGACCACTGTCATCACCATACCTCAAGACACCTGTCATCTCAATGCTCCATGGCTCTTTTCATCACAATGCCCCATGGGCCCTGTGATCACAATGCTCCATGCCCTTGTCATCAAAGTGCTCCAGAACTCTTGTCATCATAATGCTCCATGCCAATGTCATCAAAATGTCCCATGACACTTGTCATCACAATGCTCCATGGCTTATGCCATCACAATTTTCCATGGCCCCTCTCATCACAATGCTACATGCCCTTTTCATCAAAATGCTCCAGAATTCTTGTCATCATAATGCTCCATGCCAATGTCATCAAAATGTCCCATGACACTTGTCATCACAATGCTCCATGGCTTATACCATCACAATTTTCCATGGCCCCTGTCATCACAATGCTCCATGCCCTTTTCATCAAAATGCTCCAGAACTCTTGTCATTATAATGCTCCATGCCAATGTCATCAAAATGCCCCATGACACTTGTCATCACAATGCTCCATGGCCTTTGTCATCACAATGTTCCATGGCCCCTGTCATCACAGTGCTCCATTATACCTTTCATCACAATTCTAGATGACCACTGTCATCACAATGCCCCATGACAGATGTCATAACAATTCGCCATGGTCCTTGTCATCACAATGCTCCATGAACCTTGTCATCACAAGGTTCCAGGACTCTTGTCATCACAATGATCCATGATCACTTTCATCACAATGCTCCATGAAACCTGTCACCTCAATGCTCCATAGCCTTTGTATTCACAATGCTCCATGGCCCCTGTAATCACAGTGCTCCATGACCCCTTTCATCACAATGATCCAAGACCGCTCTCATTAGAATGCCCCATGACGCCTGCCACCACAAATCTCCAAGGCCTCTCTTACCAAAAAGCTCCATGATCCCTGTCAGTACAATGTTCGATGACACTTTTCATCACAATGCTCCATGACCCCTGTCATCACAAAGTTCTCTGCCCATATCATCACAATGCTCCTTGTCACCTTTCATCACAATGCTCCATGTCCTTTCATCACAATGCTCCATAATTCTTGTCATCGCAATGTTCCTTGACCGTGTCATCACAATGCTCCATGACCCTTGTCATCACAAAGCTCCATGACCCCTGTCATCACAATGATCCATGATTCCTTTCCTCACAGTGCTCCAGTACCCTTTTCATCACAATGCTCCAGGCCATTGTCAGCACAATGCTCCTTGGACCCTGTCATCAAAATGCTCCATCCCCTTTTCATCACAATGCTCCAGATATCCTATCATTACAATGCTCCATGCCCGTGTCAACACAATGCTTCATGACCCCTGTCATCAAAATGCTTTATGAACATTCTTATCATAATGTTCCATGACCCCTGTCATCAAAATGATCCATGACCGTTGTCATCACAATGCTGCATGATACCTTTCATCCCAATCCTCTGTGACTGCTGTCATCATAATGCTCCAGGACCATTTTCATCACAATGCTCCATGCCCCCTGTCATCACAGTGCCCCATAAGCCCTGTAATCCCAATGCTCCATGACCCTGTCATCACAATGCTACATGACCCCTGTCATCACATTGTTCCATGGCCTATGTATTCACAATGTTCCATGGACCCTGTAATCACACTGCTCCATGTTCCTTTTCAACACAATGCTCCATGACCCCTGTCATCACAATGTTCCATGAAAGTTGTCATCAAAATGCTCCATGACCCCGGTCACCACAAGGTTCCCTGCCCTTGTCATCACAATGGTACATGGCCTTGTCATCACAATGTTCCATGGCCTCTGTCATCACCATGCTCCATGGTCTTTCTCATCACAATGCTCTATGACCCCTGTCATCACAATGCTTGATGACCATTGTCATCACAATGCTCCAAGGTCCCTGTCATCACAATGCCTCATGGTCTTTGTAATCACAATGCTCAATGACCACTGTCATCACAATGCTCCATGCCGTTGTCATCACAATGCTCCATGGCCCCTGTAATCACAATGATCCATGCGCTTGTCATCACAATGCTCCAGAACATTTGTCATCATAATGCTCCATTCCCGTGTCATCGCATTGCTCAATGACACTTGTCATCAAAATGTTCCTTGGTCTTTGTCATCACAATGCTCCATGATCCCTGTCATCCCAATGATCCCTGCCAATGTCATCACAATGCTCCATGTCTCCTGTAATCACAATGCTCCATGCCCTTGTCATCACAATGCTCCAGTTCTGTTGTCATCACCATGCTTCATGCCAGTGTCATCACAATGCTCCATGAATCTTGTCTTCACAATGCTCCATGGCCCATGTCATCACAATGCTCCATGACCCCTGTGATCACAATGCTCTATGGCCTTTGTCATCACAATGACACGTGACCCCCGTCAACACAATGCCTGATGAACCCTGACATCAAAATGCTAAATGGCACTTGTCATCACAATGCTATATGAAGCCTGTCATCACTATTCACCATGTCACTTGTTTTCACAATGCTCCATGCCCCCTGTAATCCCAGTACTCCATGACCCCTTTCATCACAATGCCCAATGCCACCTCTCATCACAATTCTCCATGGCATTTGTCATCACGATGCTCCATGACACCTGTCATCACAATGCTCCATGACACTTGTCATCACAATGCTCCATGGCCCCTCTCATTACTGTGCTCCATAATAACTTGAATCACATTTCTAGATGACCAGTGCCATCACAATGCCCCATGACATTGTCATCACAATTCGCCATGACCATTGTCATCACAATGCTCCATGAACCATGTCATCACAGGGTCCCAGGACACTTGTCATCACAATGATCCATTACCACTTTCATCACAATGCTCCATGACCACTGTCATCTCAATGCCCCATGGCCTTTGTATTCACAATGCTCCATGGCCCCTGTAATCACAGTGCTCCATAACACCTTTCATCATAATGCTCCATGACCACTGCCATCTCAATGCCTCATGACGCCTGTCATCACAATTCTCCAAGGCCCCTCTCATCACAATGCTCCATGACACTTGTCATCACATTGCTCCATAACAACTGTCATCACAGTGTTCCCTGCCCATGTCATCACAATGCTCCATGTCCTCTATAATCACAATGCTCCAAGCCTTTTTCCTCACAATGCTCCAGAATTTTGTCATCACAATGATCCATGACCGTGGCATCACAATGCTCCACGGCCCTTGTCATCACAATGCTCCAGAATTCTTGTCATCACAATGTTCCATGGACGTGTCATCACAAAGCTACATGACCCTGGTCATCACAGTTCTCCATGACCTTTGTCATCACAATGCTCTATGTCACTATTCATCACAATTCTCAATGACCACTTTAATCACTATGCTCGCTGACCATTTTCATCACATTTCTCTATTGTCATTACAATTCCCCATGGCCCCTTTCTTCACCATGCTCCATGATGCCTGTCATCACAATGCTCCATGGCTTTTGTTATCACAATGCGCCAGGACCAGTTTCATCACAATACTCCATCCCCCTTGTCATCACAGTGCATAATGAAAGCTTTCATTACAATGCTCCGTGACACTTGTCATCACAATGCTCCATGGCCTTTATCGTCACAATGCTCCCAGGCACTTTTCATCACGATGTTCCATGAAAACTTTCATCACATTGCTCCATGACCATTGTCATTACAATAGTCCATAGCCTTGTCAACACAATGCTGCATAATCCCTGTCATCACAATTCTCCATGACTGCTGTCATCACAATAATCCAGGATAATTTTCATAACAATGCTTCATGCCCCCAGTCATCACAGTGCTCCATGATACCTTTCATCACAATTCCTAGATGATCAATGTCATCACAATGCCCAATGACACCTGTCATCACAATTCGCTATGATCCTTGTCATCACAATACTCGATGAACCGTGTCATCACAGTGTTCCAGGACACATGTCATCACAATGATCCATTACTATTTTCATCACAATGCTCCAATACACCTGTCATCACAATGCTCCATGGCCTCTGTTATCATATTGCTCCATGATCTCTTTCATCACAATGCTCCATGACCACTGTCATCACCATACCTCAAGACGCCTGTCATCTCAATGCTCCATGGCTCTTTTCATCACAATGCCCCATGGGCCCTGTGATCACAATGCTCCATGCCCTTGTCATCAAAGTGCTCCAGAACTCTTGTCATCATAATGCTCCATGCCAATGTCATCAAAATGTCCCATGACACTTGTCATCACAATGCTCCATGGCTTATACCATCACAATTTTCCATGGCCCCTGTCATCACAATGCTCCATGCCCTTTTCATCAAAATGCTCCAGAACTCTTGTCATTATAATGCTCCATGCCAATGTCATCAAAATGCCCCATGACACTTGTCATCACAATGCTCCATGGCCTTTGTCATCACAATGTTCCATGGCCCCTGTCATCACAGTGCTCCATTATACCTTTCATCACAATTCTAGATGACCACTGTCATCACAATGCCCCATGACAGATGTCATAACAATTCGCCATGGTCCTTGTCATCACAATGCTCCATGAACCTTGTCATCACAAGGTTCCAGGACTCTTGTCATCACAATGATCCATGATCACTTTCATCACAATGCTCCATGAAACCTGTCACCTCAATGCTCCATAGCCTTTGTATTCACAATGCTCCATGGCCCCTGTAATCACAGTGCTCCATGACCCCTTTCATCACAATGATCCAAGACCGCTCTCATTAGAATGCCCCATGACGCCTTCCACCACAAATCTCCAAGGCCTCTCTTACCAAAAAGCTCCATGATCCCTGTCAGTACAATGTTCGATGACACTTTTCATCACAATGCTCCATGACCCCTGTCATCACAAAGTTCTCTGCCCATATCATCACAATGCTCCTTGTCACCTTTCATCACAATGCTCCATGTCCTTTCATCACAATGCTCCATAATTCTTGTCATCGCAATGTTCCTTGACCGTGTCATCACAATGCTCCATGACCCTTGTCATCACAAAGCTCCATGACCCCTGTCATCACAATGATCCATGATTCCTTTCCTCACAGTGCTCCAGTACCCTTTTCATCACAATGCTCCATGCCATTGTCAGCACAATGCTCCTTGGACCCTGTCATCAAAATGCTCCATCCCCTTTTCATCACAATGCTCCAGATATCCTATCATTACAATGCTCCATGCCCGTGTCAACACAATGCTTCATGACCCCTGTCATCAAAATGCTTTATGAATATTCTTATCACAATGTTCCATGACCCCTGTCATCAAAATGATCCATGACCGTTGTCATCACAATGCTGCATGATACCTTTCATCCCAATCCTCTGTGACTGCTGTCATCATAATGCTCCAGGACCATTTTCATCACAATGCTCCATGCCCCCTGTCATCACAGTGCCCCATAAGCCCTGTAATCCCAATGCTCCATGACCCTGTCATCACAATGCTACATGACCCCTGTCATCACATTGTTCCATGGCCTATGTATTCACAATGTTCCATGGACCCTGTAATCACACTGCTCCATGTTCCTTTTCAACACAATGCTCCATGACCCCTGTCATCACAATGTTCCATGAAAGTTGTCATCAAAATGCTCCATGACCCCGGTCACCACAAGGTTCCCTGCCCTTGTCATCACAATGGTACATGGCCTTGTCATCACAATGTTCCATGGCCTCTGTCATCACCATGCTCCATGGTCTTTCTCATCACAATGCTCTATGACCCCTGTCATCACAATGCTTGATGACCATTGTCATCACAATGCTCCAAGGTCCCTGTCATCACAATGCCTCATGGTCTTTGTAATCACAATGCTCAATGACCACTGTCATCACAATGCTCCATGCCGTTGTCATCACAATGCTCCATGGCCCCTGTAATCACAATGCTCCATGCGCTTGTCATCACAATGCTCCAGAACATTTGTCATCATAATGCTCCATTCCCGTGTCATCACATTGCTCAATGACACTTGTCATCAAAATGTTCCTTGGTCTTTGTCATCACAATGCTCCATGATCCCTGTCATCACAATGATCCCTGTCAATGTCATCACAATGCTCCATGTCTCCTGTAATCACAATGCTCCATGCCCTTGTCATCACAATGCTCCAGTTCTGTTGTCATCACCATGCTTCATGCCAGTGTCATCACAATGCTCCATGAATCTTGTCTTCACAATGCTCCATGGCCCATGTCATCACAATGCTCCATGACCCCTGTGATCACAATGCTCTATGGCCTTTGTCATCACAATGACACGTGACCCCCGTCAACACAATGCCTGATGAACCCTGACATCAAAATGCTAAATGGCACTTGTCATCACAATGCTATATGAAGCCTGTCATCACTATTCACCATGTCACTTGTTTTCACAAGGCTCCATGCCCCCTGTAATCCCAGTACTCCATGACCCCTTTCATCACAATGCCCAATGCCACCTCTCATCACAATTCTCCATGGCATTTGTCATCACGATGCTCCATGACACCTGTCATCACAATGCTCCATGACACTTGTCATCACAATGCTCCATGGCCCCTCTCATTACTGTGCTCCATAATAACTTGAATCACATTTCTAGATGACCAGTGCCATCACAATGCCCCATGACATTGTCATCACAATTCGCCATGACCATTGTCATCACAATGCTCCATGAACCATGTCATCACAGGGTCCCAGGACACTTGTCATCACAATGATCCATTACCACTTTCATCACAATGCTCCATGACCACTGTCATCTCAATGCCCCATGGCCTTTGTATTCACAATGCTCCATGGCCCCTGTAATCACAGTGCTCCATAACACCTTTCATCATAATGCTCCATGACCACTGCCATCTCAATGCCTCATGACGCCTGTCATCACAATTCTCCAAGGCCCCTCTCATCACAATGCTCCATGACACTTGTCATCACATTGCTCCATAACAACTGTCATCACAGTGTTCCCTGCCCATGTCATCACAATGCTCCATGTCCTCTATAATCACAATGCTCCAAGCCTTTTTCCTCACAATGCTCCAGAATTTTGTCATCACAATGATCCATGACCGTGGCATCACAATGCTCCACGGCCCTTGTCATCACAATGCTCCAGAATTCTTGTCATCACAATGTTCCATGGACGTGTCATCACAAAGCTACATGACCCTGGTCATCACAGTTCTCCATGACCTTTGTCATCACAATGCTCTATGTCACTATTCATCACAATTCTCAATGACCACTTTAATCACTATGCTCGCTGACCATTTTCATCACATTTCTCTATTGTCATTACAATTCCCCATGGCCCCTTTCTTCACCATGCTCCATGATGCCTGTCATCACAATGCTCCATGGCTTTTGTTATCACAATGCGCCAGGACCAGTTTCATCACAATACTCCATCCCCCTTGTCATCACAGTGCATAATGAAAGCTTTCATTACAATGCTCCGTGACACTTGTCATCACAATGCTCCATGGCCTTTATCGTCACAATGCTCCCAGGCACTTTTCATCACGATGTTCCATGAAAACTTTCATCACATTGCTCCATGACCATTGTCATCACAATAGTCCATAGCCTTGTCAACACAATGCTGCATAATCCCTGTCATCACAATTCTCCATGACTGCTGTCATCACAATAATCCAGGACAATTTTCATAACAATGCTTCATGCCCCCAGTCATCACAGTGCTCCATGATACCTTTCATCACAATTCCTAGATGATCAATGTCATCACAATGCCCAATGACACCTGTCATCACAATTCGCTATGACCCTTGTCATCACAATACTCGATGAACCGTGTCATCACAGTGTTCCAGGACACATGTCATCACAATGATCCATTACTATTTTCATCACAATGCTCCAATACACCTGTCATCACAATGCTCCATGGCCCCTGTTATCATATTGCTCCATGATCTCTTTCATCACAATGCTCCATGACCACTGTCATCACCATACCTCAAGACGCCTGTCATCTCAATGCTCCATGGCTCTTTTCATCACAATGCCCCATGGGCCCTGTGATCACAATGCTCCATGCCCTTGTCATCAAAGTGCTCCAGAACTCTTGTCATCATAATGCTCCATGCCAATGTCATCAAAATGTCCCATGACACTTGTCATCACAATGCTCCATGGCTTAAACCATCACAATTTTCCATGGCCCCTGTCATCACCATGCTCCATGGTCTTTCTCATCACAATGCTCTATGACCCCTGTCATCACAATGCTTGATGACCATTGTCATCACAATGCTCCAAGGTCCCTGTCATCACAATGCCTCATGGTCTTTGTAATCACAATGCTCAATGACCACTGTCATCACAATGCTCCATGCCGTTGTCATCACAATGCTCCATGGCCCCTGTAATCACAATGCTCCATGCGCTTGTCATCACAATGCTCCAGAACATTTGTCATCATAATGCTCCATTCCCGTGTCATCACATTGCTCAATGACACTTGTCATCAAAATGTTCCTTGGTCTTTGTCATCACAATGCTCCATGATCCCTGTCATCACAATGATCCCTGCCAATGTCATCACAATGCTCCATGTCTCCTGTAATCACAATGCTCCATGCCCTTGTCATCACAATGCTCCAGTTCTGTTGTCATCACCATGCTTCATGCCAGTGTCATCACAATGCTCCATGAATCTTGTCTTCACAATGCTCCATGGCCCATGTCATCACAATGCTCCATGACCCCTGTGATCACAATGCTCTATGGCCTTTGTCATCACAATGACACGTGACCCCCGTCAACACAATGCCTGATGAACCCTGACATCAAAATGCTAAATGGCACTTGTCATCACAATGCTATATGAAGCCTGTCATCACTATTCACCATGTCACTTGTTTTCACAAGGCTCCATGCCCCCTGTAATCCCAGTACTCCATGACCCCTTTCATCACAATGCCCAATGCCACCTCTCATCACAATTCTCCATGGCATTTGTCATCACGATGCTCCATGACACCTGTCATCACAATGCTCCATGACACTTGTCATCACAATGCTCCATGGCCCCTCTCATTACTGTGCTCCATAATAACTTGAATCACATTTCTAGATGACCAGTGCCATCACAATGCCCCATGACATTGTCATCACAATTCGCCATGACCATTGTCATCACAATGCTCCATGAACCATGTCATCACAGGGTCCCAGGACACTTGTCATCACAATGATCCATTACCACTTTCATCACAATGCTCCATGACCACTGTCATCCCAATGCCCCATGGCCTTTGTATTCACAATGCTCCATGGCCCCTGTAATCACAGTGCTCCATAACACCTTTCATCATAATGCTCCATGACCACTGCCATCTCAATGCCTCATGACGCCTGTCATCACAATTCTCCAAGGCCCCTCTCATCACAATGCTCCATGACACTTGTCATCACATTGCTCCATAACAACTGTCATCACAGTGTTCCCTGCCCATGTCATCACAATGCTCCATGTCCTCTATAATCACAATGCTCCAAGCCTTTTTCCTCACAATGCTCCAGAATTTTGTCATCACAATGATCCATGACCGTGGCATCACAGTGCTCCACGGCCCTTGTCATCACAATGCTCCAGAATTCTTGTCATCACAATGTTCCATGGACGTGTCATCACAAAGCTACATGACCCTGGTCATCACAGTTCTCCATGACCTTTGTCATCACAATGCTCTATGTCACTATTCATCACAATTCTCAATGACCACTTTAATCACTATGCTCGCTGACCATTTTCATCACATTTCTCTATTGTCATTACAATTCCCCATGGCCCCTTTCTTCACCATGCTCCATGATGCCTGTCATCACAATGCTCCATGGCTTTTGTTATCACAATGCGCCAGGACCAGTTTCATCACAATACTCCATCCCCCTTGTCATCACAGTGCATAATGAAAGCTTTCATTACAATGCTCCGTGACACTTGTCATCACAATGCTCCATGGCCTTTATCGTCACAATGCTCCCAGGCACTTTTCATCACGATGTTCCATGAAAACTTTCATCACATTGCTCCATGACCATTGTCATCACAATAGTCCATAGCCTTGTCAACACAATGCTGCATAATCCCTGTCATCACAATTCTCCATGACTGCTGTCATCACAATAATCCAGGACAATTTTCATAACAATGCTTCATGCCCCCAGTCATCACAGTGCTCCATGATACCTTTCATCACAATTCCTAGATGATCAATGTCATCACAATGCCCAATGACACCTGTCATCACAATTCGCTATGACCCTTGTCATCACAATACTCGATGAACCGTGTCATCACAGTGTTCCAGGACACATGTCATCACAATGATCCATTACTATTTTCATCACAATGCTCCAATACACCTGTCATCACAATGCTCCATGGCCCCTGTTATCATATTGCTCCATGATCTCTTTCATCACAATGCTCCATGACCACTGTCATCACCATACCTCAAGACGCCTGTCATCTCAATGCTCCATGGCTCTTTTCATCACAATGCCCCATGGGTCCTGTGATCACAATGCTCCATGCCCTTGTCATCAAAGTGCTCCAGAACTCTTGTCATCATAATGCTCCATGCCAATGTCATCAAAATGTCCCATGACACTTGTCATCACAATGCTCCATGGCTTAAACCATCACAATTTTCCATGGCCCCTGTCATCACAATGCTCCATGCCCTTTTCATCAAAATGCTCCAGAACTCTTGTCATTATAATGCTCCATGCCAATGTCATCAAAATGCCCCATGACACTTGTCATCACAATGCTCCATGGCCTTTGTCATCACAATGTTCCATGGCCCCTGTCATCACAGTGCTCCATTATACCTTTCATCACGATTCTAGATGACCACTGTCATCACAATGCCCCATGACAGATGTCATAACAATTCGCCATGGTCCTTGTCATCACAATGCTCCATGAACCTTGTCATCACAAGGTTCCAGGACTCTTGTCATCACAATGATCCATGATCACTTTCATCACAATGCTCCATGAAACCTGTCACCTCAATGCTCCATAGCCTTTGTATTCACAATGCTCCATGGCCCCTGTAATCACAGTGCTCCATGACCCCTTTCATCACAATGATCCAAGACCGCTCTCATTAGAATGCCCCATGACGCCTGCCACCACAAATCTCCAAGGCCTCTCTTACCAAAAAGCTCCATGATCCCTGTCAGTACAATGTTCGATGACACTTTTCATCACAATGCTCCATGACCCCTGTCATCACAAAGTTCTCTGCCCATATCATCACAATGCTCCTTGTCACCTTTCATCACAATGCTCCATGTCCTTTCATCACAATGCTCCATAATTCTTGTCATCGCAATGTTCCTTGACCGTGTCATCACAATGCTCCATGACCCTTGTCATCACAAAGCTCCATGACCCCTGTCATCACAATGATCCATGATTCCTTTCCTCACAGTGCTCCAGTACCCTTTTCATCACAATGCTCCATGCCATTGTCAGCACAATGCTCCTTGGACCCTGTCATCAAAATGCTCCATCCCCTTTTCATCACAATGCTCCAGATATCCTATCATTACAATGCTCCATGCCCGTGTCAACACAATGCTTCATGACCCCTGTCATCAAAATGCTTTATGAATATTCTTATCACAATGTTCCATGACCCCTGTCATCAAAATGATCCATGACCGTTGTCATCACAATGCTGCATGATACCTTTCATCCCAATCCTCTGTGACTGCTGTCATCATAATGCTCCAGGACCATTTTCATCACAATGCTCCATGCCCCCTGTCATCACAGTGCCCCATAAGCCCTGTAATCCCAATGCTCCATGACCCTGTCATCACAATGCTACATGACCCCTGTCATCACATTGTTCCATGGCCTATGTATTCACAATGTTCCATGGACCCTGTAATCACACTGCTCCATGTTCCTTTTCAACACAATGCTCCATGACCCCTGTCATCACAATGTTCCATGAAAGTTGTCATCAAAATGCTCCATGACCCCGGTCACCACAAGGTTCCCTGCCCTTGTCATCACAATGGTACATGGCCTTGTCATCACAATGTTCCATGGCCTCTGTCATCACCATGCTCCATGGTCTTTCTCATCACAATGCTCTATGACCCCTGTCATCACAATGCTTGATGACCATTGTCATCACAATGCTCCAAGGTCCCTGTCATCACAATGCCTCATGGTCTTTGTAATCACAATGCTCAATGACCACTGTCATCACAATGCTCCATGCCGTTGTCATCACAATGCTCCATGGCCCCTGTAATCACAATGCTCCATGCGCTTGTCATCACAATGCTCCAGAACATTTGTCATCATAATGCTCCATTCCCGTGTCGTCACATTGCTCAATGACACTTGTCATCAAAATGTTCCTTGGTCTTTGTCATCACAATGCTCCATGATCCCTGTCATCACAATGATCCCTGCCAATGTCATCACAATGCTCCATGTCTCCTGTAATCACAATGCTCCATGCCCTTGTCATCACAATGCTCCAGTTCTGTTGTCATCACCATGCTTCATGCCAGTGTCATCACAATGCTCCATGAATCTTGTCTTCACAATGCTCCATGGCCCATGTCATCACAATGCTCCATGACCCCTGTGATCACAATGCTCTATGGCCTTTGTCATCACAATGACACGTGACCCCCGTCAACACAATGCCTGATGAACCCTGACATCAAAATGCTAAATGGCACTTGTCATCACAATGCTATATGAAGCCTGTCATCACTATTCACCATGTCACTTGTTTTCACAAGGCTCCATGCCCCCTGTAATCCCAGTACTCCATGACCCCTTTCATCACAATGCCCAATGCCACCTCTCATCACAATTCTCCATGGCATTTGTCATCACGATGCTCCATGACACCTGTCATCACAATGCTCCATGACACTTGTCATCACAATGCTCCATGGCCCCTCTCATTACTGTGCTCCATAATAACTTGAATCACATTTCTAGATGACCAGTGCCATCACAATGCCCCATGACATTGTCATCACAATTCGCCATGACCATTGTCATCACAATGCTCCATGAACCATGTCATCACAGGGTCCCAGGACACTTGTCATCACAATGATCCATTACCACTTTCATCACAATGCTCCATGACCACTGTCATCTCAATGCCCCATGGCCTTTGTATTCACAATGCTCCATGGCCCCTGTAATCACAGTGCTCCATAACACCTTTCATCATAATGCTCCATGACCACTGCCATCTCAATGCCTCATGACGCCTGTCATCACAATTCTCCAAGGCCCCTCTCATCACAATGCTCCATGACACTTGTCATCACATTGCTCCATAACAACTGTCATCACAGTGTTCCCTGCCCATGTCATCACAATGCTCCATGTCCTCTATAATCACAATGCTCCAAGCCTTTTTCCTCACAATGCTCCAGAATTTTGTCATCACAATGATCCATGACCGTGGCATCACAATGCTCCACGGCCCTTGTCATCACAATGCTCCAGAATTCTTGTCATCACAATGTTCCATGGACGTGTCATCACAAAGCTACATGACCCTGGTCATCACAGTTCTCCATGACCTTTGTCATCACAATGCTCTATGTCACTATTCATCACAATTCTCAATGACCACTTTAATCACTATGCTCGCTGACCATTTTCATCACATTTCTCTATTGTCATTACAATTCCCCATGGCCCCTTTCTTCACCATGCTCCATGATGCCTGTCATCACAATGCTCCATGGCTTTTGTTATCACAATGCGCCAGGACCAGTTTCATCACAATACTCCATCCCCCTTGTCATCACAGTGCATAATGAAAGCTTTCATTACAATGCTCCGTGACACTTGTCATCACAATGCTCCATGGCCTTTATCGTCACAATGCTCCCAGGCACTTTTCATCACGATGTTCCATGAAAACTTTCATCACATTGCTCCATGACCATTGTCATCACAATAGTCCATAGCCTTGTCAACACAATGCTGCATAATCCCTGTCATCACAATTCTCCATGACTGCTGTCATCACAATAATCCAGGACAATTTTCATAACAATGCTTCATGCCCCCAGTCATCACAGGGCTCCATGATACCTTTCATCACAATTCCTAGATGATCAATGTCATCACAATGCCCAATGACACCTGTCATCACAATTCGCTATGACCCTTGTCATCACAATACTCGATGAACCGTGTCATCACAGTGTTCCAGGACACATGTCATCACAATGATCCATTACTATTTTCATCACAATGCTCCAATACACCTGTCATCACAATGCTCCATGGCCCCTGTTATCATATTGCTCCATGATCTCTTTCATCACAATGCTCCATGACCACTGTCATCACCATACCTCAAGACGCCTGTCATCTCAATGCTCCATGGCTCTTTTCATCACAATGCCCCATGGGTCCTGTGATCACAATGCTCCATGCCCTTGTCATCAAAGTGCTCCAGAACTCTTGTCATCATAATGCTCCATGCCAATGTCATCAAAATGTCCCATGACACTTGTCATCACAATGCTCCATGGCTTAAACCATCACAATTTTCCATGGCCCCTGTCATCACCATGCTCCATGGTCTTTCTCATCACAATGCTCTATGACCCCTGTCATCACAATGCTTGATGACCATTGTCATCACAATGCTCCAAGGTCCCTGTCATCACAATGCCTCATGGTCTTTGTAATCACAATGCTCAATGACCACTGTCATCACAATGCTCCATGCCGTTGTCATCACAATGCTCCATGGCCCCTGTAATCACAATGCTCCATGCGCTTGTCATCACAATGCTCCAGAACATTTGTCATCATAATGCTCCATTCCCGTGTCATCACATTGCTCAATGACACTTGTCATCAAAATGTTCCTTGGTCTTTGTCATCACAATGCTCCATGATCCCTGTCATCACAATGATCCCTGCCAATGTCATCACAATGCTCCATGTCTCCTGTAATCACAATGCTCCATGCCCTTGTCATCACAATGCTCCAGTTCTGTTGTCATCACCATGCTTCATGCCAGTGTCATCACAATGCTCCATGAATCTTGTCTTCACAATGCTCCATGGCCCATGTCATCACAATGCTCCATGACCCCTGTGATCACAATGCTCTATGGCCTTTGTCATCACAATGACACGTGACCCCCGTCAACACAATGCCTGATGAACCCTGACATCAAAATGCTAAATGGCACTTGTCATCACAATGCTATATGAAGCCTGTCATCACTATTCACCATGTCACTTGTTTTCACAAGGCTCCATGCCCCCTGTAATCCCAGTACTCCATGACCCCTTTCATCACAATGCCCAATGCCACCTCTCATCACAATTCTCCATGGCATTTGTCATCACGATGCTCCATGACACCTGTCATCACAATGCTCCATGACACTTGTCATCACAATGCTCCATGGCCCCTCTCATTACTGTGCTCCATAATAACTTGAATCACATTTCTAGATGACCAGTGCCATCACAATGCCCCATGACATTGTCATCACAATTCGCCATGACCATTGTCATCACAATGCTCCATGAACCATGTCATCACAGGGTCCCAGGACACTTGTCATCACAATGATCCATTACCACTTTCATCACAATGCTCCATGACCACTGTCATCTCAATGCCCCATGGCCTTTGTATTCACAATGCTCCATGGCCCCTGTAATCACAGTGCTCCATAACACCTTTCATCATAATGCTCCATGACCACTGCCATCTCAATGCCTCATGACGCCTGTCATCACAATTCTCCAAGGCCCCTCTCATCACAATGCTCCATGACACTTGTCATCACATTGCTCCATAACAACTGTCATCACAGTGTTCCCTGCCCATGTCATCACAATGCTCCATGTCCTCTATAATCACAATGCTCCAAGCCTTTTTCCTCACAATGCTCCAGAATTTTGTCATCACAATGATCCATGACCGTGGCATCACAATGCTCCACGGCCCTTGTCATCACAATGCTCCAGAATTCTTGTCATCACAATGTTCCATGGACGTGTCATCACAAAGCTACATGACCCTGGTCATCACAGTTCTCCATGACCTTTGTCATCACAATGCTCTATGTCACTATTCATCACAATTCTCAATGACCACTTTAATCACTATGCTCGCTGACCATTTTCATCACATTTCTCTATTGTCATTACAATTCCCCATGGCCCCTTTCTTCACCATGCTCCATGATGCCTGTCATCACAATGCTCCATGGCTTTTGTTATCACAATGCGCCAGGACCAGTTTCATCACAATACTCCATCCCCCTTGTCATCACAGTGCATAATGAAAGCTTTCATTACAATGCTCCGTGACACTTGTCATCACAATGCTCCATGGCCTTTATCGTCACAATGCTCCCAGGCACTTTTCATCACGATGTTCCATGAAAACTTTCATCACATTGCTCCATGACCATTGTCATCACAATAGTCCATAGCCTTGTCAACACAATGCTGCATAATCCCTGTCATCACAATTCTCCATGACTGCTGTCATCACAATAATCCAGGACAATTTTCATAACAATGCTTCATGCCCCCAGTCATCACAGTGCTCCATGATACCTTTCATCACAATTCCTAGATGATCAATGTCATCACAATGCCCAATGACACCTGTCATCACAATTCGCTATGACCCTTGTCATCACAATACTCGATGAACCGTGTCATCACAGTGTTCCAGGACACATGTCATCACAATGATCCATTACTATTTTCATCACAATGCTCCAATACACCTGTCATCACAATGCTCCATGGCCCCTGTTATCATATTGCTCCATGATCTCTTTCATCACAATGCTCCATGACCACTGTCATCACCATACCTCAAGACGCCTGTCATCTCAATGCTCCATGGCTCTTTTCATCACAATGCCCCATGGGCCCTGTGATCACAATGCTCCATGCCCTTGTCATCAAAGTGCTCCAGAACTCTTGTCATCATAATGCTCCATGCCAATGTCATCAAAATGTCCCATGACACTTGTCATCACAATGCTCCATGGCTTATACCATCACAATTTTCCATGGCCCCTGTCATCACAATGCTCCATGCCCTTTTCATCAAAATGCTCCAGAACTCTTGTCATTATAATGCTCCATGCCAATGTCATCAAAATGCCCCATGACACTTGTCATCACAATGCTCCATGGCCTTTGTCATCACAATGTTCCATGGCCCCTGTCATCACAGTGCTCCATTATACCTTTCATCACAATTCTAGATGACCACTGTCATCACAATGCCCCATGACAGATGTCATAACAATTCGCCATGGTCCTTGTCATCACAATGCTCCATGAACCTTGTCATCACAAGGTTCCAGGACTCTTGTCATCACAATGATCCATGATCACTTTCATCACAATGCTCCATGAAACCTGTCACCTCAATGCTCCATAGCCTTTGTATTCACAATGCTCCATGGCCCCTGTAATCACAGTGCTCCATGACCCCTTTCATCACAATGATCCAAGACCGCTGTCATTACAATGCCCCATGACTCCTGCCACCACAAATCTCCAAGGCCTCTCTTACCAAAAAGCTCCATGATCCCTGTCAGTACAATGTTCGATGACACTTTTCATCACAATGCTCCATGACCCCTGTCATCACCAAGTTCTCTGCCCATATCATCACAATGCTCCTTGTCACCTTTCATCACAATGCTCCATGTCCTTTCATCACAATGCTCCATAATTCTTGTCATCGCAATGTTCCTTGACCGTGTCATCACAATGCTCCATGACCCTTGTCATCACAAAGCTCCATGACCCCTGTCATCACAATGATCCATGATTCCTTTCCTCACAGTGCTCCAGTACCCTTTTCATCACAATGCTCCAGGCCATTGTCAGCACAATGCTCCTTGGACCCTGTCATCAAAATGCTCCATCCCCTTTTCATCACAATGCTCCAGATATCCTATCATTACAATGCTCCATGCCCGTGTCAACACAATGCTTCATGACCCCTGTCATCAAAATGCTTTATGAATATTCTTATCACAATGTTCCATGACCCCTGTCATCAAAATGATCCATGACCGTTGTCATCACAATGCTGCATGATACCTTTCATCCCAATCCTCTGTGACTGCTGTCATCATAATGCTCCAGGACCATTTTCATCACAATGCTCCATGCCCCCTGTCATCACAGTGCCCCATAAGCCCTGTAATCCCAATGCTCCATGACCCTGTCATCACAATGCTACATGACCCCTGTCATCACATTGTTCCATGGCCTATGTATTCACAATGTTCCATGGACCCTGTAATCACACTGCTCCATGTTCCTTTTCAACACAATGCTCCATGACCCCTGTCATCACAATGTTCCATGAAAGTTGTCATCAAAATGCTCCATGACCCCGGTCACCACAAGGTTCCCTGCCCTTGTCATCACAATGGTACATGGCCTTGTCATCACAATGTTCCATGGCCTCTGTCATCACCATGCTCCATGGTCTTTCTCATCACAATGCTCTATGACCCCTGTCATCACAATGCTTGATGACCATTGTCATCACAATGCTCCAAGGTCCCTGTCATCACAATGCCTCATGGTCTTTGTAATCACAATGCTCAATGACCACTGTCATCACAATGCTCCATGCCGTTGTCATCACAATGCTCCATGGCCCCTGTAATCACAATGCTCCATGCGCTTGTCATCACAATGCTCCAGAACATTTGTCATCATAATGCTCCATTCCCGTGTCATCACATTGCTCAATGACACTTGTCATCAAAATGTTCCTTGGTCTTTGTCATCACAATGCTCCATGATCCCTGTCATCACAATGATCCCTGCCAATGTCATCACAATGCTCCATGTCTCCTGTAATCACAATGCTCCATGCCCTTGTCATCACAATGCTCCAGTTCTGTTGTCATCACCATGCTTCATGCCAGTGTCATCACAATGCTCCATGAATCTTGTCTTCACAATGCTCCATGGCCCATGTCATCACAATGCTCCATGACCCCTGTGATCACAATGCTCTATGGCCTTTGTCATCACAATGACACGTGACCCCCGTCAACACAATGCCTGATGAACCCTGACATCAAAATGCTAAATGGCACTTGTCATCACAATGCTATATGAAGCCTGTCATCACTATTCACCATGTCACTTGTTTTCACAAGGCTCCATGCCCCCTGTAATCCCAGTACTCCATGACCCCTTTCATCACAATGCCCAATGCCACCTCTCATCACAATTCTCCATGGCATTTGTCATCACGATGCTCCATGACACCTGTCATCACAATGCTCCATGACACTTGTCATCACAATGCTCCATGGCCCCTCTCATTACTGTGCTCCATAATAACTTGAATCACATTTCTAGATGACCAGTGCCATCACAATGCCCCATGACATTGTCATCACAATTCGCCATGACCATTGGCATCACAATGCTCCATGAACCATGTCATCACAGGGTCCCAGGACACTTGTCATCACAATGATCCATTACCACTTTCATCACAATGCTCCATGACCACTGTCATCTCAATGCCCCATGGCCTTTGTATTCACAATGCTCCATGGCCCCTGTAATCACAGTGCTCCATAACACCTTTCATCATAATGCTCCATGACCACTGCCATCTCAATGCCTCATGACGCCTGTCATCACAATTCTCCAAGGCCCCTCTCATCACAATGCTCCATGACACTTGTCATCACATTGCTCCATAACAACTGTCATCACAGTGTTCCCTGCCCATGTCATCACAATGCTCCATGTCCTCTATAATCACAATGCTCCAAGCCTTTTTCCTCACAATGCTCCAGAATTTTGTCATCACAATGATCCATGACCGTGGCATCACAATGCTCCACGGCCCTTGTCATCACAATGCTCCAGAATTCTTGTCATCACAATGTTCCATGGACGTGTCATCACAAAGCTACATGACCCTGGTCATCACAGTTCTCCATGACCTTTGTCATCACAATGCTCTATGTCACTATTCATCACAATTCTCAATGACCACTTTAATCACTATGCTCGCTGACCATTTTCATCACATTTCTCTATTGTCATTACAATTCCCCATGGCCCCTTTCTTCACCATGCTCCATGATGCCTGTCATCACAATGCTCCATGGCTTTTGTTATCACAATGCGCCAGGACCAGTTTCATCACAATACTCCATCCCCCTTGTCATCACAGTGCATAATGAAAGCTTTCATTACAATGCTCCGTGACACTTGTCATCACAATGCTCCATGGCCTTTATCGTCACAATGCTCCCAGGCACTTTTCATCACGATGTTCCATGAAAACTTTCATCACATTGCTCCATGACCATTGTCATCACAATAGTCCATAGCCTTGTCAACACAATGCTGCATAATCCCTGTCATCACAATTCTCCATGACTGCTGTCATCACAATAATCCAGGACAATTTTCATAACAATGCTTCATGCCCCCAGTCATCACAGGGCTCCATGATACCTTTCATCACAATTCCTAGATGATCAATGTCATCACAATGCCCAATGACACCTGTCATCACAATTCGCTATGACCCTTGTCATCACAATACTCGATGAACCGTGTCATCACAGTGTTCCAGGACACATGTCATCACAATGATCCATTACTATTTTCATCACAATGCTCCAATACACCTGTCATCACAATGCTCCATGGCCCCTGTTATCATATTGCTCCATGATCTCTTTCATCACAATGCTCCATGACCACTGTCATCACCATACCTCAAGACGCCTGTCATCTCAATGCTCCATGGCTCTTTTCATCACAATGCCCCATGGGTCCTGTGATCACAATGCTCCATGCCCTTGTCATCAAAGTGCTCCAGAACTCTTGTCATCATAATGCTCCATGCCAATGTCATCAAAATGTCCCATGACACTTGTCATCACAATGCTCCATGGCTTAAACCATCACAATTTTCCATGGCCCCTGTCATCACCATGCTCCATGGTCTTTCTCATCACAATGCTCTATGACCCCTGTCATCACAATGCTTGATGACCATTGTCATCACAATGCTCCAAGGTCCCTGTCATCACAATGCCTCATGGTCTTTGTAATCACAATGCTCAATGACCACTGTCATCACAATGCTCCATGCCGTTGTCATCACAATGCTCCATGGCCCCTGTAATCACAATGCTCCATGCGCTTGTCATCACAATGCTCCAGAACATTTGTCATCATAATGCTCCATTCCCGTGTCATCACATTGCTCAATGACACTTGTCATCAAAATGTTCCTTGGTCTTTGTCATCACAATGCTCCATGATCCCTGTCATCACAATGATCCCTGCCAATGTCATCACAATGCTCCATGTCTCCTGTAATCACAATGCTCCATGCCCTTGTCATCACAATGCTCCAGTTCTGTTGTCATCACCATGCTTCATGCCAGTGTCATCACAATGCTCCATGAATCTTGTCTTCACAATGCTCCATGGCCCATGTCATCACAATGCTCCATGACCCCTGTGATCACAATGCTCTATGGCCTTTGTCATCACAATGACACGTGACCCCCGTCAACACAATGCCTGATGAACCCTGACATCAAAATGCTAAATGGCACTTGTCATCACAATGCTATATGAAGCCTGTCATCACTATTCACCATGTCACTTGTTTTCACAAGGCTCCATGCCCCCTGTAATCCCAGTACTCCATGACCCCTTTCATCACAATGCCCAATGCCACCTCTCATCACAATTCTCCATGGCATTTGTCATCACGATGCTCCATGACACCTGTCATCACAATGCTCCATGACACTTGTCATCACAATGCTCCATGGCCCCTCTCATTACTGTGCTCCATAATAACTTGAATCACATTTCTAGATGACCAGTGCCATCACAATGCCCCATGACATTGTCATCACAATTCGCCATGACCATTGTCATCACAATGCTCCATGAACCATGTCATCACAGGGTCCCAGGACACTTGTCATCACAATGATCCATTACCACTTTCATCACAATGCTCCATGACCACTGTCATCTCAATGCCCCATGGCCTTTGTATTCACAATGCTCCATGGCCCCTGTAATCACAGTGCTCCATAACACCTTTCATCATAATGCTCCATGACCACTGCCATCTCAATGCCTCATGACGCCTGTCATCACAATTCTCCAAGGCCCCTCTCATCACAATGCTCCATGACACTTGTCATCACATTGCTCCATAACAACTGTCATCACAGTGTTCCCTGCCCATGTCATCACAATGCTCCATGTCCTCTATAATCACAATGCTCCAAGCCTTTTTCCTCACAATGCTCCAGAATTTTGTCATCACAATGATCCATGACCGTGGCATCACAATGCTCCACGGCCCTTGTCATCACAATGCTCCAGAATTCTTGTCATCACAATGTTCCATGGACGTGTCATCACAAAGCTACATGACCCTGGTCATCACAGTTCTCCATGACCTTTGTCATCACAATGCTCTATGTCACTATTCATCACAATTCTCAATGACCACTTTAATCACTATGCTCGCTGACCATTTTCATCACATTTCTCTATTGTCATTACAATTCCCCATGGCCCCTTTCTTCACCATGCTCCATGATGCCTGTCATCACAATGCTCCATGGCTTTTGTTATCACAATGCGCCAGGACCAGTTTCATCACAATACTCCATCCCCCTTGTCATCACAGTGCATAATGAAAGCTTTCATTACAATGCTCCGTGACACTTGTCATCACAATGCTCCATGGCCTTTATCGTCACAATGCTCCCAGGCACTTTTCATCACGATGTTCCATGAAAACTTTCATCACATTGCTCCATGACCATTGTCATCACAATAGTCCATAGCCTTGTCAACACAATGCTGCATAATCCCTGTCATCACAATTCTCCATGACTGCTGTCATCACAATAATCCAGGACAATTTTCATAACAATGCTTCATGCCCCCAGTCATCACAGTGCTCCATGATACCTTTCATCACAATTCCTAGATGATCAATGTCATCACAATGCCCAATGACACCTGTCATCACAATTCGCTATGACCCTTGTCATCACAATACTCGATGAACCGTGTCATCACAGTGTTCCAGGACACATGTCATCACAATGATCCATTACTATTTTCATCACAATGCTCCAATACACCTGTCATCACAATGCTCCATGGCCCCTGTTATCATATTGCTCCATGATCTCTTTCATCACAATGCTCCATGACCACTGTCATCACCATACCTCAAGACGCCTGTCATCTCAATGCTCCATGGCTCTTTTCATCACAATGCCCCATGGGCCCTGTGATCACAATGCTCCATGCCCTTGTCATCAAAGTGCTCCAGAACTCTTGTCATCATAATGCTCCATGCCAATGTCATCAAAATGTCCCATGACACTTGTCATCACAATGCTCCATGGCTTATACCATCACAATTTTCCATGGCCCCTGTCATCACAATGCTCCATGCCCTTTTCATCAAAATGCTCCAGAACTCTTGTCATTATAATGCTCCATGCCAATGTCATCAAAATGCCCCATGACACTTGTCATCACAATGCTCCATGGCCTTTGTCATCACAATGTTCCATGGCCCCTGTCATCACAGTGCTCCATTATACCTTTCATCACAATTCTAGATGACCACTGTCATCACAATGCCCCATGACAGATGTCATAACAATTCGCCATGGTCCTTGTCATCACAATGCTCCATGAACCTTGTCATCACAAGGTTCCAGGACTCTTGTCATCACAATGATCCATGATCACTTTCATCACAATGCTCCATGAAACCTGTCACCTCAATGCTCCATAGCCTTTGTATTCACAATGCTCCATGGCCCCTGTAATCACAGTGCTCCATGACCCCTTTCATCACAATGATCCAAGACCGCTCTCATTAGAATGCCCCATGACGCCTGCCACCACAAATCTCCAAGGCCTCTCTTACCAAAAAGCTCCATGATCCCTGTCAGTACAATGTTCGATGACACTTTTCATCACAATGCTCCATGACCCCTGTCATCACAAAGTTCTCTGCCCATATCATCACAATGCTCCTTGTCACCTTTCATCACAATGCTCCATGTCCTTTCATCACAATGCTCCATAATTCTTGTCATCGCAATGTTCCTTGACCGTGTCATCACAATGCTCCATGACCCTTGTCATCACAAAGCTCCATGACCCCTGTCATCACAATGATCCATGATTCCTTTCCTCACAGTGCTCCAGTACCCTTTTCATCACAATGCTCCAGGCCATTGTCAGCACAATGCTCCTTGGACCCTGTCATCAAAATGCTCCATCCCCTTTTCATCACAATGCTCCAGATATCCTATCATTACAATGCTCCATGCCCGTGTCAACACAATGCTTCATGACCCCTGTCATCAAAATGCTTTATGAATATTCTTATCACAATGTTCCATGACCCCTGTCATCAAAATGATCCATGACCGTTGTCATCACAATGCTGCATGATACCTTTCATCCCAATCCTCTGTGACTGCTGTCATCATAATGCTCCAGGACCATTTTCATCACAATGCTCCATGCCCCCTGTCATCACAGTGCCCCATAAGCCCTGTAATCCCAATGCTCCATGACCCTGTCATCACAATGCTACATGACCCCTGTCATCACATTGTTCCATGGCCTATGTATTCACAATGTTCCATGGACCCTGTAATCACACTGCTCCATGTTCCTTTTCAACACAATGCTCCATGACCCCTGTCATCACAATGTTCCATGAAAGTTGTCATCAAAATGCTCCATGACCCCGGTCACCACAAGGTTCCCTGCCCTTGTCATCACAATGGTACATGGCCTTGTCATCACAATGTTCCATGGCCTCTGTCATCACCATGCTCCATGGTCTTTCTCATCACAATGCTCTATGACCCCTGTCATCACAATGCTTGATGACCATTGTCATCACAATGCTCCAAGGTCCCTGTCATCACAATGCCTCATGGTCTTTGTAATCACAATGCTCAATGACCACTGTCATCACAATGCTCCATGCCGTTGTCATCACAATGCTCCATGGCCCCTGTAATCACAATGCTCCATGCGCTTGTCATCACAATGCTCCAGAACATTTGTCATCATAATGCTCCATTCCCGTGTCATCACATTGCTCAATGACACTTGTCATCAAAATGTTCCTTGGTCTTTGTCATCACAATGCTCCATGATCCCTGTCATCACAATGATCCCTGCCAATGTCATCACAATGCTCCATGTCTCCTGTAATCACAATGCTCCATGCCCTTGTCATCACAATGCTCCAGTTCTGTTGTCATCACCATGCTTCATGCCAGTGTCATCACAATGCTCCATGAATCTTGTCTTCACAATGCTCCATGGCCCATGTCATCACAATGCTCCATGACCCCTGTGATCACAATGCTCTATGGCCTTTGTCATCACAATGACACGTGACCCCCGTCAACACAATGCCTGATGAACCCTGACATCAAAATGCTAAATGGCACTTGTCATCACAATGCTATATGAAACCTGTCATCACTATTCACCATGTCACTTGTTTTCACAAGGCTCCATGCCCCCTGTAATCCCAGTACTCCATGACCCCTTTCATCACAATGCCCAATGCCACCTCTCATCACAATTCTCCATGGCATTTGTCATCACGATGCTCCATGACACCTGTCATCACAATGCTCCATGACACTTGTCATCACAATGCTCCATGGCCCCTCTCATTACTGTGCTCCATAATAACTTGAATCACATTTCTAGATGACCAGTGCCATCACAATGCCCCATGACATTGTCATCACAATTCGCCATGACCATTGTCATCACAATGCTCCATGAACCATGTCATCACAGGGTCCCAGGACACTTGTCATCACAATGATCCATTACCACTTTCATCACAATGCTCCATGACCACTGTCATCTCAATGCCCCATGGCCTTTGTATTCACAATGCTCCATGGCCCCTGTAATCACAGTGCTCCATAAAACCTTTCATCATAATGCTCCATGACCACTGCCATCTCAATGCCTCATGACGCCTGTCATCACAATTCTCCAAGGCCCCTCTCATCACAATGCTCCATGACACTTGTCATCACATTGCTCCATAACAACTGTCATCACAGTGTTCCCTGCCCATGTCATCACAATGCTCCATGTCCTCTATAATCACAATGCTCCAAGCCTTTTTCCTCACAATGCTCCAGAATTTTGTCATCACAATGATCCATGACCGTGGCATCACAGTGCTCCACGGCCCTTGTCATCACAATGCTCCAGAATTCTTGTCATCACAATGTTCCATGGACGTGTCATCACAAAGCTACATGACCCTGGTCATCACAGTTCTCCATGACCTTTGTCATCACAATGCTCTATGTCACTATTCATCACAATTCTCAATGACCACTTTAATCACTATGCTCGCTGACCATTTTCATCACATTTCTCTATTGTCATTACAATTCCCCATGGCCCCTTTCTTCACCATGCTCCATGATGCCTGTCATCACAATGCTCCATGGCTTTTGTTATCACAATGCGCCAGGACCAGTTTCATCACAATACTCCATCCCCCTTGTCATCACAGTGCATAATGAAAGCTTTCATTACAATGCTCCGTGACACTTGTCATCACAATGCTCCATGGCCTTTATCGTCACAATGCTCCCAGGCACTTTTCATCACGATGTTCCATGAAAACTTTCATCACATTGCTCCATGACCATTGTCATCACAATAGTCCATAGCCTTGTCAACACAATGCTGCATAATCCCTGTCATCACAATTCTCCATGACTGCTGTCATCACAATAATCCAGGACAATTTTCATAACAATGCTTCATGCCCCCAGTCATCACAGTGCTCCATGATACCTTTCATCACAATTCCTAGATGATCAATGTCATCACAATGCCCAATGACACCTGTCATCACAATTCGCTATGACCCTTGTCATCACAATACTCGATGAACCGTGTCATCACAGTGTTCCAGGACACATGTCATCACAATGATCCATTACTATTTTCATCACAATGCTCCAATACACCTGTCATCACAATGCTCCATGGCCCCTGTTATCATATTGCTCCATGATCTCTTTCATCACAATGCTCCATGACCACTGTCATCACCATACCTCAAGACGCCTGTCATCTCAATGCTCCATGGCTCTTTTCATCACAATGCCCCATGGGTCCTGTGATCACAATGCTCCATGCCCTTGTCATCAAAGTGCTCCAGAACTCTTGTCATCATAATGCTCCATGCCAATGTCATCAAAATGTCCCATGACACTTGTCATCACAATGCTCCATGGCTTAAACCATCAGAATTTTCCATGGCCCCTGTCATCACAATGCTCCATGCCCTTTTCATCAAAATGCTCCAGAACTCTTGTCATTATAATGCTCCATGCCAATGTCATCAAAATGCCCCATGACACTTGTCATCACAATGCTCCATGGCCTTTGTCATCACAATGTTCCATGGCCCCTGTCATCACAGTGCTCCATTATACCTTTCATCACAATTCTAGATGACCACTGTCATCACAATGCCCCATGACAGATGTCATAACAATTCGCCATGGTCCTTGTCATCACAATGCTCCATGAACCTTGTCATCACAAGGTTCCAGGACTCTTGTCATCACAATGATCCATGATCACTTTCATCACAATGCTCCATGAAACCTGTCACCTCAATGCTCCATAGCCTTTGTATTCACAATGCTCCATGGCCCCTGTAATCACAGTGCTCCATGACCCCTTTCATCACAATGATCCAAGACCGCTCTCATTAGAATGCCCCATGACGCCTGCCACCACAAATCTCCAAGGCCTCTCTTACCAAAAAGCTCCATGATCCCTGTCAGTACAATGTTCGATGACACTTTTCATCACAATGCTCCATGACCCCTGTCATCACAAAGTTCTCTGCCCATATCATCACAATGCTCCTTGTCACCTTTCATCACAATGCTCCATGTCCTTTCATCACAATGCTCCATAATTCTTGTCATCGCAATGTTCCTTGACCGTGTCATCACAATGCTCCATGACCCTTGTCATCACAAAGCTCCATGACCCCTGTCATCACAATGATCCATGATTCCTTTCCTCACAGTGCTCCAGTACCCTTTTCATCACAATGCTCCATGCCATTGTCAGCACAATGCTCCTTGGACCCTGTCATCAAAATGCTCCATCCCCTTTTCATCACAATGCTCCAGATATCCTATCATTACAATGCTCCATGCCCGTGTCAACACAATGCTTCATGACCCCTGTCATCAAAATGCTTTATGAATATTCTTATCACAATGTTCCATGACCCCTGTCATCAAAATGATCCATGACCGTTGTCATCACAATGCTGCATGATACCTTTCATCCCAATCCTCTGTGACTGCTGTCATCATAATGCTCCAGGACCATTTTCATCACAATGCTCCATGCCCCCTGTCATCACAGTGCCCCATAAGCCCTGTAATCCCAATGCTCCATGACCCTGTCATCACAATGCTACATGACCCCTGTCATCACATTGTTCCATGGCCTATGTATTCACAATGTTCCATGGACCCTGTAATCACACTGCTCCATGTTCCTTTTCAACACAATGCTCCATGACCCCTGTCATCACAATGTTCCATGAAAGTTGTCATCAAAATGCTCCATGACCCCGGTCACCACAAGGTTCCCTGCCCTTGTCATCACAATGGTACATGGCCTTGTCATCACAATGTTCCATGGCCTCTGTCATCACCATGCTCCATGGTCTTTCTCATCACAATGCTCTATGACCCCTGTCATCACAATGCTTGATGACCATTGTCATCACAATGCTCCAAGGTCCCTGTCATCACAATGCCTCATGGTCTTTGTAATCACAATGCTCAATGACCACTGTCATCACAATGCTCCATGCCGTTGTCATCACAATGCTCCATGGCCCCTGTAATCACAATGCTCCATGCGCTTGTCATCACAATGCTCCAGAACATTTGTCATCATAATGCTCCATTCCCGTGTCATCACATTGCTCAATGACACTTGTCATCAAAATGTTCCTTGGTCTTTGTCATCACAATGCTCCATGATCCCTGTCATCACAATGATCCCTGCCAATGTCATCACAATGCTCCATGTCTCCTGTAATCACAATGCTCCATGCCCTTGTCATCACAATGCTCCAGTTCTGTTGTCATCACCATGCTTCATGCCAGTGTCATCACAATGCTCCATGAATCTTGTCTTCACAATGCTCCATGGCCCATGTCATCACAATGCTCCATGACCCCTGTGATCACAATGCTCTATGGCCTTTGTCATCACAATGACACGTGACCCCCGTCAACACAATGCCTGATGAACCCTGACATCAAAATGCTAAATGGCACTTGTCATCACAATGCTATATGAAGCCTGTCATCACTATTCACCATGTCACTTGTTTTCACAATGCTCCATGCCCCCTGTAATCCCAGTACTCCATGACCCCTTTCATCACAATGCCCAATGCCACCTCTCCTCACAATTCTCCATGGCATTTGTCATCACGATGCTCCATGACACCTGTCATCACAATGCTCCATGACACTTGTCATCACAATGCTCCATGGCCCCTCTCATTACTGTGCTCCATAATAACTTGAATCACATTTCTAGATGACCAGTGCCATCACAATGCCCCATGACATTGTCATCACAATTCGCCATGACCATTGTCATCACAATGCTCCATGAACCATGTCATCACAGGGTCCCAGGACACTTGTCATCACAATGATCCATTACCACTTTCATCACAATGCTCCATGACCACTGTCATCTCAATGCCCCATGGCCTTTGTATTCACAATGCTCCATGGCCCCTGTAATCACAGTGCTCCATAACACCTTTCATCATAATGCTCCATGACCACTGCCATCTCAATGCCTCATGACGCCTGTCATCACAATTCTCCAAGGCCCCTCTCATCACAATGCTCCATGACACTTGTCATCACATTGCTCCATAACAACTGTCATCACAGTGTTCCCTGCCCATGTCATCACAATGCTCCATGTCCTCTATAATCACAATGCTCCAAGCCTTTTTCCTCACAATGCTCCAGAATTTTGTCATCACAATGATCCATGACCGTGGCATCACAATGCTCCACGGCCCTTGTCATCACAATGCTCCAGAATTCTTGTCATCACAATGTTCCATGGACGTGTCATCACAAAGCTACATGACCCTGGTCATCACAGTTCTCCATGACCTTTGTCATCACAATGCTCTATGTCACTATTCATCACAATTCTCAATGACCACTTTAATCACTATGCTCGCTGACCATTTTCATCACATTTCTCTATTGTCATTACAATTCCCCATGGCCCCTTTCTTCACCATGCTCCATGATGCCTGTCATCACAATGCTCCATGGCTTTTGTTATCACAATGCGCCAGGACCAGTTTCATCACAATACTCCATCCCCCTTGTCATCACAGTGCATAATGAAAGCTTTCATTACAATGCTCCGTGACACTTGTCATCACAATGCTCTATGGCCTTTATCGTCACAATGCTCCCAGGCACTTTTCATCACGATGTTCCATGAAAACTTTCATCACATTGCTCCATGACCATTGTCATTACAATAGTCCATAGCCTTGTCAACACAATGCTGCATAATCCCTGTCATCACAATTCTCCATGACTGCTGTCATCACAATAATCCAGGATAATTTTCATAACAATGCTTCATGCCCCCAGTCATCACAGTGCTCCATGATACCTTTCATCACAATTCCTAGATGATCAATGTCATCACAATGCCCAATGACACCTGTCATCACAATTCGCTATGACCCTTGTCATCACAATACTCGATGAACCGTGTCATCACAGTGTTCCAGGACACATGTCATCACAATGATCCATTACTATTTTCATCACAATGCTCCAATACACCTGTCATCACAATGCTCCATGGCCCCTGTTATCATATTGCTCCATGATCTCTTTCATCACAATGCTCCATGACCACTGTCATCACCATACCTCAAGACGCCTGTCATCTCAATGCTCCATGGCTCTTTTCATCACAATGCCCCATGGGCCCTGTGATCACAGTGCTCCATGCCCTTGTCATCAAAGTGCTCCAGAACTCTTGTCATCATAATGCTCCATGCCAATGTCATCAAAATGTCCCATGACACTTGTCATCACAATGCTCCATGGCTTATACCATCACAATTTTCCATGGCCCCTGTCATCACAATGCTCCATGCCCTTTTCATCAAAATGCTCCAGAACTCTTGTCATTATAATGCTCCATGCCAATGTCATCAAAATGCCCCATGACACTTGTCATCACAATGCTCCATGGCCTTTGTCATCACAATGTTCCATGGCCCCTGTCATCACAGTGCTCCATTATACCTTTCATCACAATTCTAGATGACCACTGTCATCACAATGCCCCATGACAGATGTCATAACAATTCGCCATGGTCCTTGTCATCACAATGCTCCATGAACCTTGTCATCACAAGGTTCCAGGACTCTTGTCATCACAATGATCCATGATCACTTTCATCACAATGCTCCATGAAACCTGTCACCTCAATGCTCCATAGCCTTTGTATTCACAATGCTCCATGGCCCCTGTAATCACAGTGCTCCATGACCCCTTTCATCACAATGATCCAAGACCGCTCTCATTAGAATGCCCCATGACGCCTGCCACCACAAATCTCCAAGGCCTCTCTTACCAAAAAGCTCCATGATCCCTGTCAGTACAATGTTCGATGACACTTTTCATCACAATGCTCCATGACCCCTGTCATCACAAAGTTCTCTGCCCATATCATCACAATGCTCCTTGTCACCTTTCATCACAATGCTCCATGTCCTTTCATCACAATGCTCCATAATTCTTGTCATCGCAATGTTCCTTGACCGTGTCATCACAATGCTCCATGACCCTTGTCATCACAAAGCTCCATGACCCCTGTCATCACAATGATCCATGATTCCTTTCCTCACAGTGCTCCAGTACCCTTTTCATCACAATGCTCCATGCCATTGTCAGCACAATGCTCCTTGGACCCTGTCATCAAAATGCTCCATCCCCTTTTCATCACAATGCTCCAGATATCCTATCATTACAATGCTCCATGCCCGTGTCAACACAATGCTTCATGACCCCTGTCATCAAAATGCTTTATGAATATTCTTATCACAATGTTCCATGACCCCTGTCATCAAAATGATCCATGACCGTTGTCATCACAATGCTGCATGATACCTTTCATCCCAATCCTCTGTGACTGCTGTCATCACAATGCTCCATGCCCCCTGTCATCACAGTGCCCCATAAGCCCTGTAATCCCAATGCTCCATGACCCTGTCATCACAATGCTACATGACCCCTGTCATCACATTGTTCCATGGCCTATGTATTCACAATGTTCCATGGACCCTGTAATCACACTGCTCCATGTTCCTTTTCAACACAATGCTCCATGACCCCTGTCATCACAATGTTCCATGAAAGTTGTCATCAAAATGCTCCATGACCCCGGTCACCACAAGGTTCCCTGCCCTTGTCATCACAATGGTACATGGCCTTGTCATCACAATGTTCCATGGCCTCTGTCATCACCATGCTCCATGGTCTTTCTCATCACAATGCTCTATGACCCCTGTCATCACAATGCTTGATGACCATTGTCATCACAATGCTCCAAGGTCCCTGTCATCACAATGCCTCATGGTCTTTGTAATCACAATGCTCAATGACCACTGTCATCACAATGCTCCATGCCGTTGTCATCACAATGCTCCATGGCCCCTGTAATCACAATGCTCCATGCGCTTGTCATCACAATGCTCCAGAACATTTGTCATCATAATGCTCCATTCCCGTGTCATCACATTGCTCAATGACACTTGTCATCAAAATGTTCCTTGGTCTTTGTCATCACAATGCTCCATGATCCCTGTCATCACAATGATCCCTGCCAATGTCATCACAATGCTCCATGTCTCCTGTAATCACAATGCTCCATGCCCTTGTCATCACAATGCTCCAGTTCTGTTGTCATCACCATGCTTCATGCCAGTGTCATCACAATGCTCCATGAATCTTGTCTTCACAATGCTCCATGGCCCATGTCATCACAATGCTCCATGACCCCTGTGATCACAATGCTCTATGGCCTTTGTCATCACAATGACACGTGACCCCCGTCAACACAATGCCTGATGAACCCTGACATCAAAATGCTAAATGGCACTTGTCATCACAATGCTATATGAAGCCTGTCATCACTATTCACCATGTCACTTGTTTTCACAATGCTCCATGCCCCCTGTAATCCCAGTACTCCATGACCCCTTTCATCACAATGCCCAATGCCACCTCTCATCACAATTCTCCATGGCATTTGTCATCACGATGCTCCATGACACCTGTCATCACAATGCTCCATGACACTTGTCATCACAATGCTCCATGGCCCCTCTCATTACTGTGCTCCATAATAACTTGAATCACATTTCTAGATGACCAGTGCCATCACAATGCCCCATGACATTGTCATCACAATTCGCCATGACCATTGTCATCACAATGCTCCATGAACCATGTCATCACAGGGTCCCAGGACACTTGTCATCACAATGATCCATTACCACTTTCATCACAATGCTCCATGACCACTGTCATCTCAATGCCCCATGGCCTTTGTATTCACAATGCTCCATGGCCCCTGTAATCACAGTGCTCCATAACACCTTTCATCATAATGCTCCATGACCACTGCCATCTCAATGCCTCATGACGCCTGTCATCACAATTCTCCAAGGCCCCTCTCATCACAATGCTCCATGACACTTGTCATCACATTGCTCCATAACAACTGTCATCACAGTGTTCCCTGCCCATGTCATCACAATGCTCCATGTCCTCTATAATCACAATGCTCCAAGCCTTTTTCCTCACAATGCTCCAGAATTTTGTCATCACAATGATCCATAACCGTGGCATCACAGTGCTCCACGGCCCTTGTCATCACAATGCTCCAGAATTCTTGTCATCACAATGTTCCATGGACGTGTCATCACAAAGCTACATGACCCTGGTCATCACAGTTCTCCATGACCTTTGTCATCACAATGCTCTATGTCACTATTCATCACAATTCTCAATGACCACTTTAATCACTATGCTCGCTGACCATTTTCATCACATTTCTCTATTGTCATTACAATTCCCCATGGCCCCTTTCTTCACCATGCTCCATGATGCCTGTCATCACAATGCTCCATGGCTTTTGTTATCACAATGCGCCAGGACCAGTTTCATCACAATACTCCATCCCCCTTGTCATCACAGTGCATAATGAAAGCTTTCATTACAATGCTCCGTGACAGTTGTCATCACAATGCTCCATGGCCTTTATCGTCACAATGCTCCCAGGCACTTTTCATCACGATGTTCCATGAAAACTTTCATCACATTGCTCCATGACCATTGTCATCACAATAGTCCATAGCCTTGTCAACACAATGCTGCATAATCCCTGTCATCACAATTCTCCATGACTGCTGTCATCACAATAATCCAGGACAATTTTCATAACAATGCTTCATGCCCCCAGTCATCACAGGGCTCCATGATACCTTTCATCACAATTCCTAGATGATCAATGTCATCACAATGCCCAATGACACCTGTCATCACAATTCGCTATGACCCTTGTCATCACAATACTCGATGAACCGTGTCATCACAGTGTTCCAGGACACATGTCATCACAATGATCCATTACTATTTTCATCACAATGCTCCAATACACCTGTCATCACAATGCTCCATGGCCCCTGTTATCATATTGCTCCATGATCTCTTTCATCACAATGCTCCATGACCACTGTCATCACCATACCTCCAGACGCCTGTCATCTCAATGCTCCATGGCTCTTTTCATCACAATGCCCCATGGGTCCTGTGATCACAATGCTCCATGCCCTTGTCATCAAAGTGCTCCAGAACTCTTGTCATCATAATGCTCCATGCCAATGTCATCAAAATGTCCCATGACACTTGTCATCACAATGCTCCATGGCTTAAACCATCAGAATTTTCCATGGCCCCTGTCATCACAATGCTCCATGCCCTTTTCATCAAAATGCTCCAGAACTCTTGTCATTATAATGCTCCATGCCAATGTCATCAAAATGCCCCATGACACTTGTCATCACAATGCTCCATGGCCTTTGTCATCACAATGTTCCATGGCCCCTGTCATCACAGTGCTCCATTATACCTTTCATCACAATTCTAGATGACCACTGTCATCACAATGCCCCATGACAGATGTCATAACAATTCGCCATGGTCCTTGTCATCACAATGCTCCATGAACCTTGTCATCACAAGGTTCCAGGACTCTTGTCATCACAATGATCCATGATCACTTTCATCACAATGCTCCATGAAACCTGTCACCTCAATGCTCCATAGCCTTTGTATTCACAATGCTCCATGGCCCCTGTAATCACAGTGCTCCATGACCCCTTTCATCACAATGATCCAAGACCGCTCTCATTAGAATGCCCCATGACGCCTGCCACCACAAATCTCCAAGGCCTCTCTTACCAAAAAGCTCCATGATCCCTGTCAGTACAATGTTCGATGACACTTTTCATCACAATGCTCCATGACCCCTGTCATCACAAAGTTCTCTGCCCATATCATCACAATGCTCCTTGTCACCTTTCATCACAATGCTCCATGTCCTTTCATCACAATGCTCCATAATTCTTGTCATCGCAATGTTCCTTGACCGTGTCATCACAATGCTCCATGACCCTTGTCATCACAAAGCTCCATGACCCCTGTCATCACAATGATCCATGATTCCTTTCCTCACAGTGCTCCAGTACCCTTTTCATCACAATGCTCCAGGCCATTGTCAGCACAATGCTCCTTGGACCCTGTCATCAAAATGCTCCATCCCCTTTTCATCACAATGCTCCAGATATCCTATCATTACAATGCTCCATGCCCGTGTCAACACAATGCTTCATGACCCCTGTCATCAAAATGCTTTATGAATATTCTTATCACAATGTTCCATGACCCCTGTCATCAAAATGATCCATGACCGTTGTCATCACAATGCTGCATGATACCTTTCATCCCAATCCTCTGTGACTGCTGTCATCATAATGCTCCAGGACCATTTTCATCACAATGCTCCATGCCCCCTGTCATCACAGTGCCCCATAAGCCCTGTAATCCCAATGCTCCATGACCCTGTCATCACAATGCTACATGACCCCTGTCATCACATTGTTCCATGGCCTATGTATTCACAATGTTCCATGGACCCTGTAATCACACTGCTCCATGTTCCTTTTCAACACAATGCTCCATGACCCCTGTCATCACAATGTTCCATGAAAGTTGTCATCAAAATGCTCCATGACCCCGGTCACCACAAGGTTCCCTGCCCTTGTCATCACAATGGTACATGGCCTTGTCATCACAATGTTCCATGGCCTCTGTCATCACCATGCTCCATGGTCTTTCTCATCACAATGCTCTATGACCCCTGTCATCACAATGCTTGATGACCATTGTCATCACAATGCTCCAAGGTCCCTGTCATCACAATGCCTCATGGTCTTTGTAATCACAATGCTCAATGACCACTGTCATCACAATGCTCCATGCCGTTGTCATCACAATGCTCCATGGCCCCTGTAATCACAATGCTCCATGCGCTTGTCATCACAATGCTCCAGAACATTTGTCATCATAATGCTCCATTCCCGTGTCATCACATTGCTCAATGACACTTGTCATCAAAATGTTCCTTGGTCTTTGTCATCACAATGCTCCATGATCCCTGTCATCACAATGATCCCTGCCAATGTCATCAAAATGCTCCATGTCTCCTGTAATCACAATGCTCCATGCCCTTGTCATCACAATGCTCCAGTTCTGTTGTCATCACCATGCTTCATGCCAGTGTCATCACAATGCTCCATGAATCTTGTCTTCACAATGCTCCATGGCCCATGTCATCACAATGCTCCATGACCCCTGTGATCACAATGCTCTATGGCCTTTGTCATCACAATGACACGTGACCCCCGTCAACACAATGCCTGATGAACCCTGACATCAAAATGCTAAATGGCACTTGTCATCACAATGCTATATGAAGCCTGTCATCACTATTCACCATGTCACTTGTTTTCACAATGTTCCATGCCCCCTGTAATCCCAGTACTCCATGACCCCTTTCATCACAATGCCCAATGCCACCTCTCATCACAATTCTCCATGGCATTTGTCATCACGATGCTCCATGACACCTGTCATCACAATGCTCCATGACACTTGTCATCACAATGCTCCATGGCCCCTCTCATTACTGTGCTCCATAATAACTTGAATCACATTTCTAGATGACCAGTGCCATCACAATGCCCCATGACATTGTCATCACAATTCGCCATGACCATTGTCATCACAATGCTCCATGAACCATGTCATCACAGGGTCCCAGGACACTTGTCATCACAATGATCCATTACCACTTTCATCACAATGCTCCATGACCACTGTCATCTCAATGCCCCATGGCCTTTGTATTCACAATGCTCCATGGCCCCTGTAATCACAGTGCTCCATAACACCTTTCATCATAATGCTCCATGACCACTGCCATCTCAATGCCTCATGACGCCTGTCATCACAATTCTCCAAGGCCCCTCTCATCACAATGCTCCATGACACTTGTCATCACATTGCTCCATAACAACTGTCATCACAGTGTTCCCTGCCCATGTCATCACAATGCTCCATGTCCTCTATAATCACAATGCTCCAAGCCTTTTTCCTCACAATGCTCCAGAATTTTGTCATCACAATGATCCATGACCGTGGCATCACAATGCTCCACGGCCCTTGTCATCACAATGCTCCAGAATTCTTGTCATCACAATGTTCCATGGACGTGTCATCACAAAGCTACATGACCCTGGTCATCACAGTTCTCCATGACCTTTGTCATCACAATGCTCTATGTCACTATTCATCACAATTCTCAATGACCACTTTAATCACTATGCTCGCTGACCATTTTCATCACATTTCTCTATTGTCATTACAATTCCCCATGGCCCCTTTCTTCACCATGCTCCATGATGCCTGTCATCACAATGCTCCATGGCTTTTGTTATCACAATGCGCCAGGACCAGTTTCATCACAATACTCCATCCCCCTTGTCATCACAGTGCATAATGAAAGCTTTCATTACAATGCTCCGTGACACTTGTCATCACAATGCTCCATGGCCTTTATCGTCACAATGCTCCCAGGCACTTTTCATCACGATGTTCCATGAAAACTTTCATCACATTGCTCCATGACCATTGTCATCACAATAGTCCATAGCCTTGTCAACACAATGCTGCATAATCCCTGTCATCACAATTCTCCATGACTGCTGTCATCACAATAATCCAGGACAATTTTCATAACAATGCTTCATGCCCCCAGTCATCACAGGGCTCCATGATACCTTTCATCACAATTCCTAGATGATCAATGTCATCACAATGCCCAATGACACCTGTCATCACAATTCGCTATGACCCTTGTCATCACAATACTCGATGAACCGTGTCATCACAGTGTTCCAGGACACATGTCATCACAATGATCCATTACTATTTTCATCACAATGCTCCAATACACCTGTCATCACAATGCTCCATGGCCCCTGTTATCATATTGCTCCATGATCTCTTTCATCACAATGCTCCATGACCACTGTCATCACCATACCTCAAGACGCCTGTCATCTCAATGCTCCATGGCTCTTTTCATCACAATGCCCCATGGGTCCTGTGATCACAATGCTCCATGCCCTTGTCATCAAAGTGCTCCAGAACTCTTGTCATCATAATGCTCCATGCCAATGTCATCAAAATGTCCCATGACACTTGTCATCACAATGCTCCATGGCTTAAACCATCACAATTTTCCATGGCCCCTGTCATCACAATGCTCCATGCCCTTTTCATCAAAATGCTCCAGAACTCTTGTCATTATAATGCTCCATGCCAATGTCATCAAAATGCCCCATGACACTTGTCATCACAATGCTCCATGGCCTTTGTCATCACAATGTTCCATGGCCCCTGTCATCACAGTGCTCCATTATACCTTTCATCACAATTCTAGATGACCACTGTCATCACAATGCCCCATGACAGATGTCATAACAATTCGCCATGGTCCTTGTCATCACAATGCTCCATGAACCTTGTCATCACAAGGTTCCAGGACTCTTGTCATCACAATGATCCATGATCACTTTCATCACAATGCTCCATGAAACCTGTCACCTCAATGCTCCATAGCCTTTGTATTCACAATGCTCCATGGCCCCTGTAATCACAGTGCTCCATGACCCCTTTCATCACAATGATCCAAGACCGCTCTCATTAGAATGCCCCATGACGCCTGCCACCACAAATCTCCAAGGCCTCTCTTACCAAAAAGCTCCATGATCCCTGTCAGTACAATGTTCGATGACACTTTTCATCACAATGCTCCATGACCCCTGTCATCACAAAGTTCTCTGCCCATATCATCACAATGCTCCTTGTCACCTTTCATCACAATGCTCCATGTCCTTTCATCACAATGCTCCATAATTCTTGTCATCGCAATGTTCCTTGACCGTGTCATCACAATGCTCCATGACCCTTGTCATCACAAAGCTCCATGACCCCTGTCATCACAATGATCCATGATTCCTTTCCTCACAGTGCTCCAGTACCCTTTTCATCACAATGCTCCATGCCATTGTCAGCACAATGCTCCTTGGACCCTGTCATCAAAATGCTCCATCCCCTTTTCATCACAATGCTCCAGATATCCTATCATTACAATGCTCCATGCCCGTGTCAACACAATGCTTCATGACCCCTGTCATCAAAATGCTTTATGAATATTCTTATCACAATGTTCCATGACCCCTGTCATCAAAATGATCCATGACCGTTGTCATCACAATGCTGCATGATACCTTTCATCCCAATCCTCTGTGACTGCTGTCATCATAATGCTCCAGGACCATTTCATCACAATGCTCCATGCCCCCTGTCATCACAGTGCCCCATAAGCCCTGTAATCCCAATGCTCCATGACCCTGTCATCACAATGCTACATGACCCCTGTCATCACATTGTTCCATGGCCTATGTATTCACAATGTTCCATGGACCCTGTAATCACACTGCTCCATGTTCCTTTTCAACACAATGCTCCATGACCCCTGTCATCACAATGTTCCATGAAAGTTGTCATCAAAATGCTCCATGACCCCGGTCACCACAAGGTTCCCTGCCCTTGTCATCACAATGGTACATGGCCTTGTCATCACAATGTTCCATGGCCTCTGTCATCACCATGCTCCATGGTCTTTCTCATCACAATGCTCTATGACCCCTGTCATCACAATGCTTGATGACCATTGTCATCACAATGCTCCAAGGTCCCTGTCATCACAATGCCTCATGGTCTTTGTAATCACAATGCTCAATGACCACTGTCATCACAATGCTCCATGCCGTTGTCATCACAATGCTCCATGGCCCCTGTAATCACAATGCTCCATGCGCTTGTCATCACAATGCTCCAGAACATTTGTCATCATAATGCTCCATTCCCGTGTCATCACATTGCTCAATGACACTTGTCATCAAAATGTTCCTTGGTCTTTGTCATCACAATGCTCCATGATCCCTGTCATCACAATGATCCCTGCCAATGTCATCACAATGCTCCATGTCTCCTGTAATCACAATGCTCCATGCCCTTGTCATCACAATGCTCCAGTTCTGTTGTCATCACCATGCTTCATGCCAGTGTCATCACAATGCTCCATGAATCTTGTCTTCACAATGCTCCATGGCCCATGTCATCACAATGCTCCATGACCCCTGTGATCACAATGCTCTATGGCCTTTGTCATCACAATGACACGTGACCCCCGTCAACACAATGCCTGATGAACCCTGACATCAAAATGCTAAATGGCACTTGTCATCACAATGCTATATGAAGCCTGTCATCACTATTCACCATGTCACTTGTTTTCACAATGCTCCATGCCCCCTGTAATCCCAGTACTCCATGACCCCTTTCATCACAATGCCCAATGCCACCTCTCATCACAATTCTCCATGGCATTTGTCATCACGATGCTCCATGACACCTGTCATCACAATGCTCCATGACACTTGTCATCACAATGCTCCATGGCCCCTCTCATTACTGTGCTCCATAATAACTTGAATCACATTTCTAGATGACCAGTGCCATCACAATGCCCCATGACATTGTCATCACAATTCGCCATGACCATTGTCATCACAATGCTCCATGAACCATGTCATCACAGGGTCCCAGGACACTTGTCATCACAATGATCCATTACCACTTTCATCACAATGCTCCATGACCACTGTCATCTCAATGCCCCATGGCCTTTGTATTCACAATGCTCCATGGCCCCTGTAATCACAGTGCTCCATAACACCTTTCATCATAATGCTCCATGACCACTGCCATCTCAATGCCTCATGACGCCTGTCATCACAATTCTCCAAGGCCCCTCTCATCACAATGCTCCATGACACTTGTCATCACATTGCTCCATAACAACTGTCATCACAGTGTTCCCTGCCCATGTCATCACAATGCTCCATGTCCTCTATAATCACAATGCTCCAAGCCTTTTTCCTCACAATGCTCCAGAATTTTGTCATCACAATGATCCATGACCGTGGCATCACAATGCTCCACGGCCCTTGTCATCACAATGCTCCAGAATTCTTGTCATCACAATGTTCCATGGACGTGTCATCACAAAGCTACATGACCCTGGTCATCACAGTTCTCCATGACCTTTGTCATCACAATGCTCTATGTCACTATTCATCACAATTCTCAATGACCACTTTAATCACTATGCTCGCTGACCATTTTCATCACATTTCTCTATTGTCATTACAATTCCCCATGGCCCCTTTCTTCACCATGCTCCATGATGCCTGTCATCACAATGCTCCATGGCTTTTGTTATCACAATGCGCCAGGACCAGTTTCATCACAATACTCCATCCCCCTTGTCATCACAGTGCATAATGAAAGCTTTCATTACAATGCTCCGTGACACTTGTCATCACAATGCTCCATGGCCTTTATCGTCACAATGCTCCCAGGCACTTTTCATCACGATGTTCCATGAAAACTTTCATCACATTGCTCCATGACCATTGTCATCACAATAGTCCATAGCCTTGTCAACACAATGCTGCATAATCCCTGTCATCACAATTCTCCATGACTGCTGTCATCACAATAATCCAGGACAATTTTCATAACAATGCTTCATGCCCCCAGTCATCACAGGGCTCCATGATACCTTTCATCACAATTCCTAGATGATCAATGTCATCACAATGCCCAATGACACCTGTCATCACAATTCGCTATGACCCTTGTCATCACAATACTCGATGAACCGTGTCATCACAGTGTTCCAGGACACATGTCATCACAATGATCCATTACTATTTTCATCACAATGCTCCAATACACCTGTCATCACAATGCTCCATGGCCCCTGTTATCATATTGCTCCATGATCTCTTTCATCACAATGCTCCATGACCACTGTCATCACCATACCTCAAGACGCCTGTCATCTCAATGCTCCATGGCTCTTTTCATCACAATGCCCCATGGGTCCTGTGATCACAATGCTCCATGCCCTTGTCATCAAAGTGCTCCAGAACTCTTGTCATCATAATGCTCCATGCCAATGTCATCAAAATGTCCCATGACACTTGTCATCACAATGCTCCATGGCTTAAACCATCACAATTTTCCATGGCCCCTGTCATCACAATGCTCCATGCCCTTTTCATCAAAATGCTCCAGAACTCTTGTCATTATAATGCTCCATGCCAATGTCATCAAAATGCCCCATGACACTTGTCATCACAATGCTCCATGGCCTTTGTCATCACAATGTTCCATGGCCCCTGTCATCACAGTGCTCCATTATACCTTTCATCACAATTCTAGATGACCACTGTCATCACAATGCCCCATGACAGATGTCATAACAATTCGCCATGGTCCTTGTCATCACAATGCTCCATGAACCTTGTCATCACAAGGTTCCAGGACTCTTGTCATCACAATGATCCATGATCACTTTCATCACAATGCTCCATGAAACCTGTCACCTCAATGCTCCATAGCCTTTGTATTCACAATGCTCCATGGCCCCTGTAATCACAGTGCTCCATGACCCCTTTCATCACAATGATCCAAGACCGCTCTCATTAGAATGCCCCATGACGCCTGCCACCACAAATCTCCAAGGCCTCTCTTACCAAAAAGCTCCATGATCCCTGTCAGTACAATGTTCGATGACACTTTTCATCACAATGCTCCATGACCCCTGTCATCACAAAGTTCTCTGCCCATATCATCACAATGCTCCTTGTCACCTTTCATCACAATGCTCCATGTCCTTTCATCACAATGCTCCATAATTCTTGTCATCGCAATGTTCCTTGACCGTGTCATCACAATGCTCCATGACCCTTGTCATCACAAAGCTCCATGACCCCTGTCATCACAATGATCCATGATTCCTTTCCTCACAGTGCTCCAGTACCCTTTTCATCACAATGCTCCATGCCATTGTCAGCACAATGCTCCTTGGACCCTGTCATCAAAATGCTCCATCCCATTTTCATCACAATGCTCCAGATATCCTATCATTACAATGCTCCATGCCCGTGTCAACACAATGCTTCATGACCCCTGTCATCAAAATGCTTTATGAATATTCTTATCACAATGTTCCATGACCCCTGTCATCAAAATGATCCATGACCGTTGTCATCACAATGCTGCATGATACCTTTCATCCCAATCCTCTGTGACTGCTGTCATCATAATGCTCCAGGACCATTTTCATCACAATGCTCCATGCCCCCTGTCATCACAGTGCCCCATAAGCCCTGTAATCCCAATGCTCCATGACCCTGTCATCACAATGCTACATGACCCCTGTCATCACATTGTTCCATGGCCTATGTATTCACAATGTTCCATGGACCCTGTAATCACACTGCTCCATGTTCCTTTTCAACACAATGCTCCATGACCCCTGTCATCACAATGTTCCATGAAAGTTGTCATCAAAATGCTCCATGACCCCGGTCACCACAAGGTTCCCTGCCCTTGTCATCACAATGGTACATGGCCTTGTCATCACAATGTTCCATGGCCTCTGTCATCACCATGCTCCATGGTCTTTCTCATCACAATGCTCTATGACCCCTGTCATCACAATGCTTGATGACCATTGTCATCACAATGCTCCAAGGTCCCTGTCATCACAATGCCTCATGGTCTTTGTAATCACAATGCTCAATGACCACTGTCATCACAATGCTCCATGCCGTTGTCATCACAATGCTCCATGGCCCCTGTAATCACAATGCTCCATGCGCTTGTCATCACAATGCTCCAGAACATTTGTCATCATAATGCTCCATTCCCGTGTCATCACATTGCTCAATGACACTTGTCATCAAAATGTTCCTTGGACTTTGTCATCACAATGCTCCATGATCCCTGTCATCACAATGATCCCTGCCAATGTCATCACAATGCTCCATGTCTCCTGTAATCACAATGCTCCATGCCCTTGTCATCACAATGCTCCAGTTCTGTTGTCATCACCATGCTTCATGCCAGTGTCATCACAATGCTCCATGAATCTTGTCTTCACAATGCTCCATGGCCCATGTCATCACAATGCTCCATGACCCCTGTGATCACAATGCTCTATGGCCTTTGTCATCACAATGACACGTGACCCCCGTCAACACAATGCCTGATGAACCCTGACATCAAAATGCTAAATGGCACTTGTCATCACAATGCTATATGAAGCCTGTCATCACTATTCACCATGTCACTTGTTTTCACAATGCTCCATGCCCCCTGTAATCCCAGTACTCCATGACCCCTTTCATCACAATGCCCAATGCCACCTCTCATCACAATTCTCCATGGCATTTGTCATCACGATGCTCCATGACACCTGTCATCACAATGCTCCATGACACTTGTCATCACAATGCTCCATGGCCCCTCTCATTACTGTGCTCCATAATAACTTGAATCACATTTCTAGATGACCAGTGCCATCACAATGCCCCATGACATTGTCATCACAATTCGCCATGACCATTGTCATCACAATGCTCCATGAACCATGTCATCACAGGGTCCCAGGACACTTGTCATCACAATGATCCATTACCACTTTCATCACAATGCTCCATGACCACTGTCATCTCAATGCCCCATGGCCTTTGTATTCACAATGCTCCATGGCCCCTGTAATCACAGTGCTCCATAACACCTTTCATCATAATGCTCCATGACCACTGCCATCTCAATGCCTCGTGACGCCTGTCATCACAATTCTCCAAGGCCCCTCTCATCACAATGCTCCATGACACTTGTCATCACATTGCTCCATAACAACTGTCATCACAGTGTTCCCTGCCCATGTCATCACAATGCTCCATGTCCTCTATAATCACAATGCTCCAAGCCTTTTTCCTCACAATGCTCCAGAATTTTGTCATCACAATGATCCATGACCGTGGCATCACAATGCTCCACGGCCCTTGTCATCACAATGCTCCAGAATTCTTGTCATCACAATGTTCCATGGACGTGTCATCACAAAGCTACATGACCCTGGTCATCACAGTTCTCCATGACCTTTGTCATCACAATGCTCTATGTCACTATTCATCACAATTCTCAATGACCACTTTAATCACTATGCTCGCTGACCATTTTCATCTCATTTCTCTATTGTCATTACAATTCCCCATGGCCCCTTTCTTCACCATGCTCCATGATGCCTGTCATCACAATGCTCCATGGCTTTTGTTATCACAATGCGCCAGGACCAGTTTCATCACAATACTCCATCCCCCTTGTCATCACAGTGCATAATGAAAGCTTTCATTACAATGCTCCGTGACACTTGTCATCACAATGCTCCATGGCCTTTATCGTCACAATGCTCCCAGGCACTTTTCATCACGATGTTCCATGAAAACTTTCATCACATTGCTCCATGACCATTGTCATCACAATAGTCCATAGCCTTGTCAACACAATGCTGCATAATCCCTGTCATCACAATTCTCCATGACTGCTGTCATCACAATAATCCAGGACAATTTTCATAACAATGCTTCATGCCCCCAGTCATCACAGGGCTCCATGATACCTTTCATCACAATTCCTAGATGATCAATGTCATCACAATGCCCAATGACACCTGTCATCACAATTCGCTATGACCCTTGTCATCACAATACTCGATGAACCGTGTCATCACAGTGTTCCAGGACACATGTCATCACAATGATCCATTACTATTTTCATCACAATGCTCCAATACACCTGTCATCACAATGCTCCATGGCCCCTGTTATCATATTGCTCCATGATCTCTTTCATCACAATGCTCCATGACCACTGTCATCACCATACCTCAAGACGCCTGTCATCTCAATGCTCCATGGCTCTTTTCATCACAATGCCCCATGGGTCCTGTGATCACAATGCTCCATGCCCTTGTCATCAAAGTGCTCCAGAACTCTTGTCATCATAATGCTCCATGCCAATGTCATCAAAATGTCCCATGACACTTGTCATCACAATGCTCCATGGCTTAAACCATCACAATTTTCCATGGCCCCTGTCATCACAATGCTCCATGCCCTTTTCATCAAAATGCTCCAGAACTCTTGTCATTATAATGCTCCATGCCAATGTCATCAAAATGCCCCATGACACTTGTCATCACAATGCTCCATGGCCTTTGTCATCACAATGTTCCATGGCCCCTGTCATCACAGTGCTCCATTATACCTTTCATCACAATTCTAGATGACCACTGTCATCACAATGCCCCATGACAGATGTCATAACAATTCGCCATGGTCCTTGTCATCACAATGCTCCATGAACCTTGTCATCACAAGGTTCCAGGACTCTTGTCATCACAATGATCCATGATCACTTTCATCACAATGCTCCATGAAACCTGTCACCTCAATGCTCCATAGCCTTTGTATTCACAATGCTCCATGGCCCCTGTAATCACAGTGCTCCATGACCCCTTTCATCACAATGATCCAAGACCGCTCTCATTAGAATGCCCCATGACGCCTGCCACCACAAATCTCCAAGGCCTCTCTTACCAAAAAGCTCCATGATCCCTGTCAGTACAATGTTCGATGACACTTTTCATCACAATGCTCCATGACCCCTGTCATCACAAAGTTCTCTGCCCATATCATCACAATGCTCCTTGTCACCTTTCATCACAATGCTCCATGTCCTTTCATCACAATGCTCCATAATTCTTGTCATCGCAATGTTCCTTGACCGTGTCATCACAATGCTCCATGACCCTTGTCATCACAAAGCTCCATGACCCCTGTCATCACAATGATCCATGATTCCTTTCCTCACAGTGCTCCAGTACCCTTTTCATCACAATGCTCCATGCCATTGTCAGCACAATGCTCCTTGGACCCTGTCATCAAAATGCTCCATCCCCTTTTCATCACAATGCTCCAGATATCCTATCATTACAATGCTCCATGCCCGTGTCAACACAATGCTTCATGACCCCTGTCATCAAAATGCTTTATGAATATTCTTATCACAATGTTCCATGACCCCTGTCATCAAAATGATCCATGACCGTTGTCATCACAATGCTGCATGATACCTTTCATCCCAATCCTCTGTGACTGCTGTCATCATAATGCTCCAGGACCATTTCATCACAATGCTCCATGCCCCCTGTCATCACAGTGCCCCATAAGCCCTGTAATCCCAATGCTCCATGACCCTGTCATCACAATGCTACATGACCCCTGTCATCACATTGATCCATGGCCTATGTATTCACAATGTTCCATGGACCCTGTAATCACACTGCTCCATGTTCCTTTTCAACACAATGCTCCATGACCCCTGTCATCACAATGTTCCATGAAAGTTGTCATCAAAATGCTCCATGACCCCGGTCACCACAAGGTTCCCTGCCCTTGTCATCACAATGGTACATGGCCTTGTCATCACAATGTTCCATGGCCTCTGTCATCACCATGCTCCATGGTCTTTCTCATCACAATGCTCTATGACCCCTGTCATCACAATGCTTGATGACCATTGTCATCACAATGCTCCAAGGTCCCTGTCATCACAATGCCTCATGGTCTTTGTAATCACAATGCTCAATGACCACTGTCATCACAATGCTCCATGCCGTTGTCATCACAATGCTCCATGGCCCCTGTAATCACAATGCTCCATGCGCTTGTCATCACAATGCTCCAGAACATTTGTCATCATAATGCTCCATTCCCGTGTCATCACATTGCTCAATGACACTTGTCATCAAAATGTTCCTTGGTCTTTGTCATCACAATGCTCCATGATCCCTGTCATCACAATGATCCCTGCCAATGTCATCACAATGCTCCATGTCTCCTGTAATCACAATGCTCCATGCCCTTGTCATCACAATGCTCCAGTTCTGTTGTCATCACCATGCTTCATGCCAGTGTCATCACAATGCTCCATGAATCTTGTCTTCACAATGCTCCATGGCCCATGTCATCACAATGCTCCATGACCCCTGTGATCACAATGCTCTATGGCCTTTGTCATCACAATGACACGTGACCCCCGTCAACACAATGCCTGATGAACCCTGACATCAAAATGCTAAATGGCACTTGTCATCACAATGCTATATGAAGCCTGTCATCACTATTCACCATGTCACTTGTTTTCACAATGCTCCATGCCCCCTGTAATCCCAGTACTCCATGACCCCTTTCATCACAATGCCCAATGCCACCTCTCATCACAATTCTCCATGGCATTTGTCATCACGATGCTCCATGACACCTGTCATCACAATGCTCCATGACACTTGTCATCACAATGCTCCATGGCCCCTCTCATTACTGTGCTCCATAATAACTTGAATCACATTTCTAGATGACCAGTGCCATCACAATGCCCCATGACATTGTCATCACAATTCGCCATGACCATTGTCATCACAATGCTCCATAAACCATGTCATCACAGGGTCCCAGGACACTTGTCATCACAATGATCCATTACCACTTTCATCACAATGCTCCATGACCACTGTCATCTCAATGCCCCATGGCCTTTGTATTCACAATGCTCCATGGCCCCTGTAATCACAGTGCTCCATAACACCTTTCATCATAATGCTCCATGACCACTGCCATCTCAATGCCTCATGACGCCTGTCATCACAATTCTCCAAGGCCCCTCTCATCACAATGCTCCATGACACTTGTCATCACATTGCTCCATAACAACTGTCATCACAGTGTTCCCTGCCCATGTCATCACAATGCTCCATGTCCTCTATAATCACAATGCTCCAAGCCTTTTTCCTCACAATGCTCCAGAATTTTGTCATCACAATGATCCATGACCGTGGCATCACAATGCTCCACGGCCCTTGTCATCACAATGCTCCAGAATTCTTGTCATCACAATGTTCCATGGACGTGTCATCACAAAGCTACATGACCCTGGTCATCACAGTTCTCCATGACCTTTGTCATCACAATGCTCTATGTCACTATTCATCACAATTCTCAATGACCACTTTAATCACTATGCTCGCTGACCATTTTCATCACATTTCTCTATTGTCATTACAATTCCCCATGGCCCCTTTCTTCACCATGCTCCATGATGCCTGTCATCACAATGCTCCATGGCTTTTGTTATCACAATGCGCCAGGACCAGTTTCATCACAATACTCCATCCCCCTTGTCATCACAGTGCATAATGAAAGCTTTCATTACAATGCTCCGTGACACTTGTCATCACAATGCTCCATGGCCTTTATCGTCACAATGCTCCCAGGCACTTTTCATCACGATGTTCCATGAAAACTTTCATCACATTGCTCCATGACCATTGTCATCACAATAGTCCATAGCCTTGTCAACACAATGCTGCATAATCCCTGTCATCACAATTCTCCATGACTGCTGTCATCACAATAATCCAGGACAATTTTCATAACAATGCTTCATGCCCCCAGTCATCACAGGGCTCCATGATACCTTTCATCACAATTCCTAGATGATCAATGTCATCACAATGCCCAATGACACCTGTCATCACAATTCGCTATGACCCTTGTCATCACAATACTCGATGAACCGTGTCATCACAGTGTTCCAGGACACATGTCATCACAATGATCCATTACTATTTTCATCACAATGCTCCAATACACCTGTCATCACAATGCTCCATGGCCCCTGTTATCATATTGCTCCATGATCTCTTTCATCACAATGCTCCATGACCACTGTCATCACCATACCTCAAGACGCCTGTCATCTCAATGCTCCATGGCTCTTTTCATCACAATGCCCCATGGGTCCTGTGATCACAATGCTCCATGCCCTTGTCATCAAAGTGCTCCAGAACTCTTGTCATCATAATGCTCCATGCCAATGTCATCAAAATGTCCCATGACACTTGTCATCACAATGCTCCATGGCTTAAACCATCACAATTTTCCATGGCCCCTGTCATCACAATGCTCCATGCCCTTTTCATCAAAATGCTCCAGAACTCTTGTCATTATAATGCTCCATGCCAATGTCATCAAAATGCCCCATGACACTTGTCATCACAATGCTCCATGGCCTTTGTCATCACAATGTTCCATGGCCCCTGTCATCACAGTGCTCCATTATACCTTTCATCACAATTCTAGATGACCACTGTCATCACAATGCCCCATGACAGATGTCATAACAATTCGCCATGGTCCTTGTCATCACAATGCTCCATGAACCTTGTCATCACAAGGTTCCAGGACTCTTGTCATCACAATGATCCATGATCACTTTCATCACAATGCTCCATGAAACCTGTCACCTCAATGCTCCATAGCCTTTGTATTCACAATGCTCCATGGCCCCTGTAATCACAGTGCTCCATGACCCCTTTCATCACAATGATCCAAGACCGCTCTCATTAGAATGCCCCATGACGCCTGCCACCACAAATCTCCAAGGCCTCTCTTACCAAAAAGCTCCATGATCCCTGTCAGTACAATGTTCGATGACACTTTTCATCACAATGCTCCATGACCCCTGTCATCACAAAGTTCTCTGCCCATATCATCACAATGCTCCTTGTCACCTTTCATCACAATGCTCCATGTCCTTTCATCACAATGCTCCATAATTCTTGTCATCGCAATGTTCCTTGACCGTGTCATCACAATGCTCCATGACCCTTGTCATCACAAAGCTCCATGACCCCTGTCATCACAATGATCCATGATTCCTTTCCTCACAGTGCTCCAGTACCCTTTTCATCACAATGCTCCATGCCATTGTCAGCACAATGCTCCTTGGACCCTGTCATCAAAATGCTCCATCCCCTTTTCATCACAATGCTCCAGATATCCTATCATTACAATGCTCCATGCCCGTGTCAACACAATGCTTCATGACCCCTGTCATCAAAATGCTTTATGAATATTCTTATCACAATGTTCCATGACCCCTGTCATCAAAATGATCCATGACCGTTGTCATCACAATGCTGCATGATACCTTTCATCCCAATCCTCTGTGACTGCTGTCATCATAATGCTCCAGGACCATTTCATCACAATGCTCCATGCCCCCTGTCATCACAGTGCCCCATAAGCCCTGTAATCCCAATGCTCCATGACCCTGTCATCACAATGCTACATGACCCCTGTCATCACATTGTTCCATGGCCTATGTATTCACAATGTTCCATGGACCCTGTAATCACACTGCTCCATGTTCCTTTTCAACACAATGCTCCATGACCCCTGTCATCACAATGTTCCATGAAAGTTGTCATCAAAATGCTCCATGACCCCGGTCACCACAAGGTTCCCTGCCCTTGTCATCACAATGGTACATGGCCTTGTCATCACAATGTTCCATGGCCTCTGTCATCACCATGCTCCATGGTCTTTCTCATCACAATGCTCTATGACCCCTGTCATCACAATGCTTGATGACCATTGTCATCACAATGCTCCAAGGTCCCTGTCATCACAATGCCTCATGGTCTTTGTAATCACAATGCTCAATGACCACTGTCATCACAATGCTCCATGCCGTTGTCATCACAATGCTCCATGGCCCCTGTAATCACAATGCTCCATGCGCTTGTCATCACAATGCTCCAGAACATTTGTCATCATAATGCTCCATTCCCGTGTCATCACATTGCTCAATGACACTTGTCATCAAAATGTTCCTTGGTCTTTGTCATCACAATGCTCCATGATCCCTGTCATCACAATGATCCCTGCCAATGTCATCACAATGCTCCATGTCTCCTGTAATCACAATGCTCCATGCCCTTGTCATCACAATGCTCCAGTTCTGTTGTCATCACCATGCTTCATGCCAGTGTCATCACAATGCTCCATGAATCTTGTCTTCACAATGCTCCATGGCCCATGTCATCACAATGCTCCATGACCCCTGTGATCACAATGCTCTATGGCCTTTGTCATCACAATGACACGTGACCCCCGTCAACACAATGCCTGATGAACCCTGACATCAAAATGCTAAATGGCACTTGTCATCACAATGCTATATGAAGCCTGTCATCACTATTCACCATGTCACTTGTTTTCACAATGCTCCATGCCCCCTGTAATCCCAGTACTCCATGACCCCTTTCATCACAATGCCCAATGCCACCTCTCATCACAATTCTCCATGGCATTTGTCATCACGATGCTCCATGACACCTGTCATCACAATGCTCCATGACACTTGTCATCACAATGCTCCATGGCCCCTCTCATTACTGTGCTCCATAATAACTTGAATCACATTTCTAGATGACCAGTGCCATCACAATGCCCCATGACATTGTCATCACAATTCGCCATGACCATTGTCATCACAATGCTCCATGAACCATGTCATCACAGGGTCCCAGGACACTTGTCATCACAATGATCCATTACCACTTTCATCACAATGCTCCATGACCACTGTCATCTCAATGCCCCATGGCCTTTGTATTCACAATGCTCCATGGCCCCTGTAATCACAGTGCTCCATAACACCTTTCATCATAATGCTCCATGACCACTGCCATCTCAATGCCTCATGACGCCTGTCATCACAATTCTCCAAGGCCCCTCTCATCACAATGCTCCATGACACTTGTCATCACATTGCTCCATAACAACTGTCATCACAGTGTTCCCTGCCCATGTCATCACAATGCTCCATGTCCTCTATAATCACAATGCTCCAAGCCTTTTTCCTCACAATGCTCCAGAATTTTGTCATCACAATGATCCATGACCGTGGCATCACAATGCTCCACGGCCCTTGTCATCACAATGCTCCAGAATTCTTGTCATCACAATGTTCCATGGACGTGTCATCACAAAGCTACATGACCCTGGTCATCACAGTTCTCCATGACCGTTGTCATCACAATGCTCTATGTCACTATTCATCACAATTCTCAATGACCACTTTAATCACTATGCTCGCTGACCATTTTCATCTCATTTCTCTATTGTCATTACAATTCCCCATGGCCCCTTTCTTCACCATGCTCCATGATGCCTGTCATCACAATGCTCCATGGCTTTTGTTATCACAATGCGCCAGGACCAGTTTCATCACAATACTCCATCCCCCTTGTCATCACAGTGCATAATGAAAGCTTTCATTACAATGCTCCGTGACACTTGTCATCACAATGCTCCATGGCCTTTATCGTCACAATGCTCCCAGGCACTTTTCATCACGATGTTCCATGAAAACTTTCATCACATTGCTCCATGACCATTGTCATCACAATAGTCCATAGCCTTGTCAACACAATGCTGCATAATCCCTGTCATCACAATTCTCCATGACTGCTGTCATCACAATAATCCAGGACAATTTTCATAACAATGCTTCATGCCCCCAGTCATCACAGGGCTCCATGATACCTTTCATCACAATTCCTAGATGATCAATGTCATCACAATGCCCAATGACACCTGTCATCACAATTCGCTATGACCCTTGTCATCACAATACTCGATGAACCGTGTCATCACAGTGTTCCAGGACACATGTCATCACAATGATCCATTACTATTTTCATCACAATGCTCCAATACACCTGTCATCACAATGCTCCATGGCCCCTGTTATCATATTGCTCCATGATCTCTTTCATCACAATGCTCCATGACCACTGTCATCACCATACCTCAAGACGCCTGTCATCTCAATGCTCCATGGCTCTTTTCATCACAATGCCCCATGGGTCCTGTGATCACAATGCTCCATGCCCTTGTCATCAAAGTGCTCCAGAACTCTTGTCATCATAATGCTCCATGCCAATGTCATCAAAATGTCCCATGACACTTGTCATCACAATGCTCCATGGCTTAAACCATCACAATTTTCCATGGCCCCTGTCATCACCATGCTCCATGGTCTTTCTCATCACAATGCTCTATGACCCCTGTCATCACAATGCTTGATGACCATTGTCATCACAATGCTCCAAGGTCCCTGTCATCACAATGCCTCATGGTCTTTGTAATCACAATGCTCAATGACCACTGTCATCACAATGCTCCATGCCGTTGTCATCACAATGCTCCATGGCCCCTGTAATCACAATGCTCCATGCGCTTGTCATCACAATGCTCCAGAACATTTGTCATCATAATGCTCCATTCCCGTGTCATCACATTGCTCAATGACACTTGTCATCAAAATGTTCCTTGGTCTTTGTCATCACAATGCTCCATGATCCCTGTCATCACAATGATCCCTGCCAATGTCATCACAATGCTCCATGTCTCCTGTAATCACAATGCTCCATGCCCTTGTCATCACAATGCTCCAGTTCTGTTGTCATCACCATGCTTCATGCCAGTGTCATCACAATGCTCCATGAATCTTGTCTTCACAATGCTCCATGGCCCATGTCATCACAATGCTCCATGACCCCTGTGATCACAATGCTCTATGGCCTTTGTCATCACAATGACACGTGACCCCCGTCAACACAATGCCTGATGAACCCTGACATCAAAATGCTAAATGGCACTTGTCATCACAATGCTATATGAAGCCTGTCATCACTATTCACCATGTCACTTGTTTTCACAAGGCTCCATGCCCCCTGTAATCCCAGTACTCCATGACCCCTTTCATCACAATGCCCAATGCCACCTCTCATCACAATTCTCCATGGCATTTGTCATCACGATGCTCCATGACACCTGTCATCACAATGCTCCATGACACTTGTCATCACAATGCTCCATGGCCCCTCTCATTACTGTGCTCCATAATAACTTGAATCACATTTCTAGATGACCAGTGCCATCACAATGCCCCATGACATTGTCATCACAATTCGCCATGACCATTGTCATCACAATGCTCCATGAACCATGTCATCACAGGGTCCCAGGACACTCGTCATCACAATGATCCATTACCACTTTCATCACAATGCTCCATGACCACTGTCATCTCAATGCCCCATGGCCTTTGTATTCACAATGCTCCATGGCCCCTGTAATCACAGTGCTCCATAACACCTTTCATCATAATGCTCCATGACCACTGCCATCTCAATGCCTCATGACGCCTGTCATCACAATTCTCCAAGGCCCCTCTCATCACAATGCTCCATGACACTTGTCATCACATTGCTCCATAACAACTGTCATCACAGTGTTCCCTGCCCATGTCATCACAATGCTCCATGTCCTCTATAATCACAATGCTCCAAGCCTTTTTCCTCACAATGCTCCAGAATTTTGTCATCACAATGATCCATGACCGTGGCATCACAATGCTCCACGGCCCTTGTCATCACAATGCTCCAGAATTCTTGTCATCACAATGTTCCATGGACGTGTCATCACAAAGCTACATGACCCTGGTCATCACAGTTCTCCATGACCTTTGTCATCACAATGCTCTATGTCACTATTCATCACAATTCTCAATGACCACTTTAATCACTATGCTCGCTGACCATTTTCATCACATTTCTCTATTGTCATTACAATTCCCCATGGCCCCTTTCTTCACCATGCTCCATGATGCCTGTCATCTCAATGCTCCATGGCTTTTGTTATCACAATGCGCCAGGACCAGTTTCATCACAATACTCCATCCCCCTTGTCATCACAGTGCATAATGAAAGCTTTCATTACAATGCTCCGTGACACTTGTCATCACAATGCTCCATGGCCTTTATCGTCACAATGCTCCCAGGCACTTTTCATCACGATGTTCCATGAAAACTTTCATCACATTGCTCCATGACCATTGTCATTACAATAGTCCATAGCCTTGTCAACACAATGCTGCATAATCCCTGTCATCACAATTCTCCATGACTGCTGTCATCACAATAATCCAGGATAATTTTCATAACAATGCTTCATGCCCCCAGTCATCACAGTGCTCCATGATACCTTTCATCACAATTCCTAGATGATCAATGTCATCACAATGCCCAATGACACCTGTCATCACAATTCGCTATGACCCTTGTCATCACAATACTCGATGAACCGTGTCATCACAGTGTTCCAGGACACATGTCATCACAATGATCCATTACTATTTTCATCACAATGCTCCAATACACCTGTCATCACAATGCTCCATGGCCCCTGTTATCATATTGCTCCATGATCTCTTTCATCACAATGCTCCATGATCACTGTCATCACCATACCTCAAGACGCCTGTCATCTCAATGCTCCATGGCTCTTTTCATCACAATGCCCCATGGGCCCTGTGATCACAATGCTCCATGCCCTTGTCATCAAAGTGCTCCAGAACTCTTGTCATCATAATGCTCCATGCCAATGTCATCAAAATGTCCCATGACACTTGTCATCACAATGCTCCATGGCTTATACCATCACATTTTTCCATGGCCCCTGTCATCACAATGCTCCATGCCCTTTTCATCAAAATGCTCCAGAACTCTTGTCATTATAATGCTCCATGCCAATGTCATCAAAATGCCCCATGACACTTGTCATCACAATGCTCCATGGCCTTTGTCATCACAATGTTCCATGGCCCCTGTCATCACAGTGCTCCATTATACCTTTCATCACAATTCTAGATGACCACTGTCATCACAATGCCCCATGACAGATGTCATAACAATTCGCCATGGTCCTTGTCATCACAATGCTCCATGAACCTTGTCATCACAAGGTTCCAGGACTCTTGTCATCACAATGATCCATGATCACTTTCATCACAATGCTCCATGAAACCTGTCACCTCAATGCTCCATAGCCTTTGTATTCACAATGCTCCATGGCCCCTGTAATCACAGTGCTCCATGACCCCTTTCATCACAATGATCCAAGACCGCTCTCATTAGAATGCCCCATGACGCCTGCCACCACAAATCTCCAAGGCCTCTCTTACCAAAAAGCTCCATGATCCCTGTCAGTACAATGTTCGATGACACTTTTCATCACAATGCTCCATGACCCCTGTCATCACAAAGTTCTCTGCCCATATCATCACAATGCTCCTTGTCACCTTTCATCACAATGCTCCATGTCCTTTCATCACAATGCTCCATAATTCTTGTCATCGCAATGTTCCTTGACCGTGTCATCACAATGCTCCATGACCCTTGTCATCACAAAGCTCCATGACCCCTGTCATCACAATGATCCATGATTCCTTTCCTCACAGTGCTCCAGTACCCTTTTCATCACAATGCTCCATGCCATTGTCAGCACAATGCTCCTTGGACCCTGTCATCAAAATGCTCCATCCCCTTTTCATCACAATGCTCCAGATATCCTATCATTACAATGCTCCATGCCCGTGTCAACACAATGCTTCATGACCCCTGTCATCAAAATGCTTTATGAATATTCTTATCACAATGTTCCATGACCCCTGTCATCAAAATGATCCATGACCGTTGTCATCACAATGCTGCATGATACCTTTCATCCCAATCCTCTGTGACTGCTGTCATCATAATGCTCCAGGACCATTTTCATCACAATGCTCCATGCCCCCTGTCATCACAGTGCCCCATAAGCCCTGTAATCCCAATGCTCCATGACCCTGTCATCACAATGCTACATGACCCCTGTCATCACATTGTTCCATGGCCTATGTATTCACAATGTTCCATGGACCCTGTAATCACACTGCTCCATGTTCCTTTTCAACACAATGCTCCATGACCCCTGTCATCACAATGTTCCATGAAAGTTGTCATCAAAATGCTCCATGACCCCGGTCACCACAAGGTTCCCTGCCCTTGTCATCACAATGGTACATGGCCTTGTCATCACAATGTTCCATGGCCTCTGTCATCACCATGCTCCATGGTCTTTCTCATCACAATGCTCTATGACCCCTGTCATCACAATGCTTGATGACCATTGTCATCACAATGCTCCAAGGTCCCTGTCATCACAATGCCTCATGGTCTTTGTAATCACAATGCTCAATGACCACTGTCATCACAATGCTCCATGCCGTTGTCATCACAATGCTCCATGGCCCCTGTAATCACAATGCTCCAGAACATTTGTCATCATAATGCTCCATTCCCGTGTCATCACATTGCTCAATGACACTTGTCATCAAAATGTTCCTTGGTCTTTGTCATCACAATGCTCCATGATCCCTGTCATCACAATGATCCCTGCCAATGTCATCACAATGCTCCATGTCTCCTGTAATCACAATGCTCCATGCCCTTGTCATCACAATGCTCCAGGTCTGTTGTCATCACCATGCTTCATGCCAGTGTCATCACGATGCTCCATGAATCTTGTCTTCACAATGCTCCATGGCCCATGTCATCACAATGCTCCATGACCCCTGTGATCACAATGCTCTATGGCCTTTGTCATCACAATGACACGTGACCCCCGTCAACACAATGCCTGATGAACCCTGACATCAAAATGCTAAATGGCACTTGTCATCACAATGCTATATGAAGCCTGTCATCACTATTCACCATGTCACTTGTTTTCACAAGGCTCCATGCCCCCTGTAATCCCAGTACTCCATGACCCCTTTCATCACAATGCCCAATGCCACCTCTCATCACAATTCTCCATGGCATTTGTCATCACGATGCTCCATGACACCTGTCATCACAATGCTCCATGACACTTGTCATCACAATGCTCCATGGCCCCTCTCATTACTGTGCTCCATAATAACTTGAATCACATTTCTAGATGACCAGTGCCATCACAATGCCCCATGACATTGTCATCACAATTCGCCATGACCATTGTCATCACAATGCTCCATGAACCATGTCATCACAGGGTCCCAGGACACTTGTCATCACAATGATCCATTACCACTTTCATCACAATGCTCCATGACCACTGTCATCTCAATGCCCCATGGCCTTTGTATTCACAATGCTCCATGGCCCCTGTAATCACAGTGCTCCATAACACCTTTCATCATAATGCTCCATGACCACTGCCATCTCAATGCCTCATGACGCCTGTCATCACAATTCTCCAAGGCCCCTCTCATCACAATGCTCCATGACACTTGTCATCACATTGCTCCATAACAACTGTCATCACAGTGTTCCCTGCCCATGTCATCACAATGCTCCATGTCCTCTATAATCACAATGCTCCAAGCCTTTTTCCTCACAATGCTCCAGAATTTTGTCATCACAATGATCCATGACCGTGGCATCACAATGCTCCACGGCCCTTGTCATCACAATGCTCCAGAATTCTTGTCATCACAATGTTCCATGGACGTGTCATCACAAAGCTACATGACCCTGGTCATCACAGTTCTCCATGACCTTTGTCATCACAATGCTCTATGTCACTATTCATCACAATTCTCAATGACCACTTTAATCACTATGCTCGCTGACCATTTTCATCACATTTCTCTATTGTCATTACAATTCCCCATGGCCCCTTTCTTCACCATGCTCCATGATGCCTGTCATCACAATGCTCCATGGCTTTTGTTATCACAATGCGCCAGGACCAGTTTCATCACAATACTCCATCCCCCTTGTCATCACAGTGCATAATGAAAGCTTTCATTACAATGCTCCGTGACACTTGTCATCACAATGCTCCATGGCCTTTATCGTCACAATGCTCCCAGGCACTTTTCATCACGATGTTCCATGAAAACTTTCATCACATTGCTCCATGACCATTGTCATCACAATAGTCCATAGCCTTGTCAACACAATGCTGCATAATCCCTGTCATCACAATTCTCCATGACTGCTGTCATCACAATAATCCAGGACAATTTTCATAACAATGCTTCATGCCCCCAGTCATCACAGTGCTCCATGATACCTTTCATCACAATTCCTAGATGATCAATGTCATCACAATGCCCAATGACACCTGTCATCACAATTCGCTATGACCCTTGTCATCACAATACTCGATGAACCGTGTCATCACAGTGTTCCAGGACACATGTCATCACAATGATCCATTACTATTTTCATCACAATGCTCCAATACACCTGTCATCACAATGCTCCATGGCCCCTGTTATCATATTGCTCCATGATCTCTTTCATCACAATGCTCCATGACCACTGTCATCACCATACCTCAAGACGCCTGTCATCTCAATGCTCCATGGCTCTTTTCATCACAATGCCCCATGGGTCCTGTGATCACAATGCTCCATGCCCTTGTCATCAAAGTGCTCCAGAACTCTTGTCATCATAATGCTCCATGCCAATGTCATCAAAATGTCCCATGACACTTGTCATCACAATGCTCCATGGCTTAAACCATCACAATTTTCCATGGCCCCTGTCATCACAATGCTCCATGCCCTTTTCATCAAAATGCTCCAGAACTCTTGTCATTATAATGCTCCATGCCAATGTCATCAAAATGCCCCATGACACTTGTCATCACAATGCTCCATGGCCTTTGTCATCACAATGTTCCATGGCCCCTGTCATCACAGTGCTCCATTATACCTTTCATCACAATTCTAGATGACCACTGTCATCACAATGCCCCATGACAGATGTCATAACAATTCGCCATGGTCCTTGTCATCACAATGCTCCATGAACCTTGTCATCACAAGGTTCCAGGACTCTTGTCATCACAATGATCCATGATCACTTTCATCACAATGCTCCATGAAACCTGTCACCTCAATGCTCCATAGCCTTTGTATTCACAATGCTCCATGGCCCCTGTAATCACAGTGCTCCATGACCCCTTTCATCACAATGATCCAAGACCGCTCTCATTAGAATGCCCCATGACGCCTGCCACCACAAATCTCCAAGGCCTCTCTTACCAAAAAGCTCCATGATCCCTGTCAGTACAATGTTCGATGACACTTTTCATCACAATGCTCCATGACCCCTGTCATCACAAAGTTCTCTGCCCATATCATCACAATGCTCCTTGTCACCTTTCATCACAATGCTCCATGTCCTTTCATCACAATGCTCCATAATTCTTGTCATTGCAATGTTCCTTGACCGTGTCATCACAATGCTCCATGACCCTTGTCATCACAAAGCTCCATGACCCCTGTCATCACAATGATCCATGATTCCTTTCCTCACAGTGCTCCAGTACCCTTTTCATCACAATGCTCCATGCCATTGTCAGCACAATGCTCCTTGGACCCTGTCATCAAAATGCTCCATCCCCTTTTCATCACAATGCTCCAGATATCCTATCATTACAATGCTCCATGCCCGTGTCAACACAATGCTTCATGACCCCTGTCATCAAAATGCTTTATGAATATTCTTATCACAATGTTCCATGACCCCTGTCATCAAAATGATCCATGACCGTTGTCATCACAATGCTGCATGATACCTTTCATCCCAATCCTCTGTGACTGCTGTCATCATAATGCTCCAGGACCATTTTCATCACAATGCTCCATGCCCCCTGTCATCACAGTGCCCCATAAGCCCTGTAATCCCAATGCTCCATGACCCTGTCATCACAATGCTACATGACCCCTGTCATCACATTGTTCCATGGCCTATGTATTCACAATGTTCCATGGACCCTGTAATCACACTGCTCCATGTTCCTTTTCAACACAATGCTCCATGACCCCTGTCATCACAATGTTCCATGAAAGTTGTCATCAAAATGCTCCATGACCCCGGTCACCACAAGGTTCCCTGCCCTTGTCATCACAATGGTACATGGCCTTGTCATCACAATGTTCCATGGCCTCTGTCATCACCATGCTCCATGGTCTTTCTCATCACAATGCTCTATGACCCCTGTCATCACAATGCTTGATGACCATTGTCATCACAATGCTCCAAGGTCCCTGTCATCACAATGCCTCATGGTCTTTGTAATCACAATGCTCAATGACCACTGTCATCACAATGCTCCATGCCGTTGTCATCACAATGCTCCATGGCCCCTGTAATCACAATGCTCCATGCGCTTGTCATCACAATGCTCCAGAACATTTGTCATCATAATGCTCCATTCCCGTGTCATCACATTGCTCAATGACACTTGTCATCAAAATGTTCCTTGGTCTTTGTCATCACAATGCTCCATGATCCCTGTCATCACAATGATCCCTGCCAATGTCATCACAATGCTCCATGTCTCCTGTAATCACAATGCTCCATGCCCTTGTCATCACAATGCTCCAGTTCTGTTGTCATCACCATGCTTCATGCCAGTGTCATCACAATGCTCCATGAATCTTGTCTTCACAATGCTCCATGGCCCATGTCATCACAATGCTCCATGACCCCTGTGATCACAATGCTCTATGGCCTTTGTCATCACAATGACACGTGACCCCCGTCAACACAATGCCTGATGAACCCTGACATCAAAATGCTAAATGGCACTTGTCATCACAATGCTATATGAAGCCTGTCATCACTATTCACCATGTCACTTGTTTTCACAATGCTCCATGCCCCCTGTAATCCCAGTACTCCATGACCCCTTTCATCACAATGCCCAATGCCACCTCTCATCACAATTCTCCATGGCATTTGTCATCACGATGCTCCATGACACCTGTCATCACAATGCCCCATGACACTTGTCATCACAATGCTCCATGGCCCCTCTCATTACTGTGCTCCATAATAACTTGAATCACATTTCTAGATGACCAGTGCCATCACAATGCCCCATGACATTGTCATCACAATTCGCCATGACCATTGTCATCACAATGCTCCATGAACCATGTCATCACAGGGTCCCAGGACACTTGTCATCACAATGATCCATTACCACTTTCATCACAATGCTCCATGACCACTGTCATCTCAATGCCCCATGGCCTTTGTATTCACAATGCTCCATGGCCCCTGTAATCACAGTGCTCCATAACACCTTTCATCATAATGCTCCATGACCACTGCCATCTCAATGCCTCATGACGCCTGTCATCACAATTCTCCAAGGCCCCTCTCATCACAATGCTCCATGACACTTGTCATCACATTGCTCCATAACAACTGTCATCACAGTGTTCCCTGCCCATGTCATCACAATGCTCCATGTCCTCTATAATCACAATGCTCCAAGCCTTTTTCCTCACAATGCTCCAGAATTTTGTCATCACAATGATCCATGACCGTGGCATCACAATGCTCCACGGCCCTTGTCATCACAATGCTCCAGAATTCTTGTCATCACAATGTTCCATGGACGTGTCATCACAAAGCTACATGACCCTGGTCATCACAGTTCTCCATGACCTTTGTCATCACAATGCTCTATGTCACTATTCATCACAATTCTCAATGACCACTTTAATCACTATGCTCGCTGACCATTTTCATCACATTTCTCTATTGTCATTACAATTCCCCATGGCCCCTTTCTTCACCATGCTCCATGATGCCTGTCATCACAATGCTCCATGGCTTTTGTTATCACAATGCGCCAGGACCAGTTTCATCACAATACTCCATCCCCCTTGTCATCACAGTGCATAATGAAAGCTTTCATTACAATGCCCCGTGACACTTGTCATCACAATGCTCCATGGCCTTTATCGTCACAATGCTCCCAGGCACTTTTCATCACGATGTTCCATGAAAACTTTCATCACATTGCTCCATGACCATTGTCATCACAATAGTCCATAGCCTTGTCAACACAATGCTGCATAATCCCTGTCATCACAATTCTCCATGACTGCTGTCATCACAATAATCCAGGACAATTTTCATAACAATGCTTCATGCCCCCAGTCATCACAGTGCTCCATGATACCTTTCATCACAATTCCTAGATGATCAATGTCATCACAATGCCCAATGACACCTGTCATCACAATTCGCTATGACCCTTGTCATCACAATACTCGATGAACCGTGTCATCACAGTGTTCCAGGACACATGTCATCACAATGATCCATTACTATTTTCATCACAATGCTCCAATACACCTGTCATCACAATGCTCCATGGCCCCTGTTATCATATTGCTCCATGATCTCTTTCATCACAATGCTCCATGACCACTGTCATCACCATACCTCAAGACGCCTGTCATCTCAATGCTCCATGGCTCTTTTCATCACAATGCCCCATGGGTCCTGTGATCACAATGCTCCATGCCCTTGTCATCAAAGTGCTCCAGAACTCTTGTCATCATAATGCTCCATGCCAATGTCATCAAAATGTCCCATGACACTTGTCATCACAATGCTCCATGGCTTAAACCATCACAATTTTCCAAGGCCCCTGTCATCACAATGCTCCATGCCCTTTTCATCAAAATGCTCCAGAACTCTTGTCATTATAATGCTCCATGCCAATGTCATCAAAATGCCCCATGACACTTGTCATCACAATGCTCCATGGCCTTTGTCATCACAATGTTCCATGGCCCCTGTCATCACAGTGCTCCATTATACCTTTCATCACAATTCTAGATGACCACTGTCATCACAATGCCCCATGACAGATGTCATAACAATTCGCCATGGTCCTTGTCATCACAATGCTCCATGAACCTTGTCATCACAAGGTTCCAGGACTCTTGTCATCACAATGATCCATGATCACTTTCATCACAATGCTCCATGAAACCTGTCACCTCAATGCTCCATAGCCTTTGTATTCACAATGCTCCATGGCCCCTGTAATCACAGTGCTCCATGACCCCTTTCATCACAATGATCCAAGACCGCTCTCATTAGAATGCCCCATGACGCCTGCCACCACAAATCTCCAAGGCCTCTCTTACCAAAAAGCTCCATGATCCCTGTCAGTACAATGTTCGATGACACTTTTCATCACAATGCTCCATGACCCCTGTCATCACAAAGTTCTCTGCCCATATCATCACAATGCTCCTTGTCACCTTTCATCACAATGCTCCATGTCCTTTCATCACAATGCTCCATAATTCTTGTCATCGCAATGTTCCTTGACCGTGTCATCACAATGCTCCATGACCCTTGTCATCAGAAAGCTCCATGACCCCTGTCATCACAATGATCCATGATTCCTTTCCTCACAGTGCTCCAGTACCCTTTTCATCACAATGCTCCATGCCATTGTCAGCACAATGCTCCTTGGACCCTGTCATCAAAATGCTCCATCCCCTTTTCATCACAATGCTCCAGATATCCTATCATTACAATGCTCCATGCCCGTGTCAACACAATGCTTCATGACCCCTGTCATCAAAATGCTTTATGAATATTCTTATCACAATGTTCCATGACCCCTGTCATCAAAATGATCCATGACCGTTGTCATCACAATGCTGCATGATACCTTTCATCCCAATCCTCTGTGACTGCTGTCATCATAATGCTCCAGGACCATTTTCATCACAATGCTCCATGCCCCCTGTCATCACAGTGCCCCATAAGCCCTGTAATCCCAATGCTCCATGACCCTGTCATCACAATGCTACATGACCCCTGTCATCACATTGTTCCATGGCCTATGTATTCACAATGTTCCATGGACCCTGTAATCACACTGCTCCATGTTCCTTTTCAACACAATGCTCCATGACCCCTGTCATCACAATGTTCCATGAAAGTTGTCATCAAAATGCTCCATGACCCCGGTCACCACAAGGTTCCCTGCCCTTGTCATCACAATGGTACATGGCCTTGTCATCACAATGTTCCATGGCCTCTGTCATCACCATGCTCCATGGTCTTTCTCATCACAATGCTCTATGACCCCTGTCATCACAATGCTTGATGACCATTGTCATCACAATGCTCCAAGGTCCCTGTCATCACAATGCCTCATGGTCTTTGTAATCACAATGCTCAATGACCACTGTCATCACAATGCTCCATGCCGTTGTCATCACAATGCTCCATGGCCCCTGTAATCACAATGCTCCATGCGCTTGTCATCACAATGCTCCAGAACATTTGTCATCATAATGCTCCATTCCCGTGTCATCACATTGCTCAATGACACTTGTCATCAAAATGTTCCTTGGTCTTTGTCATCACAATGCTCCATGATCCCTGTCATCACAATGATCCCTGCCAATGCCATCACAATGCTCCATGTCTCCTGTAATCACAATGCTCCATGCCCTTGTCATCACAATGCTCCAGTTCTGTTGTCATCACCATGCTTCATGCCAGTGTCATCACAATGCTCCATGAATCTTGTCTTCACAATGCTCCATGGCCCATGTCATCACAATGCTCCATGACCCCTGTGATCACAATGCTCTATGGCCTTTGTCATCACAATGACACGTGACCCCCGTCAACACAATGCCTGATGAACCCTGACATCAAAATGCTAAATGGCACTTGTCATCACAATGCTATATGAAGCCTGTCATCACTATTCACCATGTCACTTGTTTTCACAAGGCTCCATGCCCCCTGTAATCCCAGTACTCCATGACCCCTTTCATCACAATGCCCAATGCCACCTCTCATCACAATTCTCCATGGCATTTGTCATCACGATGCTCCATGACACCTGTCATCACAATGCCCCATGACACTTGTCATCACAATGCTCCATGGCCCCTCTCATTACTGTGCTCCATAATAACTTGAATCACATTTCTAGATGACCAGTGCCATCACAATGCCCCATGACATTGTCATCACAATTCGCCATGACCATTGTCATCACAATGCTCCATGAACCATGTCATCACAGGGTCTCAGGACACTTGTCATCACAATGATCCATTACCACTTTCATCACAATGCTCCATGACCACTGTCATCTCAATGCCCCATGGCCTTTGTATTCACAATGCTCCATGGCCCCTGTAATCACAGTGCTCCATAACACCTTTCATCATAATGCTCCATGACCACTGCCATCTCAATGCCTCATGACGCCTGTCATCACAATTCTCCAAGGCCCCTCTCATCACAATGCTCCATGACACTTGTCATCACATTGCTCCATAACAACTGTCATCACAGTGTTCCCTGCCCATGTCATCACAATGCTCCATGTCCTCTCTAATCACAATGCTCCAAGCCTTTTTCCTCACAATGCTCCAGAATTTTGTCATCACAATGATCCATGACCGTGGCATCACAATGCTCCACGGCCCTTGTCATCACAATGCTCCAGAATTCTTGTCATCACAATGTTCCATGGACGTGTCATCACAAAGCTACATGACCCTGGTCATCACAGTTCTCCATGACCTTTGTCATCACAATGCTCTATGTCACTATTCATCACAATTCTCAATGACCACTTTAATCACTATGCTCGCTGACCATTTTCATCACATTTCTCTATTGTCATTACAATTCCCCATGGCCCCTTTCTTCACCATGCTCCATGATGCCTGTCATCACAATGCTCCATGGCTTTTGTTATCACAATGCGCCAGGACCAGTTTCATCACAATACTCCATCCCCCTTGTCATCACAGTGCATAATGAAAGCTTTCATTACAATGCCCCGTGACACTTGTCATCACAATGCTCCATGGCCTTTATCGTCACAATGCTCCCAGGCACTTTTCATCACGATGTTCCATGAAAACTTTCATCACATTGCTCCATGACCATTGTCATCACAATAGTCCATAGCCTTGTCAACACAATGCTGCATAATCCCTGTCATCACAATTCTCCATGACTGCTGTCATCACAATAATCCAGGACAATTTTCATAACAATGCTTCATGCCCCCATTCATCACAGTGCTCCATGATACCTTTCATCACAATTCCTAGATGATCAATGTCATCACAATGCCCAATGACACCTGTCATCACAATTCGCTATGACCCTTGTCATCACAATACTCGATGAACCGTGTCATCACAGTGTTCCAGGACACATGTCATCACAATGATCCATTACTATTTTCATCACAATGCTCCAATACACCTGTCATCACAATGCTCCATGGCCCCTGTTATCATATTGCTCCATGATCTCTTTCATCACAATGCTCCATGACCACTGTCATCACCATACCTCAAGACGCCTGTCATCTCAATGCTCCATGGCTCTTTTCATCACAATGCCCCATGGGTCCTGTGATCACTATGCTCCATGCCCTTGTCATCAAAGTGCTCCAGAACTCTTGTCATCATAATGCTCCATGCCAATGTCATCTAAATGTCCCATGACACTTGTCATCACAATGCTCCATGGCTTAAACCATCACAATTTTCCATGGCCCCTGTCATCACAATGCTCCATGCCCTTTTCATCAAAATGCTCCAGAACTCTTGTCATTATAATGCTCCATGCCAATGTCATCAAAATGCCCCATGACACTTGTCATCACAATGCTCCATGGCCTTTGTCATCACAATGTTCCATGGTCCCTGTCATCACAGTGCTCCATTATACCTTTCATCACAATTCTAGATGACCACTGTCATCACAATGCCCCATGACAGATGTCATAACAATTCGCCATGGTCCTTGTCATCACAATGCTCCATGAACCTTGTCATCACAAGGTTCCAGGACTCTTGTCATCACAATGATCCATGATCACTTTCATCACAATGCTCCATGAAACCTGTCACCTCAATGCTCCATAGCCTTTGTATTCACAATGCTCCATGGCCCCTGTAATCACAGTGCTCCATGACCCCTTTCATCACAATGATCCAAGACCGCTCTCATTAGAATGCCCCATGACGCCTGCCACCACAAATCTCCAAGGCCTCTCTTACCAAAAAGCTCCATGATCCCTGTCAGTACAATGTTCGATGACACTTTTCATCACAATGCTCCATGACCCCTGTCATCACAAAGTTCTCTGCCCATATCATCACAATGCTCCTTGTCACCTTTCATCACAATGCTCCATGTCCTTTCATCACAATGCTCCATAATTCTTGTCATCGCAATGTTCCTTGACCGTGTCATCACAATGCTCCATGACCCTTGTCATCACAAAGCTCCATGACCCCTGTCATCACAATGATCCATGATTCCTTTCCTCACAGTGCTCCAGTACCCTTTTCATCACAATGCTCCATGCCATTGTCAGCACAATGCTCCTTGGACCCTGTCATCAAAATGCTCCATCCCCTTTTCATCACAATGCTCCAGATATCCTATCATTACAATGCTCCATGCCCGTGTCAACACAATGCTTCATGACCCCTGTCATCAAAATGCTTTATGAATATTCTTATCACAATGTTCCATGACCCCTGTCATCAAAATGATCCATGACCGTTGTCATCACAATGCTGCATGATACCTTTCATCCCAATCCTCTGTGACTGCTGTCATCATAATGCTCCAGGACCATTTTCATCACAATGCTCCATGCCCCCTGTCATCACAGTGCCCCATAAGCCCTGTAATCTCAATGCTCCATGACCCTGTCATCACAATGCTACATGAGCCCTGTCATCACATTGTTCCATGGCCTATGTATTCACAATGTTCCATGGACCCTGTAATCACACTGCTCCATGTTCCTTTTCAACACAATGCTCCATGACCCCTGTCATCACAATGTTCCATGAAAGTTGTCATCAAAATGCTCCATGACCCCGGTCACCACAAGGTTCCCTGCCCTTGTCATCACAATGGTACATGGCCTTGTCATCACAATGTTCCATGGCCTCTGTCATCACCATGCTCCATGGTCTTTCTCATCACAATGCTCTATGACCCCTGTCATCACAATGCTTGATGACCATTGTCATCACAATGCTCCAAGGTCCCTGTCATCACAATGCCTCATGGTCTTTGTAATCACAATGCTCAATGACCACTGTCATCACAATGCTCCATGCCGTTGTCATCACAATGCTCCATGGCCCCTGTAATCACAATGCTCCATGCGCTTGTCATCACAATGCTCCAGAACATTTGTCATCATAATGCTCCATTCCCGTGTCATCACATTGCTCAATGACACTTGTCATCAAAATGTTCCTTGGTCTTTGTCATCACAATGCTCCATGATCCCTGTCATCACAATGATCCCTGCCAATGTCATCACAATGCTCCATGTCTCCTGTAATCACAATGCTCCATGCCCTTGTCATCACAATGCTCCAGTTCTGTTGTCATCACCATGCTTCATGCCAGTGTCATCACAATGCTCCATGAATCTTGTCTTCACAATGCTCCATGGCCCATGTCATCACAATGCTCCATGACCCCTGTGATCACAATGCTCTATGGCCTTTGTCATCACAATGACACGTGACCCCCGTCAACACAATGCCTGATGAACCCTGACATCAAAATGCTAAATGGCACTAGTCATCACAATGCTATATGAAGCCTGTCATCACTATTCACCATGTCACTTGTTTTCACAAGGCTCCATGCCCCCTGTAATCCCAGTACTCCATGACCCCTTTCATCACAATGCCCAATGCCACCTCTCATCACAATTCTCCATGGCATGTGTCATCACGATGCTCCATGACACCTGTCATCACAATGCTCCATGACACTTGTCATCACAATGCTCCATGGCCCCTCTCATTACTGTGCTCCATAATAACTTGAATCACATTTCTAGATGACCAGTGCCATCACAATGCCCCATGAAATTGTCATCACAATTCGCCATGACCATTGTCATCACAATGCTCCATGAACCATGTCATCACAGGGTCCCAGGACACTTGTCATCACAATGATCCATTACCACTTTCATCACAATGCTCCATGACCACTGTCATCTCAATGCCTCATGGCCTTTGTATTCACAATGCTCCATGGCCCCTGTAATCACAGTGCTCCATAACACCTTTCATCATAATGCTCCATGACCACTGCCATCTCAATGCCTCATGACGCCTGTCATCACAATTCTCCAAGGCCCCTCTCATCACAATGCTCCATGACACTTGTCATCACATTGCTCCATAACAACTGTCATCACTGTGTTCCCTGCCCATGTCATCACAATGCTCCATGTCCTCTATAATCACAATGCTCCAAGCCTTTTTCCTCACAATGCTCCAGAATTTTGTCATCACAATGATCCATGACCGTGGCATCACAATGCTCCACGGCCCTTGTCATCACAATGCTCCAGAATTCTTGTCATCACAATGTTCCATGGACGTGTCATCACAAAGCTACATGACCCTGGTCATCACAGTTCTCCATGACCTTTGTCATCACAATGCTCTATGTCACTATTCATCACAATTCTCAATGACCACTTTAATCACTATGCTCGCTGACCATTTTCATCACATTTCTGTATTGTCATTACAATTCCCCATGGCCCCTTTCTTCACCATGCTCCATGATGCCTGTCATCACAATGCTCCATGGCTTTTGTTATCACAATGCGCCAGGACCAGTTTCATCACAATACTGCATCCCCCTTGTCATCACAGTGCATAATGAAAGCTTTCATTACAATGCTCCGTGACACTTGTCATCACAATGCTCCATGGCCTTTATCGTCACAATGCTCCCAGGCACATTTCATTACGATGTTCCATGAAAACTTTCATCACATTGCTCCATGACCATTGTCATCACAATAGTCCATAGCCTTGTCAACACAATGCTGCATAATCCCTGTCATCACAATTCTCCATGACTGCTGTCATCACAATAATCCAGGACAATTTTCATAACAATGCTTCATGCCCCCAGTCATCACAGTGCTCCATGATACCTTTCATCACAATTCCTAGATGATCAATGTCATCACAATGCCCAATGACACCTGTCATCACAATTCGCTATGACCCTTGTCATCACAATACTCGATGAACCGTGTCATCACAGTGTTCCAGGACACATGTCATCACAATGATCCATTACTATTTTCATCACAATGCTCCAATACACCTGTCATCACAATGCTTCATGGCCCCTGTTATCATATTGCTCCATGATCTCTTTCATCACAATGCTCCATGACCACTGTCATCACCATACCTCAAGACGCCTGTCATCTCAATGCTCCATGGCTCTTTTCATCACAATGCCCCATGGGCCCTGTGATCACAATGCTCCATGCCCTTGTCATCAAAGTGCTCCAGAACTCTTGTCATCATAATGCTCCATGCCAATGTCATCAAAATGTCCCATGACACTTGTCATCACAATGCTCCATGGCTTATACCATCACAATTTTCCATGGCCCCTGTCATCACAATGCTCCATGCCCTTTTCATCAAAATGCTCCAGAACTCTTGTCATTATAATGCTCCATGCCAATGTCATCAAAATGCCCCATGACACTTGTCATCACAATGCTCCATGGCCTTTGTCATCACAATGTTCCATGGCCCCTGTCATCACAGTGCTCCATTATACCTTTCATCACAATTCTAGATGACCACTGTCATCACAATGCCCCATGACAGATGTCATAACAATTCGCCATGGTCCTTGTCATCACAATGCTCCATGAACCTTGTCATCACAAGGTTCCAGGACTCTTGTCATCACAATGATCCATGATCACTTTCATCACAATGCTCCATGAAACCTGTCACCTCAATGCTCCATAGCCTTTGTATTCACAATGCTCCATGGCCCCTGTAATCACAGTGCTCCATGACCCCTTTCATCACAATGATCCAAGACCGCTCTCATTAGAATGCCCCATGACGCCTGCCACCACAAATCTCCAAGGCCTCTCTTACCAAAAAGCTCCATGATCCCTGTCAGTACAATGTTCGATGACACTTTTCATCACAATGCTCCATGACCCCTGTCATCACAAAGTTCTCTGCCCATATCATCACAATGCTCCTTGTCACCTTTCATCACAATGCTCCATGTCCTTTCATCACAATGCTCCATAATTCTTGTCATCGCAATGTTCCTTGACCGTGTCATCACAATGCTCCATGACCCTTGTCATCACAAAGCTCCATGACCCCTGTCATCACAATGATCCATGATTCCTTTCCTCACAGTGCTCCAGTACCCTGTTCATCACAATGCTCCATGCCATTGTCAGCACAATGCTCCTTGGACCCTGTCATCAAAATGCTCCATCCCCTTTTCATCACAATGCTCCAGATATCCTATCATTACAATGCTCCATGCCCGTGTCAACACAATGCTTCATGACCCCTGTCATCAAAATGCTTTATGAATATTCTTATCACAATGTTCCATGACCCCTGTCATCAAAATGATCCATGACCGTTGTCATCACAATGCTGCATGATACCTTTCATCCCAATCCTCTGTGACTGCTGTCATCATAATGCTCCAGGACCATTTTCATCACAATGCTCCATGCCCCCTGTCATCACAGTGCCCCATAAGCCCTGTAATCCCAATGCTCCATGACCCTGTCATCACAATGCTACATGACCCCTGTCATCACATTGTTCCATGGCCTATGTATTCACAATGTTCCATGGACCCTGTAATCACACTGCTCCATGTTCCTTTTCAACACAATGCTCCATGACCCCTGTCATCACAATGTTCCATGAAAGTTGTCATCAAAATGCTCCATGACCCCGGTCACCACAAGGTTCCCTGCCCTTGTCATCACAATGGTACATGGCCTTGTCATCACAATGTTCCATGGCCTCTGTCATCACCATGCTCCATGGTCTTTCTCATCACAATGCTCTATGACCCCTGTCATCACAATGCTTGATGACCATTGTCATCACAATGCTCCAAGGTCCCTGTCATCACAATGCCTCATGGTCTTTGTAATCACAATGCTCAATGACCACTGTCATCACAATGCTCCATGCCGTTGTCATCACAATGCTCCATGGCCCCTGTAATCACAATGCTCCATGCGCTTGTCATCACAATGCTCCAGAACATTTGTCATCATAATGCTCCATTCCCGTGTCATCACATTGCTCAATGACACTTGTCATCAAAATGTTCCTTGGTCTTTGTCATCACAATGCTCCATGATCCCTGTCATCACAATGCTCCATTATCCCTGTCATCACAATGATCCCTGCCAATATCATCACAATGCTCCATGTCTCCTGTAATCACAATGCTCCATGCCCTTGTCATCACAATGCTCCAGTTCTGTTGTCATCACCATGCTTCATGCCAGTGTCATCACAATGCTCCATGAATCTTGTCTTCACAATGCTCCATGGCCCATGACATCACAATGCTCCATGACCCCTGTGATCACAATGCTCTATGGCCTTTGTCATCACAATGACACGTGACCCCCGTCAACACAATGCCTGATGAACCCTGACATCAAAATGCTAAATGGCACTTGTCATCACAATGCTATATGAAGCCTGTCATCAGTATTCACCATGTAACTTGTTTTCACAATGCTCCATGCCCCCTGTAATCCCAGTACTCCATGACCCCTTTCATCACAATGCCCAATGCCACCTCTCATCACAATTCTCCATGGCATTTGTCATCACGATGCTCCATGACACTTGTCATCACAATGCTCCATGGCCCCTCTCATTACTGTGCTCCATAATAACTTGAATCACATTTCTAGATGACCAGTGCCATCACAATGCCCCATGACATTGTCATCACAATTCGCCATGACCATTGTCATCACAATGCTCCATGAACCATGTCATCACAGGGTCCCAGGACACTTGTCATCACAATGATCCATTACCACTTTCATCACAATGCTCCATGACCACTGTCATCTCAATGCCCCATGGCCTTTGTATTCACAATGCTCCATGGCCCCTGTAATCACAGTGCTTCATAACACCTTTCATCATAATGCTCCATGACCACTGCCATCTCAATTCCTCATGACGCCTGTCATCACAATTCTCCAAGGCCCCTCTCAACACAATGCTCCATGACACTTGTCATCACATTGCTCCATAACAACTGTCATCACAGTGTTCCCTGCCCATGTCATCACAATGCTCCATGTCCTCTATAATCACAATGCTCCAAGCCTTTTTCCTCACAATGCTCCAGAATTTTGTCATCACAATGATCCATGACCGTGGCATCACAATGCTCCACGGCCCTTGTCATCACAATGCTCCAGAATTCTTGTCATCACAATGTTCCATGGACGTGTCATCACAAAGCTACATGACCCTGGTCATCACAGTTCTCCATGACCTTTGTCATCACAATGCTCTATGTCACTATTCATCACAATTCTCAATGACCACTTTAATCACTATGCTCGCTGACCATTTTCATCACATTTCTCTATTGTCATTACAATTCCCCATGGCCCCTTTCTTCACCATGCTCCATGATGCCTGTCATCACAATGCTCCATGGCTTTTGTTATCACAATGCGCCAGGACCAGTTTCATCACAACACTCCATCCCCCTTGTCATCACAGTGCATAATGAAAGCTTTCATTACAATGCTCCGTGACACTTGTCATCACAATGCTCCATGGCCTTTATCGTCACAAAGCTCCCAGGCACTTTTCATCACGATGTTCCATGAAAACTTTCATCATATTGCTCCATGACCATTGTCATCACAATAGTCCATAGCCTTGTCAACACAATGCTGCATAATCCCTGTCATCACAATTCTCCATGACTGCTGTCATCACAATAATCCAGGACAATTTTCATAACAATGCTTCATGCCCCCAGTCATCACAGTGCTCCATGATACCTTTCATCACAATTCCTAGATGATCAATGTCATCACAATGCCCAATGACACCTGTCATCACAATTCTCTATGACACTTGTCATCACAATCCTCGATGAACCGTGTCATCACAGTGTTACAGGACACATGTCATCACAATGATCCATTACTATTTTCATCACAATGCTCCAATACACCTGTCATCACAATGCTCCATGGCCCCTGTTATCATATTGCTCCATGATCTCTTTCATCACAATGCTCCATGACCACTGTCATCACCATACCTCAAGACGCCTGTCATCTCAATGCTCCATGGCTCTTTTCATCACAATGCCCCATGGGCCCTGTGATCACAATGCTCCATGCCCTTGTCATCAAAGTGCTCCAGAACTCTTGTCATCATAATGCTCCATGCCAATGTCATCAAAATGTCCCATGACACTTGTCATCACAATGCTCCATGGCTTATACCATCACAATTTTCCATGGCCCCTGTCATCACAATGCTCCATGCCCTTTTCATCAAAATGCTCCAGAACTCTTGTCATTATAATGCTCCATGCCAATGTCATCAAAATGCCCCATGACACTTGTCATCACAATGCTCCATGGCCTTTGTCATCACAATGTTCCATGGCCCCTGTCATCACAGTGCTCCATTATACCTTTCATCACAATTCTAGATGACCACTGTCATCACAATGCCCCATGACAGATGTCATAACAATTCGCCATGGTCCTTGTCATCACAATGCTCCATGAACCTTGTCATCACAAGGTTCCAGGACTCTTGTCATCACAATGATCCATGATCACTTTCATCACAATGCTCCATGAAACCTGTCACCTCAATGCTCCATAGCCTTTGTATTCACAATGCTCCATGGCCCCTGTCATCACAGTGCTCCATGACCCCTTTCATCACAATTATCCAAGACCGCTCTCATTACAATGCCCCATGACGCCTGCCACCACAAATCTCCAAGGCCTCTCTTACCAAATAGCTCCATGATCCCTGTCAGTACACTGTTCGATGACACTTTTCATCACAATGCTCCATGCCCCCTGTCATCACAGTGCCCCATAAGCCCTGTAATCCCAATGCTCCATGACCCTGTCATCACAATGCTACATGACCCCTGTCATCACATTGTTCCATGGCCTATGTATTCACAATGTTCCATGGACCCTGTAATCACACTGCTCCATGTTCCTTTTCAACAAAATGCTCCATGACCCCTGTCATCACAATGTTCCATGAAAGTTGTCATCAAAATGCTCCATGACCCCGGACACCACAAGGTTCCCTGCCCTTGTCATCATAATGGTACATGGCCTTGTCATCACAATGTTCCATGGCCACTGTCATCACCATGCTCCATGGTCTTTCTCATCAAAATGCTCTATGACCCCTGTCATCACAATGCTTGAAGACCATTGTCATCACAATGCTCCAAGGTCCCTGTCATCACAATGACTCATGGTCTTTGTAATCACAATGCTCAATGACCACTGTCATCACAATGCTCCATGCCGTTGTCATCACAATGCTCCATGGCCCCTGTAATCACAATGCTCCATGCGCTTGTCATCACAATGCTCCAGAACATTTGTCATCATAATGCTCCATTCCCGTGTCATCACATTGCTCAATGACACTTGTCATCAAAATGTTCCTTGGTCTTTGTCATCACAATGCTCCATGATCCCTGTCATCACAATGATCCCTGCCAATGTCATCACAATGCTCCATGTCTCCTGTAATCACAATGCTCCATACCCTTGTCATCACAATGCTCCAGTTCTGTTGTCATCACCATGCTTCATGCCAGTGTCATCACAATGCTCCATGAAACTTGTCTTCACAATGCTCCATGGCCCATGTCATCACAATGCTCCATGGCCCCTGTGATCACAATGCTCTATGGCCTTTGTCATCACAATGACACGTGACCCCCGTCAACACAATGCCTGATGAACCCTGACATCACAATGCTAAATGGCACTTGTCATCACAATGCTATATGAAGCCTGTCATCACTATTCACCATGTCACTTGTTTTCACAATGCTCCATGCCCCCTGTAATCCCAGTACTCCATGACCCCTTTCATCACAATGCCCAATGCCACCTCTCATCACAATTCTCCATGGCATTTGTCATCACGATGCTCCATGACACCTGTCATCACATTGCTCCATGACACTTGTCATCACAATGCTCCATGGCCCCTCTCATTACTGTGCTCCATAATAACTTGAATCACATTTCTAGATGACCAGTGCCATCACAATGCCCCATGACATTGTCAACACAATTCGCCATGACCATTGTCATCACAATGCTCCATGAACCATGTCATCACAGGGTCCCAGGACACTTGTCATCACAATGATCCATTACCACTTTCATCACAATGCTCCATGACCACTGTCATCTCAATGCCCCATGGCCTTTGTATTCACAAAGCTCCATGGCCCCTGTAATCACAGGGCTCCATAACACCTTTCATCATAATGCTCCATGACCACTGCCATCTCAATGCCTCATGACGCCTGTCATCACAATTCTCCAAGGCCCCTCTCATCACAATACTCCATGACACTTGTCATCACATTGCTCCATAACAACTGTCATCACAGTGTTCCCTGCCCATGTCATCACAATGCTCCATGTCCCCTATAATCACAATGCTCCAAGCCTTTTTCCTCACAATGCTCCAGAATTTTGTCATCACAATGTTCCATGACCGTGGCATCACAATGCTCCACGGCCCTTGTCATCACAATGCTCCAGAATTCTTGTCATCACAATGTTCCATGGACGTGTCATCACAAAGCTACATGACCCTGGTCATCACAGTTCTCCATGACCTTTGTCATCACAATGCTCTATGTCACTATTCATCACAATTCTCAATGACCACTTTAATCACTATGCTCGCTGACCATTTTCATCACATTTCTCTATTGTCATTACAATTCCCCATGGCCCCTTTCTTCACCATGCTCCATGATGCCTGTCATCACAATGCTCCATGGCTTTTGTTATCACAATGCGCCAGGACCAATTTCATCACAACACTCCATCCCCCTTGTCATCACAGTGCATAATGAAAGCTTTCATTACAATGCTCCGTGACACTTGTCATCACAATGCTCCATGGCCTTTATCGTCACAATGCTCCCAGGCACTTTTCATCACGATGTTCCATGAAAACTTTCATCACATTGCTCCATGACCATTGTCATCACAATAGTCCATAGCCTTGTCAACACAATGCTGCATAATCCCTGTCATCACAATTCTCCATGACTGCTGTCATCACAATAATCCAGGACAATTTTCATAACAATGCTTCATGCCCCCAGTCATCACAGTGCTCCATGATACTTTTCATCACAATTCCTAGATGACCAATGTCATCACAATGCCCAATGACACCTGTCATCACAATTCGCTATGACCCTTGTCATCACAATACTCGATGAACCGTGTCATCACAGTGTTCCAGGACACATGTCATCACAATGATCCATGACTATTTTCATCACAATGCTCCAATACACCTGTCATCACAATGCTCCATGGCCCCTGTTATCATATTGCTCCATGATCTCTTTCATCACAATTCTCCATGACCACTGTCATCACCATACCTCAAGACGCCTGTCATCTCAATGCTCCATGGCTCTTTTCATCACAATGCCCCATGGGCCCTGTGATCACAATGCTCCATGCTCTTGTCATCAAAGTGCTCCAGAACTCTTGTCATCATAATGCTCCATGCCAATGTCATCAAAATGTCCCATGACACTTGTCATCGCAATGCTCCATGGCTTATGCCATCACAATTTTCCATGGCCCCTGTCATCACAATGCTCCATGCCCTATTCATCAAAATGCTCCAGAACTCTTGTCATCATAATGCTCCATGCCAATGTCATCAAAATGCCCCATGACACTTGTCATCACAATGCTCCATGGCCTTTGTCATCACAATGTTCCATGGCCCCTGTCATCACAGTGCTCCATTATACCTTTCATCACAATTCTAGATGACCACTGTCATCACCATGCCCCATGACAGATGTCATAACAATTCGCCATGGTCCTTGTCATCACAATGCTCCATGAACCTTGTCATCACAAGGTTCCAGGACTCTTGTCATCACAATGATCCATGATCACTTTCATCACAATGCTCCATGAAACCTGTCACCTCAATGCTCCATAGCCTTTGTATTCACAATGCTCCATGGCCCCTGTAATCACAGTGCTCCATGACCCCTTTCATCACAATGATCCAAGACCGCTGTCATTACAATGCCCCATGACGCCTGCCACCACAAATCTCCAAGGCCTCTCTTACCAAAAAGCTCCATGATCCCTGTCAGTACAATGTTCGATGACACTATTCATCACAATGCTCCATGACCCCTGTCATCACAAAGTTCTCTGCCCATATCATCACAATGATCCTTGTCACCTTTCATCACAATGCTCCATGTCCTTTCATCACAATGCTCCATAATTCTTGTCATCGCAATGTTCCTTGACCGTGTCATCACAATGCTCCATGACCCTTGTCATCACAAAGCTCCATGACCCCTGTCATCACAATGATCCATGATTCCTTTCCTCACAGTGCTCCAGTACCCTTTTCATCACAATGCTCCATGCCATTGTCAGCACAATGCTCCTTGGACCTTGTCATCAAAATGCTCCATCCCCTTTTCATCACAATGCTCCAGATATCCTATCATTACAATGCTCCATGCCCGTGTCAACACAATGCTTCATGACCCCTGTCATCAAAATGCTTTATGAATATTCTTATCACAATGTTCCATGACCCCTGTCATCAAAATGATCCATGACCGTTGTCATCACAATGCTGCATGATACCTTTCATCCCAATCCTCTGTGACTGCTGTCATCATAATGCTCCAGGACAATTTTCATCACAATGCTCCATGCCCCCTGTCATCACAGTGCCCCATAAGCCCTGTAATCCCAATGCTCCATGACCCTGTCATCACAATGCTACATGACCCCTGTCATCACATTGATCCATGGCCTATGTATTCACAATGTTCCATGGACCCTGTAATCACACTGCTCCATGTTCCTTTTCAACACAATGCTCCATGACCCCTGTCATCACAATGTTCCATGAAAGTTGTCATCAAAATGCTCCATGACCCCGGTCACCACAAGGTTCCCTGCCCTTGTCATCACAATGGTACATGGCCTTGTCATCACAATGTTCCATGGCCTCTGTCATCACCATGCTCCATGGTCTTTCTCATCACAATGCTCTATGACCCCTGTCATCACAATGCTTGATGACCATTGTCATCACAATGCTCCAAGGTCCCTGTCATCACAATGCCTCATGGTCTTTGTAATCACAATGCTCAATGACCACTGTCATCACAATGCTCCATGCCGTTGTCATCACAATGCTCCATGGCCCCTGTAATCACAATGCTCCATGCGCTTGTCATCACAATGCTCCAGAACATTTGTCATCATAATGCTCCATTCCCGTGTCATCACATTGCTCAATGACACTTGTCATCAAAATGTTCCTTGGTCTTTGTCATCACAATGCTCCATGATCCCTGTCATCACAATGATCCCTGCCAATGTCATCACAATGCTCCATGTCTCGTGTAATCACAATGCTCCATGCCCTTGTCATCACAATGCTCCAGTTCTGTTGTCATCACCATGCTTCATGCCAGTGTCATCACAATGCTCCATGAATCTTGTCTTCACAATGCTCCATGGCCCATGTCATCACAATGCTCCATGACCCCTGTGATCACAATGCTCTATGGCCTTTGTCATCACAATGACACGTGACCCCCGTCAACACAATGCCTGATGAACCCTGACATCAAAATGCTAAATGGCACTTGTCATCACAATGCTATATGAAGCCTGTCATCACTATTCACCATGTCACTTGTTTTCACAATGCTCCATGCCCCCTGTAATCCCAGTACTCCATGACCCCTTTCATCACAATGCCCAATGCCACCTCTCATCACAATTCTCCATGGCATGTGTCATCACGATGCTCCATGACACCTGTCATCACAATGCTCCATGACACTTGTCATCACAATGCTCCATGGCCCCTCTCATTACTGTGCTCCATAATAACTTGAATCACATTTCTAGATGACCAGTGCCATCACAATGCCCCATGACATTGTCATCACAATTCGCCATGACCATTGTCATCACAATGCTCCATGAACCATGTCATCACAGGGTCCCAGGACACTTGTCATCACAATGATCCATTACCACTTTCATCACAATGCTCCATGACCACTGTCATCTCAATGCCCCATGGCCTTTGTATTCACAATGCTCCATGGCCCCTGTAATCACAGTGCTCCATAACACCTTTCATCATAATGCTCCATGACCACTGCCATCTCAATGCCTCATGACGCCTGTCATCACAATTCTCCAAGGCCCCTCTCATCCCAATGCTCCATGACACTTGTCATCACATTGCTCCATAACACCTGTCATCACAGTGTTCCCTGCCCATGTCATCACAATGCTCCATGTCCCCTATAATCACAATGCTCCAAGCCTTTTTCCTCACAATGCTCCAGAATTTTGTCATCACAATGTTCCATGACCGTGGCATCACAATGCTCCACGGCCCTTGTCATCACAATGCTCCAGAATTCTTGTCATCACAATGTTCCATGGACGTGTCATCACAAAGCTACATGACCCTGGTCATCACAGTTCTCCATGACCTTTGTCATCACAATGCTCTATGTCACTATTCATCACAATTCTCAATGACCACTTTAATCACTATGCTCGCTGACCATTTTCATCACATTTCTCTATTGTCATTACAATTCCCCATGGCCCCTTTCTTCACCATGCTCCATGATGCCTGTCATCACAATGCTCCATGGCTTTTGTTATCACAATGCGCCAGGACCAGTTTCATCACAATACTCCATCCCCCTTGTCATCACAGTGCATAATGAAAGCTTTCATTACAATGCTCCATGACACTTGTCATCACAATGCTCCATGGCATTTATCGTCGCAATGCTCCCATGCACTTTTCATCACGATGTTCCATGAAAACTTTCATCACATTGCTCCATGACCATTGTCATCACAATAGTCCATAGCCTTGTCAACACAATGCTGCATAATCCCTGCGATCACAATTCTCCATGACTGCTGTCATCACAATAATCCAGGACAATTTTCATAACAATGCTTCATGCCCCCAGTCATCACAGGGCTCCATGATACCTTTCATCACAATTCCTAGATGATCAATGTCATCACAATGCCCAATGACACCTGTCATCACAATTCGCTATGACCCTTGTCATCACAATACTCGATGAACCGTGTCATCACAGTGTTCCAGGACACATGTCATCACAATGATCCATTACTATTTTCATCACAATGCTCCAATACACCTGTCATCACAATGCTCCATGGCCCCTGTTATCATATTGCTCCATGATCTCTTTCATCACAATGCTCCATGACCACTGTCATCACCATACCTCAAGACGCCTGTCATCTCAATGCTCCATGGCTCTTTTCATCACAAAGCCCCATGGGCCCTGTGATCACAATGCTCCATGCCCTTGTCATCAAAGTGCTCCAGAACGCTTGTCATCATAATGCTCCATGCCAATGTCATCAAAATGTCCCTTGACACTTGTCATCACAATGCTCCATGGCTTATGCCATCACAATTTTCCATGGCCCCTTTCATCACAATGCTCCATGCCCTTTTCATCAAAATGCTCCAGAACTCTTGTCACCATAATGCCTCATGCCAATGTCATCAAAATGCCCCATGACACTTGTCATCACAATGCTCCATGGCCTTTGTCATCACAATGTTCCATGGCCCCTGTCATCACAGTGCTCCATTATACCTTTCATCACAATTCTAGATGACCACTGTCATCACCATGCCCCATGACAGGTGTCATAACAATTCGCCATGGTCCTTGTCATCACAATGCTCCATGAACCTTGTCATCACAAGGTTCCAGGACTCTTGTCATCACAATGATCCATGATCACTTTCATCACAATGCTCCATGAAACCTGTCACCTCAATGCTCCATAGCCTTTGTATTCACAATGCTCCATGGCCCCTGTAATCACAGTGCTCCATGACCCCTTTCATCACAATGATCCAAGACCGCTGTCATTACAATGCCCCATGACGCCTGCCACCACAAATCTCCAAGGCCTCTCTTACCAAAAAGCTCCATGATCCCTGTCAGTACAATGTTCGATGACACTTTTCATCACAATGCTCCATGACCCCTGTCATCACAAAGTTCTCTGCCCATATCATCACAATGCTCCTTGTCACCTTTCATCACAATGCTCCATGTCCTTTCATCACAATGCTCCATAATTCTTGTCATCGCAATGTTCCTTGACCGTGTCATCACAATGCTCCATGACCCTTGTCATCACAAAGCTCCATGACCCCTGTCATCACAATGATCCATGATTCCTTTCCTCACAGTGCTCCAGTACCTTTTTCATCACAATGCTCCATGCCATTGTCAGCACAATGCTCCTTGGACCCTGTCATCAAAATGCTCCATCCCCTTTTCATCACAATGCTCCAGATATCCTATCATTACAATGCTCCATGCCCGTGTCAACACAATGCTTCATGACCCCTGTCATCAAAATGCTTTATGAACATTCTTATCACAATGTTCCATGACCCCTGTCATCAAAATGATCCATGACCGTTGTCATCACAATGCTGCATGATACCTTTCATCCCAATCCTCTGTGACTGCTGTCATCATAATGCTCCAGGACCATTTTCATCACAATGCTCCATGCCCCCTGTCATCACAGTGCCCCATAAGCCCTGTAATCCCAATGCTCCATGACCCTGTCATCACAATGCTACATGACCCCTGTCATCACATTGTTCCATGGCCTATGTATTCACAATGTTCCATGGACCCTGTAATCACACTGCTCCATGTTCCTTTTCAACACAATGCTCCATGACCCCTGTCATCACAATGTTCCATGAAAGTTGTCATCAAAATGCTCCATGACCCCGGTCACCACAAGGTTCCCTGCCCTTGTCATCACAATGGTACATGGCCTTGTCATCACAATGTTCCATGGCCTCTGTCATCACCATGCTCCATGGTCTTTCTCATCACAATGCTCTATGACCCCTGTCATCACAATGCTTGATGACCATTGTCATCACAATGCTCCAAGGTCCCTGTCATCACAATGCCTCATGGTCTTTGTAATCACAATGCTCAATGACCACTGTCATCACAATGCTCCATGTCGTTGTCATCACAATGCTCCATGGCCCCTGTAATCACAATGCTCCATGCGCTTGTCATCACAATGCTCCAGAACATTAGTCATCATAATGCTCCATTCCCGTGTCATCACATTGCTCAATGACACTTGTCATCAAAATGTTCCTTGGTCTTTGTCATCACAATGCTCCATGATCCCTGTCATCACAATGATCCCTGCCAATGTCATCACAATGCTCCATGTCTCGTGTAATCACAATGCTCCATGCCCTTGTCATCACAATGCTCCAGTTCTGTTGTCATCACCATGCTTCATGCCAGTGTCATCACAATGCTCCATGAATCTTGTCTTCACAATGCTCCATGGCCCATGTCATCACAATGCTCCATGACCCCTGTGATCACAATGCTCTATGGCCTTTGTCATCACAATGACACGTGACCCCCGTCAACACAATGCCTGATGAACCCTGACATCAAAATCCTAAATGGCACTTGTCATCACAATGCTATATGAAGCCTGTCATCACTATTCACCATGTCACTTGTTTTCACAATGCTCCATGCCCCCTGTAATCCCAGTACTCCATGACCCCTTTCATCACAATGCCCAATGCCACCTCTCATCACAATTCTCCATGGCATGTGTCATCACGATGCTCCATGACACCTGTCATCACAATGCTCCATGACACTTGTCATCACAATGCTCCATGGCCCCTCTCATTACTGTGCTCCATAATAACTTGAATCACATTTCTAGATGACCAGTGCCATCACAATGCCCCATGACATTGTCATCACAATTCGCCATGACCATTGTCATCACAATGCTCCATGAAACATGTCATCACAGGGTCCCAGGACACTTGTCATCACAATGATCCATTACCACTTTCATCACAATGCTCCATGACCACTGTCATCTCAATGCCCCATGGCCTTTGTATTCACAATGCTCCATGGCCCCTGTAATCACAGTGCTCCATAACACCTTTCATCATAATGCTCCATGACCACTGCCATCTCAATGCCTCATGACGCCTGTCATCACAATTCTCCAAGGCCCCTCTCATCACAATGCTCCATGACACTTGTCATCACATTGCTCCATAACAACTGCATTAAAGTGTTCCCTGCCCATGTCATCACAATGCTCCATGTCCCCTATAATCACAATGCTCCAAGCCTTTTTCCTCACAATGCTCCAGAATTTTGTCATCACAATGTTCCATGACCGTGGCATCACAATGCTCCACGGCCCTTGTCATCACAATGCTCCAGAATTCTTGTCATCACAATGTTCCATGGACGTGTCATCACAAAGCTACATGACCCTGGTCATCACAGTTCTCCATGACCTTTGTCATCACAATGCTCTATGTCACTATTCATCACAATTCTCAATGACCACTTTAATCACTATGCTCGCTGACCATTTTCATCACATTTCTCTATTGTCATTACAATTCCCCATGGCCCCTTTCTTCACCATGCTCCATGATGCCTGTCATCACAATGCTCCATGGCTTTTCTTATCACAATGCGCCAGGACCAGTTTCATCACAATACTCCATCCCCCTTGTCATCACAGTGCATAATGAAAGCTTTCATTACAATGCTCCATGACACTTGTCATCACAATGCTCCATGGCCTTTATCGTCACAATGCTCCCAGGCACTTTTCATCACGATGTTCCATGAAAACTTTCATCACATTGCTCCATGACCATTGTCATCACAATAGTCCATAGCCTTGTCAACACAATGCTGCATAATCCCTGTCATCACAATTCTCCATGACTGCTGTCATCACAATAATCCAGGACAATTTTCATAACAATGCTTCATGCCCCCAGTCATCACAGGGCTCCATGATACCTTTCATCACAATTCCTAGATGATCAATGTCATCACAATGCCCAATGACACCTGTCATCACAATTCGCTATGACCCTTGTCATCACAATACTCGATGAACCGTGTCATCACAGTGTTCCAGGACACATGTCATCACAATGATCCATTACTATTTTCATCACAATGCTCCAATACACCTGTCATCACAATGCTCCATGGCCCCTGTTATCATATTGCTCCATGATCTCTTTCATCACAATGCTCCATGACCACTGTCATCACCATACCTCAAGACGCCTGTCATCTCAATGCTCCATGGCTCTTTTCATCACAAAGCCCCATGGGCCCTGTGATCACAATGCTCCATGCCCTTGTCATCAAAGTGCTCCAGAACGCTTGTCATCATAATGCTCCATGCCAATGTCATCAAAATGTCCCATGACACTTGTCATCACAATGCTCCATGGCTTATGCCATCACAATTTTCCATGGACCCTTTCATCACAATGCTCCATGCCCTTTTCATCAAAATGCTCCAGAACTCTTGTCATCATAATGCCTCATGCCAATGTCATCAAAATGCCCCATGACACTTGTCATCACAATGCTCCATGGCCTTTGTCATCACAATGTTCCATGGCCCCTGTCATCACAGTGCTCCATTATACCTTTCATCACAATTCTAGATGACCACTGTCATCACCATGCCCCATGACAGGTGTCATAACAATTCGCCATGGTCCTTGTCATCACAATGCTCCATGAACCTTGTCATCACAAGGTTCCAGGACTCTTGTCATCACAATGATCCATGATCACTTTCATCACAATGCTCCATGAAACCTGTCACCTCAATGCTCCATAGCCTTTGTATTCACAATGCTCCATGGCCCCTGTAATCACAGTGCTCCATGACCCCTTTCATCACAACGATCCAAGACCGCTGTCATTACAATGCCCCATGACGCCTGCCACCACAAATCTCCAAGGCCTCTCTTACCAAAAAGCTCCATGATCCCTGTCAGTACAATGTTCGATGACACTTTTCATCACAATGCTCCATGACCCCTGTCATCACAAAGTTCTCTGCCCATATCATCACAATGCTCCTTGTCACCTTTCATCACAATGCTCCATGTCCTTTCATCACAATGCTCCATAATTCTTGTCATCGCAATGTTCCTTGACCGTGTCATCACAATGCTCCATGACCCTTGTCATCACAAAGCTCCATGACCCCTGTCATCACAATGATCCATGATTCCTTTCCTCACAGTGCTCCAGTACCCTTTTCATCACAATGCTCCATGCCATTGTCAGCACAATGCTCCAGATATCCTATCATTACAATGCTCCATGCCCGTGTCAACACAATGCTTCATGACCCCTGTCATCAAAATGCTTTATGAACATTCTTATCACAATGTTCCATGACCCCTGTCATCAAAATGATCCATGACCGTTGTCATCACAATGCTGCATGATACCTTTCATCCCAATCCTCTGTGACTGCTGTCATCATAATGCTCCAGGACAATTTTCATCACAATGCTCCATGCCCCCTGTCATCACAGTGCCCCATAAGCCCTGTAATCCCAATGCTCCATGACCCTGTCATCACAATGCTACATGACCCCTGTCATCACATTGTTCCATGGCCTATGTATTCACAATGTTCCATGGACCCTGTAATCACACTGCTCCATGTTCCTTTTCAACACAATGCTCCATGACCCCTGTCATCACAATGTTCCATGAAAGTTGTCATCAAAATGCTCCATGACCCCGGTCACCACAAGGTTCCCTGCCCTTGTCATCACAATGGTACATGGCCTTGTCATCACAATGTTCCATGGCCTCTGTCATCACCATGCTCCATGGTCTTTCTCATCACAATGCTCTATGACCCCTGTCATCACAATGCTTGATGACCATTGTCATCACAATGCTCCAAGGTCCCTGTCATCACAATGCCTCATGGTCTTTGTAATCACAATGCTCAATGACCACTGTCATCACAATGCTCCATGCCGTTGTCATCACAATGCTCCATGGCTCCTGTAATCACAATGCTCCATGCGCTTGTCATCACAATGCTCCAGAACATTTGTCATCATAATGCTCCATTCCCGTGTCATCACATTGCTCAATGACACTTGTCATCAAAATGTTCCTTGGTCTTTGTCATCACAATGCTCCATGATCCCTGTCATCACAATGATCCCTGCCAATGTCATCACAATGCTCCATGTCTCCTGTAATCACAATGCTCCATGCCCTTGTCATCACAATGCTCCAGTTCTGTTGCCATCACCATGCTTCATGCCAGTGTCATCACAATGCTCCATGAAACTTGTCTTCACAATGCTCCATGGCACATGTCATCACAATGCTCCATGACCCCTGTGATCACAATGCTCTATGGCCTTTGTCATCACAATGACACGTGACCCCCGTCAACACAATGCCTGATGAACCCTGACATCAAAATGCTAAATGGCACTTGTCATCACAATGCTATATGAAGCCTGTCATCACTATTCACCATGTCACTTGTTTTCACAATGCTCCATGCCCCCTGTAATCCCAGTACTCCATGACCCCTTTCATCACAATGCCCAATGCCACCTCTCATCACAATTCTCCATGGCATGTGTCATCACGATGCTCCATGACACCTGTCATCACAATGCTCCATGACACTTGTCATCACAATGCTCCATGGCCCCTCTCATTACTGTGCTCCATAATAACTTGAATCACATTTCTAGATGACCAGTGCCATCACAATGCCCCATGACATTGTCATCACAATTTGCCATGACCATTGTCATCACAGTGCTCCATGAACCATGTCATCACAGGGTCCCAGGACACTTGTCATCACAATGATCCATTACCACTTTCATCACAATGCTCCATGACCACTGTCATCTCAATGCCCCATGGCCTTTGTATTCACAATGCTCCATGGCCCCTGTAATCACAGTGCTCCATAACACCTTTCATCATAATGCTCCATGACCACTGCCATCTCAATGCCTCATGACGCCTGTCATCACAATTCTCCAAGGCCCCTCTCATCCCAATGCTCCATGACACTTGTCATCACATTGCTCCATAACGACTGACATCACAGTGTTCCCTGCCCATGTCATCACAATGCTCCATGTCCCCTATAATCACAATGCTCCAAGCCTTTTTCCTCACAATGCTCCAGAATTTTGTCATCACAATGTTCCATGACCGTGGCATCACAATGCTCCACGGCCCTTGTCATCACAATGCTCCAGAATTCTTGTCATCACAATGTTCCATGGACGTGTCATCACAAAGCTACATGACCCGGGTCATCACAGTTCTCCATGACCTTTGTCATCACAATGCTCTATGTCACTATTCATCACAATTCTCAATGACCACTTTAATCACTATGCTCGCTGACCATTTTCATCACATTTCTCTATTGTCATTACAATTCCCCATGGCCCCTTTCTTCACCATGCTCCATGATGCCTGTCATCACAATGCTCCATGGCTTTTGTTATCACAATGCGCCAGGACCAGTTTCATCACAATACTCCATCCCCCTTGTCATCACAGTGCATAATGAAAGCTTTCATTACAATGCTCCATGACACTTGTCATCACAATGCTCCATGGCATTTATCGTCACAATGCTCCCAGGCACTTTTCATCACGATGTTCCATGAAAACTTTCATCACATTGCTCCATGACCATTGTCATCACAATAGTCCATAGCCTTGTCAACACAATGCTGCATAATCCCTGTCATCACAATTCTCCATGACTGCTGTCATCACAATAATCCAGGACAATTTTCATAACAATGCTTCATGCCCCCAGTCATCACAGGGCTCCATGATACCATTCATCACAATTCCTAGATGATCAATGTCATCACAATGCCCAATGACACCTGTCATCACAATTCGCTATGACCCTTGTCATCACAATACTCGATGAACCGTGTCATCACAGTGTTCCAGGACACATGTCATCACAATGATCCATTACTATTTTCATCACAATGCTCCAATACACCTGTCATCACAATGCTCCATGGCCCCTGTTATCATATTGCTCCATGATCTCTTTCATCACAATGCTCCATGACCACTGTCATCACCATACCTCAAGACGCCTGTCATCTCAATGCTCCATGGCTCTTTTCATCACAAAGCCCCATGGGCCCTGTGATCACAATGCTCCATGCCCTTGTCATCAAAGTGCTCCAGAACGCTTGTCATCATAATGCTCCATGCCAATGTCATCAAAATGTCCCATGACACTTGTCATCACAATGCTCCATGGCTTATGCCATCACAATTTTCCATGGCCCCTTTCATCACAATGCTCCATGCCCTTTTCATCAAAATGCTCCAGAACTCTTGTCATCATAATGCCTCATGCCAATGTCATCAAAATGCCCTATGACACTTGTCATCACAATGCTCCATGGCCTTTGTCATCACAATGTTCCATGGCCCCTGTCATCACAGTGCTCCATTATACCTTTCATCACAATTCTAGATGACCACTGTCATCACCATGCCCCATGACAGGTGTCATAACAATTCGCCATGGTCCTTGTCATCACAATGCTCCATGAACCTTGTCATCACAAGGTTCCAGGACTCTTGTCATCACAATGATCCATGATCACTTTCATCACAATGCTCCATGAAACCTGTCACCTCAATGCTCCATAGCCTTTGTATTCACAATGCTCCATGGCCCCTGTAATCACAGTGCTCCATGACCCCTTTCATCACAACGATCCAAGACCGCTGTCATTACAATGCCCCATGACGCCTGCCACCACAAATCTCCAAGGCCTCTCTTACCAAAAAGCTCCATGATCCCTGTCAGTACAATGTTTGATGACACTTTTCATCACAATGCTCCATGAACCCTGTCATCACAAAGTTCTCTGCCCATATCATCACAATGCTCCTTGTCACCTTTCATCACAATGCTCCATGTCCTTTCATCACAATGCTCCATAATTCTTGTCATCGCAATGTTCCTTGACCGTGTCATCACAATGCTCCATGACCCTTGTCATCACAAAGCTCCATGACCCCTGTCATCACAATTATCCATGATTCCTTTCCTCACAGTTCTCCAGTACCCTTTTCATCACAATGCTCCATGCCATTGTCAGCACAATGTTCCTTGGACCCTGTCATCAAAATGCTCCATCCCCTTTTCATTACAATGCTCCAGATATCCTATCATTACAATGCTCCAAGCCCGTGTCAACACAATGCTTCATGACCCCTGTCATCAAAATGCTTTATGAACATTCTTATCACAATGTTCCATGACCCCTGTCATCAAAATGATCCATGACCGTTGTCATCACAATGCTGCATGATACCTTTCATCCCAATCCTCTGTGACTGCTGTCATCATAATGCTCCAGGACAATTTTCATCACAATGCTCCATGCCCCCTGTCATCACAGTGCCCCATAAGCCCTGTAATCCCAATGCTCCATGACCCTGTCATCACAATGCTACATGACCCCTGTCATCACATTGTTCCATGGCCTATGTATTCACAATGTTCCATGGACCCTGTAATCACACTGCTCCATATTCCTTTTCAACACAATGCTCCATGACCCCTGTCATCACAATGTTCCATGAAAGTTGTCATCAAAATGCTCCATGACCCCGGTCACCACAAGGTTCCCTGCCCTTGTCATCACAATGGTACATGGCCTTGTCATCACAATGTTCCATGGCCTCTGTCATCACCATGCTCCATGGTCTTTCTCATCACAATGCTCTATGACCCCTGTCATCACAATGCTTGATGACCATTGTCATCACAATGCTCCAAGGTCCCTGTCATCACAATGCCTCATGGTCTTTGTAATCACAATGATCAATGACCACTGTCATCACAATGCTCCATGCCGTTGTCATCACAATGCTCCATGGCCCCTGTAATCACAATGCTCCATGCGCTTGTCATCACAATGCTCCAGAACATTTGTCATCATAATGCTCCATTCCCGTGTCATCACATTGCTCAATGACACTTGTCATCAAAATGTTCCTTGGTCTTTGTCATCACAATGCTCCATGATCCCTGTCATCACAATGATCCCTGCCAATGTCATCACAATGCTCCATGTCTCCTGTAATCACAATGCTCCATGCCCTTGTCATCACAATGCTCCAGTTCTGTTGTCATCACCATGCTTCATGCCAGTGTCATCACAATGCTCCATGAATCTTGTCTTCACAATGCTCCATGGCCCATGTCATCACAATGCTCCATGACCCCTGTGATCACAATGCTCTATGGCCTTTGTCATCACAATGACACGTGACCCCCGTCAACACAATGCCTGATGAACCCTGGCATCAAAATGCTAAATGGCACTTGTCATCACAATGCTATATGAAGCCTGTCATCACTATTCACCATGTCACTTGTTTTCACAATGCTCCATGCCCCCTGTAATCCCAGTATTCCATGACCCCTTTCATCACAATGCCCAATGCCACCTCTCATCACAATTCTCCATGGCATTTGTCATCACGATGCTCCATGACACCTGTCATCACAATGCTCCATGACACTTGTCATCACAATGCTCCATGGCCCCTCTCATTACTGTGCTCCATAATAACTTGAATCACATTTCTAGATGACCAGTGCCATCACAATGCCCCATGACATTGTCATCACAATTCGCCATGACCATTGTCATCACAATGCTCCATGAACCATGTCATCACAGGGTCCCAGGACACTTGTCATCACAATGATCCATTACCACTTTCATCACAATGCTCCATGAGCACTGTCATCTCAATGCCCCATGGCCTTTGTATTCACAATGCTCCATGGCCCCTGTAATCACAGTGCTCCATAACTCCTTTCATCATAATGCTCCATGACCACTGCCATCTCAATGCCTCATGACGCCTGTCATCACAATTCTCCAAGGCCCCTCTCATCACAATGCTCCATGACACTTGTCATCACATTGCTCCATAACACCTGTCATCACAGTGTTCCCTGCCCATGTCATCACAATGCTCCATGTCCCCTATAATCACAATGCTCCAAGCCTTTTTCCTCACAATGCTCCAGAATTTTGTCATCACAATGTTCCATGACCGTGGCATCACAATGCTCCACGGCCCTTGTCATCACAATTCTCCAGAATTCTTGTCATCACAATGTTCCATGGATGTGTCATCACAAAGGTACATGACCCTGGTCATCACAGTTCTACATGACCTTTGTCATCACAATGCTCTATGTCACTATTCATCACAATTCTCAATGACCACTTTAATCACTATGCTCGCTGACCATTTTCATCTCATTTCTCTATTGTCATTACAATTCCCCATGGCCCCTTTCGTCACAATGCTCCATGATGCCTGTCATCACAATGCTCCATGGCTTTTGTTATCACAATGCCCCAGGACCAGTTTCATCACAATACTCCATCCCCATTTTCATCACAGTGCATAATGAAAGCTTTCATTACAATGCTCCATGACACTTGTCATCACAATGCTCCATCGCCTTTATCGTCACAATGCTCCCAGGCACTTTTCATCACGATGTTCCATGAAAACTTTCATCACATTGCTCCATGACCATTGTCATCACAATAGTCCATAGCCTTGTCAACACAATGCTGCATAATCCCTGTATTCACAATTCTCCATGACTGCTGTCATGACAATAACCCAGGACAATTTTCATAACAATGCTTCATGCCCCCAGTCATCACAGTGCTCCATGATACCTTTCATCACAATTTCTAGATGATCAATGTCATCACAATGCCCCATGACACCTCTCATCACAATTCGCTATGACCCTTGTCATCACAATACTCGATGAACCGTATCATCACAGTGTTCCAGGACACATGTCATCACAATGATCCATTACTATTTTCATCACAATGCTCCTATACACCTGTCATCACAATGCTCCATGGCCCCTGTTATCAAACTGCTCCATGATCTCTTTCATCACAATGCTCCATGACCACTGTCATCACCATACCTCAAGACGCCTGTCATCTCAATGCTCCATGGCTCTTTTCATCACAATGCCCCATGGGCCCTCTGATCACAATGCTCCATGCCCTTGTCATCAAAGTGCTCCAGAACTCTTGTCATCATAATGCTCCATGCCAATGTCATCAAAATGTCCCATGACACTTGTCATCACAATGCTCCATGGCTTATGCCATCACAATTTTCCATGGCCCCTGTCATCACAATGCTCCATGCCCTTTTCATCAAAATGCTCCAGAACTCTTGTCATCATAATGCTCCATGCCAATGTCATCAAAATGCCCCATGACACTTGTCATCACAATGCTCCATGGCCTTTGTCATCACAATGTTCCATGGCCCCTGTCATCACAGTGCTCCATTATACCTTTCATCACAATTCTAGATGACCACTGTCATCACCATGCCCCATGACAGGTGTCATAACAATTCGCCATGGTCCTTGTCATCACAATGCTCCAAGAACCTTGTCATCACAAGGTTCCAGGACTCTTGTCATCACAATGATCCATGATCACTTTCATCACAATGCTCCATGAAACCTGTCACCTCAATGCTCCATAGCCTTTGTATTCACAATGTTCCATGGCCCCTGTAATCACAGTGCTCCATGACCCCTTTCCTCACAATGATCCAAGACCGCTGTCATTACAATGCCCCATGACGCCTGCCACCACAAATCTCCAAGGCCTCTCTTACCAAAAAGCTCCATGATCCCTGTCACTACAATATTCGATGACACTTTTCATCACAATGCTCCATGACCCCTGTCATCACAAAGTTCTCTGCCCATATCATCACAATGCTCCTTCTCACCTTTCATCACAATGCTCCATGTCCTTTCATCACAATGCTCCATAATTCTTGTCATCGCAATGTTCCTTGACCGTGTCATCACAATGCTCCATGACCCTTGTCATCACAAAGCTCCATGACCCCTGTCATCACAATGATCCATGATTCCTTTCCTCACAGTGCTCCAGTACCCTTTTCATCACAATGCTCCATGCCATTGTCAGCACAATGCTCCTTGGACCCTGTCATCAAAATGCTCCATCCCCTTTTCATCACAATGCTCCAGATATCCTATCATTACAATGCTCCTTGCCCGTGTCAACACAATGCTTCATGACTCCTGTCATCAAAATGCTTTATGAACATTCTTATCACAATGTTCCATGACCCCTGTCATCAAAATGATCCATGACCGTTGTCATCACAATGCTGCATGATACCTTTCATCCCAATCCTCTGTGACTGCTGTCATCATAATGCTCCAGGACAATTTTCATCACAATGCTCCATGCCCCCTGTCATCACAGTGCCCCATAAGCCCTGTAATCCCAATGCTCCATGACCCTGTCATCACAATGCTACATGACCCCTGTCATCACATTGTTCCATGGCCTATGTATTCACAATGTTCCATGGACCCTGTAATCACACTGCTCCATGTTCCTTTTCAACACAATGCTCCATGACCCCTGTCATCACAATGTTCCATGAAAGTTGTCATCAAAATGCTCCATGACCCCGGTCACCACAAGGTTCCCTGCCCTTGTCATCACAATGGTACATGGCCTTGTCATCACAATGTTCCATGGCCTCTGTCATCACCATGCTCCATGGTCTTTCTCATCACAATGCTCTATGACCCCTGTCATCACAATGCTTGATGACCATTGTCATCACAATGCTCCAAGGTCCCTGTCATCACAATGCCTCATGGTCTTTGTAATCACAATGTTCAATGACCACTGTCATCACAATGCTCCATGCCGTTGTCATCACAATGCTCCATGGCCCCTGTAATCACAATGCTCCATGCGCTTGTCATCACAATGCTCCAGAACATTTGTCATCATAATGCTCCATTCCCGTGTCATCACATTGCTCAATGACACTTGTCATCAAAATGTTCCTTGGTCTTTGTCATCACAATGCTCCATGATCCCTGTCATCACAATGATCCCTGCCAATGTCATCACAATGCTCCATGTCTCCTGTATTCACAATGCTCCATGGCCCCTGTCATCACAATGCTCCATGCCCTTTTCATCAAAATGCTCCAGAACTCTTGTCATCATATTGCTCCATGCCAATGTCATCAAAATGCCCCATGACACTTGTCATCACAATGCTCCATGGCCTTTGTCATCAAAATGCTCCAGTTCTGTTGTCATCACTATGCTTCATGCCAGTGTCATCACAATGCTCCATGAATCTTGTCTTCACAATGCTCCATGGCCCATGTCATCACAATGCTCCATGACCTCTGTGATCACAATGCTCTATGGCCTTTGTCATCACAATGACACGTGACCCCCGTCAACACAATGCCTGATGCACCCTGACATCAAAATGCTAAATGGCACTTGTCATCACAATGCTATATGAAGCCTGTCATCACTATTCACCATGTCACTTGTTTTCACAATGCTCCATGCCCCCTGTAATCCCAGTACTCCATGACCCCTTTCATCACAATGCCCAATGCCACCTCTCATCACAATTCTCCATGGCATTTGTCATCACGATGCTCCATGACACCTGTCATCACAATGATCCATGACACTTGTCATCACAATGCTCCATGGCCCCTCTCATTACTGTGCTCCGTAATAACTTGAATCACATTTCTAGATGACCAGTGCCATCACAATGCCCCATGACATTGTCATCACAATTCGCCATAACCATTGTCATAACAATGCTCCATGAACCATGTCATCACAGGGTCCCAGGACACTTGTCATCACAATGATCCATTACCACTTTCATCACAATGCTCCATGACCACTGTCATCTCAATGCCCCATGGCCTTTGTATTCACAATGCTCCATGGCCCCTGTAATCACAGTGCTCCATAACACCTTTCATCATAATGCTCCATGACCACTGCCATCTCAATGCCTCATGACGCCTGTCATCACAATTCTCCAAGGCCCCTCTCATCACAATGCTCCATGACACTTGTCATCACATTGCTCCATAACAACTGTCATCACAGTGTTCCCTGCCCATGTCATCACAATGCTCCATGTCCTCTATAATCACAATGCTCCAAGCCTTTTTCCTCACAATGCTCCAGAATTTTGTCATCACAATGATCCATGACCGTGGCATCACAATGCTCCACGGCCCTTGTCATCACAATGCTCCAGAATTCTTGTCATCACAATGTTCCATGGACGTGTCATCACAAAGCTACATGACCCTGGTCATCACAGTTCTCCATGACCTTTGTCATCACAATGCTCTATGTCACTATTCATCACAATTCTCAATGACCACTTTAATCACTATGCTCGCTGACCATTTTCATCTCATTTCTCTATTGTCATTACAATTCCCCATGGCCCCTTTCTTCACCATGCTCCATGATGCCTGTCATCACAATGCTCCATGGCTTTTGTTATCACAATGCGCCAGGACCAGTTTCATCACAATACTCCATCCCCCTTGTCATCACAGTGCATAATGAAAGCTTTCATTACAATGCTCCGTGACACTTGTCATCACAATGCTCCATGGCCTTTATCGTCACAATGCTCCCAGGCACTTTTCATGACGATGTTCCATGAAAACTTTCATCACATTGCTCCATGACCATTGTCATCACAATAGTCCATAGCCTTGTCAACACAATGCTGCATAATCCCTGTCATCACAATTCTCCATGACTGCTGTCATCACAATAATCCAGGACAATTTTCATAACAATGCTTCATGCCCCCAGTCATCACAGGGCTCCATGATACCTTTCATCACAATTCCTAGATGATCAATGTCATCACAATGCCCAATGACACCTGTCATCACAATTCGCTATGACCCTTGTCATCACAATACTCGATGAACCGTGTCATCACAGTGTTCCAGGACACATGTCATCACAATGATCCATTACTATTTTCATCACAATGCTCCAATACACCTGTCATCACAATGCTCCATGGCCCCTGTTATCATATTGCTCCATGATCTCTTTCATCACAATGCTCCATGACCACTGTCATCACCATACCTCAAGACGCCTGTCATCTCAATGCTCCATGGCTCTTTTCATCACAATGCCCCATGGGTCCTGTGATCACAATGCTCCATGCCCTTGTCATCAAAGTGCTCCAGAACTCTTGTCATCATAATGCTCCATGCCAATGTCATCAAAATGTCCCATGACACTTGTCATCACAATGCTCCATGGCTTAAACCATCACAATTTTCCATGGCCCCTGTCATCACCATGCTCCATGGTCTTTCTCATCACAATGCTCTATGACCCCTGTCATCACAATGCTTGATGACCATTGTCATCACAATGCTCCAAGGTCCCTGTCATCACAATGCCTCATGGTCTTTGTAATCACAATGCTCAATGACCACTGTCATCACAATGCTCCATGCCGTTGTCATCACAATGCTCCATGGCCCCTGTAATCACAATGCTCCATGCGCTTGTCATCACAATGCTCCAGAACATTTGTCATCATAATGCTCCATTCCCGTGTCATCACATTGCTCAATGACACTTGTCATCAAAATGTTCCTTGGTCTTTGTCATCACAATGCTCCATGATCCCTGTCATCACAATGATCCCTGCCAATGTCATCACAATGCTCCATGTCTCCTGTAATCACAATGCTCCATGCCCTTGTCATCACAATGCTCCAGTTCTGTTGTCATCACCATGCTTCATGCCAGTGTCATCACAATGCTCCATGAATCTTGTCTTCACAATGCTCCATGGCCCATGTCATCACAATGCTCCATGACCCCTGTGATCACAATGCTCTATGGCCTTTGTCATCACAATGACACGTGACCCCCGTCAACACAATGCCTGATGAACCCTGACATCAAAATGCTAAATGGCACTTGTCATCACAATGCTATATGAAGCCTGTCATCACTATTCACCATGTCACTTGTTTTCACAAGGCTCCATGCCCCCTGTAATCCCAGTACTCCATGACCCCTTTCATCCCAATGCCCAATGCCACCTCTCATCACAATTCTCCATGGCATTTGTCATCACGATGCTCCATGACACCTGTCATCACAATGCTCCATGACACTTGTCATCACAATGCTCCATGGCCCCTCTCATTACTGTGCTCCATAATAACTTGAATCACATTTCTAGATGACCAGTGCCATCACAATGCCCCATGACATTGTCATCACAATTCGCCATGACCATTGTCATCACAATGCTCCATGAACCATGTCATCACAGGGTCCCAGGACACTCGTCATCACAATGATCCATTACCACTTTCATCACAATGCTCCATGACCACTGTCATCTCAATGCCCCATGGCCTTTGTATTCACAATGCTCCATGGCCCCTGTAATCACAGTGCTCCATAACACCTTTCATCCTAATGCTCCATGACCACTGCCATCTCAATGCCTCATGACGCCTGTCATCACAATTCTCCAAGGCCCCTCTCATCACAATGCTCCATGACACTTGTCATCACATTGCTCCATAACAACTGTCATCACAATGTTCCCTGCCCATGTCATCACAATGCTCCATGTCCTCTATAATCACAATGCTCCAAGCCTTTTTCCTCACAATGCTCCAGAATTTTGTCATCACAATGATCCATGACCGTGGCATCACAATGCTCCACGGCCCTTGTCATCACAATGCTCCAGAATTCTTGTCATCACAATGTTCCATGGACGTGTCATCACAAAGCTACATGACCCTGGTCATCACAGTTCTCCATGACCTTTGTCATCACAATGCTCTATGTCACTATTCATCACAATTCTCAATGACCACTTTAATCACTATGCTCGCTGACCATTTTCATCACATTTCTCTATTGTCATTACAATTCCCCATGGCCCCTTTCTTCACCATGCTCCATGATGCCTGTCATCACCATGCTCCATGGCTTTTGTTATCACAATGCGCCAGGACCAGTTTCATCACAATACTCCATCCCCCTTGTCATCACAGTGCATAATGAAAGCTTTCATTACAATGCTTCGTGACACTTGTCATCACAATGCTCCATGGCCTTTATCGTCACAATGCTCCCAGGCACTTTTAATCATGATGTTCCATGAAAACTTTCATCACATTGCTCCATGACCATTGTCATCACAATAGTCCATAGCCTTGTCAACACAATACTGCATAATCCCAGTCATCACAATTTTCCATGACTGCTGTCATCACAATAATCCAGGACAATTTTCATAACAATGCTTCATGCCACCAGTCATCACAGTGCTCCATGATACCTTTCATCACAATTCCTAGATGATCAATGTCATCACAATGCCCAATGACACCTGTCATCACAATTCGCTATGACCCTTGTCATCACAATACTCGATGAACCGTGTCATCACAGTGTTCCAGGACACATGTAATCACAATGATCCATTACTATTTTCATCACCATGCTCCAATACACCTGTCATCACAATGCTCCATGGACCCTGTTATCATATTGCTCCATGATCTCTTTCATCACAATGCTCCATGACCACTGTCATCACCATACCTCAAGACGCCTGTCATCTCAATGCTCCATGGCTCCTTTCATCATAATGCCCCATGGGTCCTGTGATCACAATGCTCCATGCCCTTGTCATCAAAGTGCTCCAGAACTCTTGTCATCATAATGCTCCATGCCAATGTCATCAAAATGTCCCATGACACTTGTCATCACAATGCTCCATGGCTTATGCCATCACAATTATCCATGGCCCCTGTCATCACTATGCTCCATGCCCTTTTCAACAAAATGCTCCAGAACTCTTGTCATCATAATGCTCCATGCCAATGTCATCAAAATGCCCCATGACACTTGTCATCACAATGCTCCATGGCCTTTTTCATCACAATGTTCCATGGCCCCTGTCATCACAGTGCTCCATTATACCTTTCATCACAATTCTAGATGACCACTGTCATCACCATGCCCCATGACAGATGTCATAACAATTCGCCATGGTCCTTGTCATCACAATGCTCCATGAACCTTGTCATCACAAGGTTCCAGGACTCTTGTCATCACAATGATCCATGATCACTTTCATCACAATGCTCCATGAAACCTGTCACCTCAATGCTCCATAGCCTTTGTATTCACAATGCTCCAAGGCCCCTGTAATCACAGTGCTCCATGACACCTTTCATCACAATGATCCAAGACCGCTGTCATTACAATGCCCCATGACGCCTGCCACCACAAATCTCCAAGGCCTCTCTTACCAAAAAGCTCCATGATCCCTGTCAGTACAATGTTCGATGACACTTTTCATCACAATGCTCCATGACCCCTGTCATCACAAAGTTCTCTGCCCATATCATCACAATGCTCCTTGTCACCTTTCTTCACAATGCTCCATGTCCTTTCATCACAATGCTCCATAATTCTTGTCATCGCAATGTTCCTTGACCGTGTCATCACAATGCTCCATGACCCTTGTCATCACAAAGCTCCATGACCCCTGTCATCACAATGATCCATGATTCCTTTCCTCACAGTGCTCCAGTACCTTTTTCATCACAATGCTCCATGCCATTGTCAGCACAATGCTCCTTGGATCCTGTCATCAAAATGCTCCATCCCCTTTTCATCACAATGCTCCAGATATCCTATCATTACAATGCTCCATGCCCGTGTCAACACAATGCTTCATGACCCCTGTCATCAAAATGCTTTATGAACATTCTTATCACAATGTTCCATGACCCCTGTCATCAAAATGATCCATGACCGTTGTCATCACAATGCTGCATGATACCTTTCATCCCAATCCTCTGTGACTGCTGTCATCATAATGCTCCAGGACAATTTTCATCACAATGCTCCATGCCCCCTGTCATCACAGTGCCCCATAAGCCCTGTAATCCCAATGCTCCATGACCCTCTCATCACAATGCTACATGACCCCTGTCATGACATTTTTCCATGGCCTATGTATTCACAATGTTCCATGGGCCCTGTAATCACACTGCTCCATGTTCCTTTTCAACACAATGCTCCATGACCCCTGTCATCACAATGTTCCATGAAAGTTGTCATCAAAATGCTCCATGACCCCGGTCACCACAAGGTTCCCTGCCCTTGTCATCACAATGGTACATGGCCTTGTCATCACAATGTTCCATGGCCTCTGTCATCACCATGCTCCATGGTCTTTCTCATCACAATGCTCTATGACCCCTGTCATCACAATGCTTGATGACCATTGTCATCACAATGCTCCAAGGTCCCTGTCATCACAATGCCTCATGGTCTTTGTAATCACAATGCTCAATGACCACTGTCATCACAATGCTCCATGCCGTTGTCATCACAATGCTCCATGGCCCCTGTAATCACAATGATCCATGCGCTTGTCATCACAATGCTCCAGAACATTTGTCATCATAATGCTCCATTCCCGTTTCATCGCATTGCTCAATGACACTTGTCATCAAAATGTTCCTTGGTCTTTGTCATCACAATGCTCCATGATCCCTGTCATCACAATGATCCCTGCCAATGTCATCACAATGCTCCATGTCTCCTGTAATCACAATGCTCCATGCCCTTGTCATCACAATGCTCCAGTTCTGTTGTCATCACTATGCTTCATGCCAGTGTCATCACAATGCTCCATGAATCTTGTCTTCACAATGCTCCATGGCCCATGTCATCACAATGCTCCATGACCCCTGTGATCACAATGCTCTATGGCCTTTGTCATCACAATGACACGTGACTCCCGTCAACACAATGCCTGATGAACCCTGACATCAAAATTCTAAATGGCACTTGTCATCACAATGCTATATGAAGCCTGTCATCAGTATTCACCATGTCACTTGTTTTCACAATGCTCCATGCCCCCTGTAATCCCAGTACTCCATGACCCCTTTCATCACAATGCCCAATGCCACCTCTCATCACAATTCTCCATGGCATTTGTCATCACGATGCTCATTGACACCTGTCATCACAATGCTCCATGACACTTGTCATCACAATGCTCCATGGCCCCTCTCATTACTGTGCTCCATAATAACTTGAATGACATTTCTAGATGACCAGTGCCATCACAATGCCCCATGACATTGTCATCACAATTCGCCATGACCATTGTCATCACAATGCTCCATGAACCATGTCATCACAGGGTCCCAGGACACTTGTCATCACAATGATCCATTACCACTTTCATCACAATGCTCCATGACCACTGTCATCTCAATGCCCCATGGCCTTTGTATTCACAATGCTCCATGGCCCCTGTAATCACAGTGCTCCATAACACCTTTCATAATAATGCTCCATGACCACTGCCATCTCAATGCCTCATGACGCCTGTCATCACAATTCTCCAAGGCCCCTCTCATCACAATGCTCCATGACACCTGTCATCACATTGCTCCATAACAACTGTCATCACAGTGTTCCCTGCCCATGTCATCACAATGCTCCATGTCCCCTATAATCACAATGCTCCAAGCCTTTTTCCTCACAATGCTCCAGAATTTTGTCATCACAATGTTCCATGACCGTGGCATCACAATGCTCCACGGCCCTTGTCATCACAATGCTCCAGAATTCTTGTCATCACAATGTTCCATGGACGTGTCATCACAAAGCTACATGACCCGGGTCATCACAGTTCTCCATGACCTTTGTCATCACAATGCTCTATGTCACTATTCATCACAATTCTCAATGACCACTTTAATCACTATGCTCGCTGACCATTTTCATCACATTTCTCTATTGTCATTACAATTCCCCATGGCCCCTTTCTTCACCATGCTCCATGATGCCTGTCATCACAATGCTCCATGGCTTTTCTTATCACAATGTGCCAGGACCAGTTTCATCACAATAATCCATCCCCCTTGTCATCACAGTGCATAATGAAAGCTTTCATTACAATGCTCCGTGACACTTGTCATCACAATGCTCCAAGGCCTTTATCGTCACAATGCTCCCAGGCACTTTTCATCAAGATGTTCCATGAAAACTTTCATCACATTGCTCCATGACCATTGTCATCACAATAGTCCATAGCCTTGTCAACACAATGCTGCATAATCCCTGTCATCACAATTCTCCATGACTGCTGTCATCACAATAATCCAGGACAATTTTCATAACAATGCTTCATGCCCCCAGTCATCACAGTGCTCCATGATACCTTTCATCACAATTCCTAGATGATCAATGTCATCACAATGCCCAATGACACCTGTCATCACAATTCGCTATGGCCCTTGTCATCACAATACTCGATGAACCGTGTCATCACAGTGTTCCAGGACACATGTCATCACAATGATCCATGACTATTTTCATCACAATGCTCCAATACACCTGTCATCACAATGCTCCATGGCCCCTGTTATCATATTGCTCCATGATCTCTTTCATCACAATGCTCCATGACCACTGTCATCACCATACCTCAAGACACCTGTCATCTCAATTCTCCATGGCTCTTTTCATCACAATGCCCCATGGGCCCTGTGATCACAATGCTCCATGCCCTTGTCATCCAAGTGCTCCAGAACTCTTGTCATCATAATGCTCCATGCCAATGTCATCAAAATGTCCCATGACACTTGTCATCACAATGCTCCATGGCTTATGCCATCACAATTTTCCATGGCCCCTGTCTTCACAATGCTCCATGCCCTTTTCATCAAAATGCTCCAGAACTCTTGTCATCATAATGCTCCATGCCAATGTCATCAAAATGCCCCATGACACTTGTCATCACAATGCTCCATGGCCTTTTTTATCACAATGTTCCATGGCCCCTGTCATCACAGTGCTCCATGATACCTTTCATCACAATTCTAGATGACCACTGTCATCACAATGCCCCATTACAGATGTCATAACAATTCACCATGGTCCTTGTCATCACAATGCTCCATGAACCTTGTCATCACAAGGTTCCAGGACTCTTGTCATCACAATGATCCATGATCACTTTCATCACAATGCTCCATGAAACCTGTCACCTCAATGCTCCATAGCCTTTGTATTCACAATGCTCCAAGGCTCCTGTAATCACAGTGCTCCATGACCCCTTTCATCACAATGATCCAAGACCGCTGTCATTACAATGCCCCATGACGCCTGCCACCACAAATCTCCAAGGCCTCTCTTACCAAAAAGCTCCATGATCCCTGTCAGTACAATGTTCGATGACACTTTTCATCACAATGCTCCATGACCCCTGTCATCACAAAGTTCTCTGCCCATATCATCACAATGCTCCTTGTCACCTTTCTTCACAATGCTCCATGTCCTTTCATCACAATGCTCCATAATTCTTGTCATCGCAATGTTCCTTGACCGTGTCATCACAATGCTCCATGACCCTTGTCATCACAAAGCTCCATGACCCCTGTCATCACAATGATCCATGATTCCTTTCCTCACAGTGCTCCAGTACCTTTTTCATCACAATGCTCCATGCCATTGTCAGCACAATGCTCCTTGGACCCTGTCATCAAAATGCTCCATCCCCTTTTCATCACAATGCTCCAGATATCCTATCATTACAATGCTCCATGCCCGTGTCAACACAATGCTTCATGACCCCTGTCATCAAAATGCTTTATGAACATTCTTATCACAATGTTCCATGACCCCTGTCATCAAAATGATCCATGACCGTTGTCATCACAATGCTGCATGATACCTTTCATCCCAATCCTCTGTGACTGCTGTCATCATAATGCTCCAGGACAATTTTCATCACAATGCTCCATGCCCCCTCTCATCACAGCGTCCCATAAGCCCTGTAATCCCAATGCTCCATGACCCTGTCATCACAATGCTACATGACCCCTGTCATGACATTTTTCTATGGCCTATGTATTCACAATGTTCCATGGGCCCTGTAATCACACTGCTCCATGTTCCTTTTCAACACAATGCTCCATGACCCCTGTCATCACAATGTTCCATGAAAGTTGTCATCAAAATGCTTCATGACCCCGGTCACCACAAGGTTCCCTGCCCTTGTCATCACAATGGTACATGGCCTTGTCATCACAATGTTCCATGGCCTCTGTCATCACCATGCTCCATGGTCTTTCTCACCACAATGCTCTATGACCCCTGTCATCACAATGCTTGCTGACCATTGTCATCACAATGCTCCAAGGTCCCTGTCATCACAATGCCTCATGGTCTTTGTAATCACAATGCTCAATGACCACTGTCATCACAAGGCTCCATGCCGTTGTCATCACAATGCTCCATGGCCCCTGTAATCACAATGATCCATGCGCTTGTCATCACAATGCTCCAGAACATTTGTCATCATAATGCTCCATTCCCGTGTCATCGCATTGCTCAATGACACTTGTCATCAAAATGTTCCTTGGTCTTTGTCATCACAATGCTCCATGATCCCTGTCATCACAATGATCCCTGCCAATGTCATCACAATGCTCCATGTCTCCTGTAATCACAATGCTCCATGCCCTTGTCATCACAATGCTCCAGTTCTGTTGTCATCACCATGCTTCATGCCAGTGTCATCACAATGCTCCATGAATCTTGTCTTCACAATGCTCCATGGCCCATGTTATCACAATGCTCCATGACCCCTTTGATCACAATGCTCTATGGCCTTTGTCATCACAATGACACGTGACTCCCGTCAACACAATGCCTGATGAACCCTGACATCAAAATTCTAAATGGCACTTGTCATCACAATGCTATATGAAGCCTGTCATCAGTATTCACCATGTCACTTGTTTTCACAATGCTCCATGCCCCCTGTAATCCCAGTACTCCATGACCCCTTTCATCACAATGCCCAATGCCACCTCTCATCACAATTCTCCATGGCATTTGTCATCACGATGCTCATTGACACCTGTCATCACAATGCTCCATGACACTTGTCATCACAATGCTCCATGGCCCCTCTCATTACTGTGCTCCATAATAACTTGAATGACATTTCTAGATGACCAGTGCCATCACAATGCCCCATGACATTGTCATCACAATTCGCCATGACCATTGTCATCACAATGCTCCATGAAACATGTCATCACAGGGTCCCAGGACACTTGTCATCACAATGATCCATTACCACTTTCATCACAATGCTCCATGACCACTGTCATCTCAATGCCCCATGGCCTTTGTATTCACAATGCTCCATGGCCCCTGTAATCACAGTGCTCCATAACACCTTTCATAATAATGCTCCATGACCACTGCCATCTCAATGCCTCATGACGCCTGTCATCACAATTCTCCAAGGCCCCTCTCATCACAATGCTCCATGACACCTGTCATCACATTGCTCCATAACAACTGTCATCACAGTGTTCCCTGCCCATGTCATCACAATGCTCCATGTCCCCTATAATCACAATGCTCCAAGCCTTTTTCCTCACAATGCTCCAGAATTTTGTCATCACAATGTTCCATGACCGTGGCATCACAATGCTCCACGGCCCTTGTCATCACAATGCTCCAGAATTCTTGTCATCACAATGTTCCATGGACGTGTCATCACAAAGCTACATGACCCTGGTCATCACAGTTCTCCATGACCTTTGTCATCACAATGCTCTATGTCACTATTCATCACAATTCTCAATGACCACTTTAATCACTATGCTCGCTGACCATTTTCATCACATTTCTCTATTGTCATTACAATTCCCCATGGCCCCTTTCTTCACCATGCTCCATGATGCCTGTCATCACAATGCTCCATGGCTTTTCTTATCACAATGTGCCAGGACCAGTTTCATCACAATACTCCATCCCCCTTGTCATCACAGTGCATAATGAAAGCTTTCATTACAATGCTCCGTGACACTTGTCATCACAATGCTCCAAGGCCTTTATCGTCACAATGCTCCCAGGCACTTTTCATCAAGATGTTCCATGAAAACTTTCATCACATTGCTCCATGACCATTGTCATTACAATAGTCCATAGCCTTGTCAACACAATGCTGCATAATCCCTGTCATCACAATTCTCCATGACTGCTGTCATCACAATAATCCAGGACAATTTTCATAACAATGCTTCATGCCCCCAGTCATCACAGGGCTCCATGATACCTTTCATCACAATTCCTAGATGATCAATGTCATCACAATGCCCAATGACACCTGTCATCACAATTCGCTATGGCCCTTGTCATCACAATACTCGATGAACCGTGTCATCACAGTGTTCCAGGACACATGTCATCACAATGATCCATGACTATTTTCATCACAATGCTCAAATACACCTGTCATCACAATGCTCCATGACCCCTGTTATCATATTGCTCCATGATCTCTTTCATCACAATGCTCCATGACCACTGTCATCACCATACCTCAAGACACCTGTCATCTCAATGCTCCATGGCTCTTTTCATCACAATGCCCCATGGGCCCTGTGATCACAATGCTCCATGCCCTTGTCATCAAAGTGCTCCAGAACTCTTGTCATCATAATGCTCCATGCCAATGTCATCAAAATGTCCCATGACACTTGTCATCACAATGCTCCATGGCTTATGCCATCACAATTTTCCATGGCCCCTGTCATCACAATGCTACATGCCCTTTTCATCAAAATGCTCCAGAATTCTTGTCATCATAATGCTCCATGCCAATGTCATCAAAATGTCCCATGACACTTGTCATCACAATGCTCCATGGCTTATACCATCACAATTTTCCATGGCCCCTGTCATCACAATGCTCCATGCCCTTTTCATCAAAATGCTCCAGAACTCTTGTCATTATAATGCTCCATGCCAATGTCATCAAAATGCCCCATGACACTTGTCATCACAATGCTCCATGGCCTTTTTCATCACAATGTTCCATGGCCCCTGTCATCACAGTGCTCCATTATACCTTTCATCACAATTCTAGATGACCACTGTCATCACCATGCCCCATGACAGATGTCATAACAAATCGCCATGGTCCTTGTCATCACAATGCTCCATGAACCTTGTCATCACAAGGTTCCAGGACTCTTGTCATCACAATGATCCATGATCACATTCATCACAATGCTCCATGAAACCTGTCACCTCAATGCTCCATAGCCTTTGTATTCACAATGCTCCATGGCCCCTGTCATCACAGTGCTCCATGACCCCTTTCATCACAATGATCCAAGACCGCTGTCATTACAATGCCCCATGACGCCTGCCACCACAAATCTCCAAGGCCTCGCTTACCAAAAAGCTCCATGATCCCTGTCAGTACAATGTTCGATGACACTTTTCATCACAATGCTCCATGACCCCTGTCATCACAAAGTTCTCTGCCCATATCATCACAATGCTCCTTGTCACCTTTCATCACAATGCTCCATGTCCTTTCATCACAATGCTCCATAATTCTTGTCATCGCAATGTTCCTTGACCGTGTCATCACAATGCTCCATGACCCTTGTCATCACAAAGCTCCATGACCCCTGTCATCAAAATGATCCATGATTCCTTTCCTCACAGTGCTCCAGTACCCTTTTCATCACAATGCTCCATGCCATTGTCAGCACAATGCTCCTTGGACCCTGTCATCAAAATGCTCCATCCCCTTTTCATCACAATGCTCCAGATATCCTATCATTACAATGATCCATGCCCGGGTCAACACAATGCTTCATGACCCCTGTCATCAAAATGCTTTATGAACATTCTTATCCCAATGTTCCATGACCCCTGTCATCAAAATGATCCATGACCGTTGTCATCACAATGCTGCATGATACCTTTCATCCCAATCCTCTGTGACTGCTGTCATCATAATGCTCCAGGACAATTTTCATCACAATGCTCCATGCCCCCTGTCATCACAGTGCCCCATAAGCCCTGTAATCCCAATGCTCCATGACCCTGTCATCACAATGCTACATGACCCCTGTCATCACATTGTTCCATGGCCTATGTATTCACAATGTTCCATGGACCCTGTAATCACACTGCTCCATGTTCCTTTTCAACACAATGCTCCATGACCCCTGTCATCACAATGTTCCATGAAAGTTGTCATCAAAATGCTCCATGACCCCGGTCATCACAAGGTTCCCTGCCCTTGTCATCACAATGGTACATGGCCTTGTCATCACAATGTTCCATGGCCTCTGTCATCACCATGCTCCATGGTCTTTCTCATCACAATGCTCTATGACCCCTGTCATCACAATGCTTGATGACCATTGTCATCACAATGCTCCAAGGTCCCTGTCATCACAATGCCTCATGGTCTTTGTAATCACAATGCTCAATGACCACTGTCATCACAATGCTCCATGCCGTTGTCATCACAATGCTCCATGGCCCCTGTAATCACAATGCTCCATGTGCTTGTCATCACAATGCTCCAGAACATTTGTCATCATAATGCTCCATTCCCGTGTCAATACATTGCTCAATGACACTTGTCATCAAAATGTTCCTTGGTCTTTGTCATCACAATTCTCCATGATCCCTGTCATCACAATGATCCCTGCCAATGTCATCACAATGCTCCATGTCTCCTGTAATCACAATGCTCCATGCCCTTGTCATCACAATGCTCCAGTTCTGTTGTCATCACCATGCTTCATGCCAGTGTCATCACAATGCTCCATGAATCTTGTCTTCACAATGCTCCATGGCCCATGTCATCACAATGCTCCATGACCCCTGTGATCACAATGCTCTATGGCCTTTGTCATCACAATGACACGTGACCCCCGTCAACACAATGCCTGATGAACCCTGACATCAAAATGCTAAATGGCACTTGTCATCACAATGCTATATGAAGCCTGTCATCACTATTCACCATGTCACTTGTTTTCACAATTCTCCATGCACGCCCCCTGTAATCCCAGTACTCCATGACCCCTTTCATCACAATGCCCAATGCCACCTCTCATCACAATTCTCCATGGCATGTGTCATCACGATGCTCCATGACACCTGTCATCACAATGCTCCATGACACTTGTCATCACAATGCTCCATGGCCCCTCTCATTACTGTGCTCCATAATAACTTGAATCACATTTCTAGATGACCAGTGCCATCACAATGCCCCATGACATTGTCATCACAATTCGCCATGACCATTGTCATCACAATGCTCCATGAACCATGTCATCACAGGGTCCCAGGACACTTGTCATCACAATGATCCATTACCACTTTCATCACAATGCTCCATGACCACTGTCATCTCAATGCCCCATGGCCTTTGTATTCACAATGCTCCATGGCCCCTGTAATCACAGTGCTCCATAACACCTTTCATCATAATGCTCCATGACCACTGCCATCTCAATGCCTCATGACGCCTGTCATCACAATTCTCCAAGGCCCCTCTCATCACAATGCTCCATGACACTTGTCATCACATTGCTCCATAACACCTGTCATCACAGTGTTCCCTGCCCATGTCATCACAATGCTCCATGTCCCCTATAATCACAATGCTCCAAGCTTTTTTCCTCACAATGCTCCAGAATTTTGTCATCACAATGTTCCATGACCGTGGCATCACAATGCTCCACGGCCCTTGTCATCACAATGCTCCAGAATTCTTGTCATCACAATGTTCCATGGACGTGTCATCACAAAGCTACATGACCCTGGTCATCACAGTTCTCCATGACCTTTGTCATCACAATGCTCTATGTCACTATTCATCACAATTCTCAATGACCACTTTAATCACTATGCTCGCTGACCATTTTCATCACATTTCTCTATTGTCATTACAATTCCCCATGGCCCCTTTCTTCACCATGCTCCATGATGCCTGTCATCACAATGCTCCATGGCTTTTGTTATCACAATGCGCCAGGACCAGTTTCATCACAATACTCCATCCCCCTTGTCATCACAGTGCATAATGAAAGCTTTCATTACAATGCTCCGTGACACTTGTCATCACAATGCTCCATGGCCTTTATCGTCACAATGCTCCCAGGCACTTTTCATCACGATGTTCCATGAAAACTTTCATCACATTGCTCCATGACCATTGTCATCACAATAGTCCATAGCCTTGTCAACACAATGCTGCATAATCCCTGCCATCACAATTCTCCATGACTGCTGTCATCACAATAATCCAGGACAATTTTCATAACAATGCTTCATGCCCCCAGTCATCACAGGGCTCCATGATACCTTTCATCACAATTCCTAGATGATCAATGTCATCACAATGCCCAATGACACCTGTCATCACAATTCGCTATGACCCTTGTCATCACAATACTCGATGAACCGTGTCATCACAGTGTTCCAGGACACATGTCATCACAATGATCCATTACTATTTTCATCACAATGCTCCAATACACCTGTCATCACAATGCTCCATGGCCCCTGTTATCATATTGCTCCATGATCTCTTTCATCACAATGCTCCATGACCACTGTCATCACCATACCTCAAGACGCCTGTCATCTCAATGCTCCATGGCTCTTTTCATCACAAAGCCCCATGGGCCCTGTGATCACAATGCTCCATGCCCTTGTCATCAAAGTGCTCCAGAACGCTTGTCATCATAATGCTCCATGCCAATGTCATCAAAATGTCCCATGACACTTGTCATCACAATGCTCCATGGCTTATGCCATCACAATTTTCCATGGCCCCTTTCATCACAATGCTCCATGCCCTTTTCATCAAAATGCTCCAGAACTCTTGTCATCATAATGCCTCATGCCAATGTCATCAAAATGCCCCATGACACTTGTCATCACAATGCTCCATGGCCTTTGTCATCACAATGTTCCATGGCCCCTGTCATCACAGTGCTCCATTATACCTTTCATCACAATTCTAGATGACCACTGTCATCACCATGCCCCATGACAGGTGTCATAACAATTCGCCATGGTCCTTGTCATCACAATGCTCCATGAACCTTGTCATCACAAGGTTCCAGGACTCTTGTCATCACAATGATCCATGATCACTTTCATCACAATGCTCCATGAAACCTGTCACCTCAATGCTCCATAGCCTTTGTATTCACAATGCTCCATGGCCCCTGTAATCACAGTGCTCCATGACCCCTTTCATCACAATGATCCAAGACCGCTGTCATTACAATGCCCCATGACGCCTGCCACCACAAATCTCCAAGGCCTCTCTTACCAAAAAGCTCCATGATCCCTGTCAGTACAATGTTCGATGACACTTTTCATCACAATGCTCCATGACCCCTGTCATCACAAAGTTCTCTGCCAATATCATCACAATGCTCCTTGTCACCTTTCATTACAATGCTCCATGTCCTTTCATCACAATGCTCCATAATTCTTGTCATCGCAATGTTCCTTGACCGTGTCATCACAATGCTCCATGACCCTTGTCATCACAAAGCTCCATGACCCCTGTCATCACAATGATCCATGATTCCTTTCCTCACAGTGCTCCAGTACCCTTTTCATCACAATGCTCCATGCCATTGTCAGCACAATGCTCCTTGGACCCTGTCATCAAAATGCTCCATCCCCTTTTCATCACAATGCTCCAGATATCCTATCATTACAATGCTCCATGCCCGTGTCAACACAATGCTTCATGACCCCTGTCATCAAAATGCTTTATGAACATTCTTATCACAATGTTCCATGACCCCTGTCATCAAAATGATCCATGACCGTTGTCATCACAATGCTGCATGATACCTTTCATCCCAATCCTCTGTGACTGCTGTCATCATAATGCTCCAGGACAATTTTCATCACAATGCTCCATGCCCCCTGTCATCACAGTGCCCCATAAGCCCTGTAATCCCAATGCTCCATGACCCTGTCATCACAATGCTACATGACCCCTGTCATCACATTGTTCCATGGCCTATGTATTCACAATGTTCCATGGACCCTGTAATCACACTGCTCCATGTTCCTTTTCAACACAATGCTCCATGACCCCTGTCATCACAATGTTCCATGAAAGTTGTCATCAAAATGCTCCATGACCCCGGTCACCACAAGGTTCCCTGCCCTTGTCATCACAATGGTACATGGCCTTGTCATCACAATGTTCCATGGCCTCTGTCATCACCATGCTCCATGGTCTTTCTCATCACAATGCTCTATGACCCGTGTCATCACAATGCTTGATGACCATTGTCATCACAATGCTCCAAGGTCCCTGTCATCACAATGCCTCATGGTCTTTGTAATCACAATGCTCAATGACCACTGTCATCACAATGCTCCATGTCGTTGTCATCACAATGCTCCATGGCCCCTGTAATCACAATGCTCCATGCGCTTGTCATCACAATGCTCCAGAACATTAGTCATCATAATGCTCCATTCCCGTGTCATCACATTGCTCAATGACACTTGTCATCAAAATGTTCCTTGGTCTTTGTCATCACAATGCTCCATGATCCCTGTCATCACAATGATCCCTGCCAATGTCATCACAATGCTCCATGTCTCGTGTAATCACAATGCTCCATGCCCTTGTCATCACAATGCTCCAGTTCTGTTGTCATCACCATGCTTCATGCCAGTGTCATCACAATGCTCCATGAATCTTGTCTTCACAATGCTCCATGGCCCATGTCATCACAATGCTCCATGACCCCTGTGATCACAATGCTCTATGGCCTTTGTCATCACAATGACACGTGACCCCCGTCAACACAATGCCTGATGAACCCTGACATCAAAATGCTAAATGGCACTTGTCATCACAATGCTATATGAAGCCTGTCATCACTATTCACCATGTCACTTGTTTTCACAATGCTCCATGCCCCCTGTAATCCCAGTACTCCATGACCCCTTTCATCACAATGCCCAATGCCACCTCTCATCACAATTCTCCATGGCATGTGTCATCACGATGCTCCATGACACCTGTCATCACAATGCTCCATGACACTTGTCATCACAATGCTCCATGGCCCCTCTCATTACTGTGCTCCATAATAACTTGAATCACATTTCTAGATGACCAGTGCCATCACAATGCCCCATGACATTGTCATCACAATTCGCCATGACCATTGTCATCACAATGCTCCATGAACCATGTCATCACAGGGTCCCAGGACCCTTGTCATCACAATGATCCATTACCACTTTCATCACAATGCTCCATGACCACTGTCATCTCAATGCCCCATGGCCTTTGTATTCACAATGCTCCATGGCCCCTGTAATCACAGTGCTCCATAACACCTTTCATCATAATGCTCCATGACCACTGCCATCTCAATGCCTCATGACGCCTGTCATCACAATTCTCCAAGGCCCCTCTCATCCCAATGCTCCATGACACTTGTCATCACATTGCTCCATAACACCTGTCATCACAGTGTTCCCTGCCCATGTCATCACAATGCTCCATGTCCCCTATAATCACAATGCTCCAAGCCTTTTTCCTCACAATGCTCCAGAATTTTGTCATCACAATGTTCCATGACCGTGGCATCACAATGCTCCACGGCCCTTGTCATCACAATGCTCCAGAATTCTTGTCATCACAATGTTCCATGGACGTGTCATCACAAAGCTACATGACCCTGGTCATCACAGTTCTCCATGACCTTTGTCATCACAATGCTCTATGTCACTATTCATCACAATTCTCAATGACCACTTTAATCACTATGCTCGCTGACCATTTTCATCACATTTCTCTATTGTCATTACAATTCCCCATGGCCCCTTTCTTCACCATGCTCCATGATGCCTGTCATCACAATGCTCCATGGCTTTTGTTATCACAATGCGCCAGGACCAGTTTCATCACAATACTCCATCCCCCTTGTCATCACAGTGCATAATGAAAGCTTTCATTACAATGCTCCATGACACTTGTCATCACAATGCTCCATGGCATTTATCGTCGCAATGCTCCCAGGCACTTTTCATCACGATGTTCCATGAAAACTTTCATCACATTGCTCCATGACCATTGTCATCACAATAGTCCATAGCCTTGTCAACACAATGCTGCATAATCCCTGCGATCACAATTCTCCATGACTGCTGTCATCACAATAATCCAGGACAATTTTCATAACAATGCTTCATGCCCCCAGTCATCACAGGGCTCCATGATACCTTTCATCACAATTCCTAGATGATCAATGTCATCACAATGCCCAATGACACCTGTCATCACAATTCGCTATGACCCTTGTCATCACAATACTCGATGAACCGTGTCATCACAGTGTTCCAGGACACATGTCATCACAATGATCCATTACTATTTTCATCACAATGCTCCAATACACCTGTCATCACAATGCTCCATGGCCCCTGTTATCATATTGCTCCATGATCTCTTTCATCACAATGCTCCATGACCACTGTCATCACCATACCTCAAGACGCCTGTCATCTCAATGCTCCATGGCTCTTTTCATCACAAAGCCCCATGGGCCCTGTGATCACAATGCTCCATGCCCTTGTCATCAAAGTGCTCCAGAACGCTTGTCATCATAATGCTCCATGCCAATGTCATCAAAATGTCCCATGACACTTGTCATCACAATGCTCCATGGCTTATGCCATCACAATTTTCCATGGCCCCTTTCATCACAATGCTCCATGCCCTTTTCATCAAAATGCTCCAGAACTCTTGTCACCATAATGCCTCATGCCAATGTCATCAAAATGCCCCATGACACTTGTCATCACAATGCTCCATGGCCTTTGTCATCACAATGTTCCATGGCCCCTGTCATCACAGTGCTCCATTATACCTTTCATCACAATTCTAGATGACCACTGTCATCACCATGCCCCATGACAGGTGTCATAACAATTCGCCATGGTCCTTGTCATCACAATGCTCCATGAACCTTGTCATCACAAGGTTCCAGGACTCTTGTCATCACAATGATCCATGATCACTTTCATCACAATGCTCCATGAAACCTGTCACCTCAATGCTCCATAGCCTTTGTATTCACAATGCTCCATGGCCCCTGTAATCACAGTGCTCCATGACCCCTTTCATCACAATGATCCAAGACCGCTGTCATTACAATGCCCCATGACGCCTGCCACCACAAATCTCCAAGGCCTCTCTTACCAAAAAGCTCCATGATCCCTGTCAGTACAATGTTCGATGACACTTTTCATCACAATGCTCCATGACCCCTGTCATCACAAAGTTCTCTGCCCATATCATCACAATGCTCCTTGTCACCTTTCATCACAATGCTCCATGTCCTTTCATCACAATGCTCCATAATTCTTGTCATCGCAATGTTCCTTGACCGTGTCATCACAATGCTCCATGACCCTTGTCATCACAAAGCTCCATGACCCCTGTCATCACAATGATCCATGATTCCTTTCCTCACAGTGCTCCAGTACCCTTTTCATCACAATGCTCCATGCCATTGTCAGCACAATGCTCCTTGGACCCTGTCATCAAAATGCTCCATCCCCTTTTCATCACAATGCTCCAGATATCCTATCATTACAATGCTCCATGCCCGTGTCAACACAATGCTTCATGACCCCTGTCATCAAAATGCTTTATGAACATTCTTATCACAATGTTCCATGACCCCTGTCATCAAAATGATCCATGACCGTTGTCATCACAATGCTGCATGATACCTTTCATCCCAATCCTCTGTGACTGCTGTCATCATAATGCTCCAGGACAATTTTCATCACAATGCTCCATGCCCCCTGTCATCACAGTGCCCCATAAGCCCTGTAATCCCAATGCTCCATGACCCTGTCATCACAATGCTACATGACCCCTGTCATCACATTGTTCCATGGCCTATGTATTCACAATGTTCCATGGACCCTGTAATCACACTGCTCCATGTTCCTTTTCAACACAATGCTCCATGACCCCTGTCATCACAATGTTCCATGAAAGTTGTCATCAAAATGCTCCATGACCCCGGTCACCACAAGGTTCCCTGCCCTTGTCATCACAATGGTACATGGCCTTGTCATCACAATGTTCCATGGCCTCTGTCATCACCATGCTCCATGGTCTTTCTCATCACAATGCTCTATGACCCCTGTCATCACAATGCTTGATGACCATTGTCATCACAATGCTCCAAGGTCCCTGTCATCACAATGCCTCATGGTCTTTGTAATCACAATGCTCAATGACCACTGTCATCACAATGCTCCATGTCGTTGTCATCACAATGCTCCATGGCCCCTGTAATCACAATGCTCCATGCGCTTGTCATCACAATGCTCCAGAACATTAGTCATCATAATGCTCCATTCCCGTGTCATCACATTGCTCAATGACACTTGTCATCAAAATGTTCCTTGGTCTTTGTCATCACAATGCTCCATGATCCCTGTCATCACAATGATCCCTGCCAATGTCATCACAATGCTCCATGTCTCGTGTAATCACAATGCTCCATGCCCTTGTCATCACAATGCTCCAGTTCTGTTGTCATCACCATGCTTCATGCCAGTGTCATCACAATGCTCCATGAATCTTGTCTTCACAATGCTCCATGGCCCATGTCATCACAATGCTCCATGACCCCTGTGATCACAATGCTCTATGGCCTTTGTCATCACAATGACACGTGACCCCCGTCAACACAATGCCTGATGAACCCTGACATCAAAATCCTAAATGGCACTTGTCATCACAATGCTATATGAAGCCTGTCATCACTATTCACCATGTCACTTGTTTTCACAATGCTCCATGCCCCCTGTAATCCCAGTACTCCATGACCCCTTTCATCACAATGCCCAATGCCACCTCTCATCACAATTCTCCATGGCATGTGTCATCACGATGCTCCATGACACCTGTCATCACAATGCTCCATGACACTTGTCATCACAATGCTCCATGGCCCCTCTCATTACTGTGCTCCATAATAACTTGAATCACATTTCTAGATGACCAGTGCCATCACAATGCCCCATGACATTGTCATCACAATTCGCCATGACCATTGTCATCACAATGCTCCATGAAACATGTCATCACAGGGTCCCAGGACACTTGTCATCACAATGATCCATTACCACTTTCATCACAATGCTCCATGACCACTGTCATCTCAATGCCCCATGGCCTTTGTATTCACAATGCTCCATGGCCCCTGTAATCACAGTGCTCCATAACACCTTTCATCATAATGCTCCATGACCACTGCCATCTCAATGCCTCATGACGCCTGTCATCACAATTCTCCAAGGCCCCTCTCATCACAATGCTCCATGACACTTGTCATCACATTGCTCCATAACAACTGCATTAAAGTGTTCCCTGCCCATGTCATCACAATGCTCCATGTCCCCTATAATCACAATGCTCCAAGCCTTTTTCCTCACAATGCTCCAGAATTTTGTCATCACAATGTTCCATGACCGTGGCATCACAATGCTCCACGGCCCTTGTCATCACAATGCTCCAGAATTCTTGTCATCACAATGTTCCATGGACGTGTCATCACAAAGCTACATGACCCTGGTCATCACAGTTCTCCATGACCTTTGTCATCACAATGCTCTATGTCACTATTCATCACAATTCTCAATGACCACTTTAATCACTATGCTCGCTGACCATTTTCATCACATTTCTCTATTGTCATTACAATTCCCCATGGCCCCTTTCTTCACCATGCTCCATGATGCCTGTCATCACAATGCTCCATGGCTTTTCTTATCACAATGCGCCAGGACCAGTTTCATCACAATACTCCATCCCCCTTGTCATCACAGTGCATAATGAAAGCTTTCATTACAATGCTCCATGACACTTGTCATCACAATGCTCCATGGCCTTTATCGTCACAATGCTCCCAGGCACTTTTCATCACGATGTTCCATGAAAACTTTCATCACATTGCTCCATGACCATTGTCATCACAATAGTCCATAGCCTTGTCAACACAATGCTGCATAATCCCTGTCATCACAATTCTCCATGACTGCTGTCATCACAATAATCCAGGACAATTTTCATAACAATGCTTCATGCCCCCAGTCATCACAGGGCTCCATGATACCTTTCATCACAATTCCTAGATGATCAATGTCATCACAATGCCCAATGACACCTGTCATCACAATTCGCTATGACCCTTGTCATCACAATACTCGATGAACCGTGTCATCACAGTGTTCCAGGACACATGTCATCACAATGATCCATTACTATTTTCATCACAATGCTCCAATACACCTGTCATCACAATGCTCCATGGCCCCTGTTATCATATTGCTCCATGATCTCTTTCATCACAATGCTCCATGACCACTGTCATCACCATACCTCAAGACGCCTGTCATCTCAATGCTCCATGGCTCTTTTCATCACAAAGCCCCATGGGCCCTGTGATCACAATGCTCCATGCCCTTGTCATCAAAGTGCTCCAGAACGCTTGTCATCATAATGCTCCATGCCAATGTCATCAAAATGTCCCATGACACTTGTCATCACAATGCTCCATGGCTTATGCCATCACAATTTTCCATGGACCCTTTCATCACAATGCTCCATGCCCTTTTCATCAAAATGCTCCAGAACTCTTGTCATCATAATGCCTCATGCCAATGTCATCAAAATGCCCCATGACACTTGTCATCACAATGCTCCATGGCCTTTGTCATCACAATGTTCCATGGCCCCTGTCATCACAGTGCTCCATTATACCTTTCATCACAATTCTAGATGACCACTGTCATCACCATGCCCCATGACAGGTGTCATAACAATTCGCCATGGTCCTTGTCATCACAATGCTCCATGAACCTTGTCATCACAAGGTTCCAGGACTCTTGTCATCACAATGATCCATGATCACTTTCATCACAATGCTCCATGAAACCTGTCACCTCAATGCTCCATAGCCTTTGTATTCACAATGCTCCATGGCCCCTGTAATCACAGTGCTCCATGACCCCTTTCATCACAACGATCCAAGACCGCTGTCATTACAATGCCCCATGACGCCTGCCACCACAAATCTCCAAGGCCTCTCTTACCAAAAAGCTCCATGATCCCTGTCAGTACAATGTTCGATGACACTTTTCATCACAATGCTCCATGACCCCTGTCATCACAAAGTTCTCTGCCCATATCATCACAATGCTCCTTGTCACCTTTCATCACAATGCTCCATGTCCTTTCATCACAATGCTCCATAATTCTTGTCATCGCAATGTTCCTTGACCGTGTCATCACAATGCTCCATGACCCTTGTCATCACAAAGCTCCATGACCCCTGTCATCACAATGATCCATGATTCCTTTCCTCACAGTGCTCCAGTACCCTTTTCATCACAATGCTCCATGCCATTGTCAGCACAATGCTCCAGATATCCTATCATTACAATGCTCCATGCCCGTGTCAACACAATGCTTCATGACCCCTGTCATCAAAATGCTTTATGAACATTCTTATCACAATGTTCCATGACCCCTGTCATCAAAATGATCCATGACCGTTGTCATCACAATGCTGCATGATACCTTTCATCCCAATCCTCTGTGACTGCTGTCATCATAATGCTCCAGGACAATTTTCATCACAATGCTCCATGCCCCCTGTCATCACAGTGCCCCATAAGCCCTGTAATCCCAATGCTCCATGACCCTGTCATCACAATGCTACATGACCCCTGTCATCACATTGTTCCATGGCCTATGTATTCACAATGTTCCATGGACCCTGTAATCACACTGCTCCATGTTCCTTTTCAACACAATGCTCCATGACCCCTGTCATCACAATGTTCCATGAAAGTTGTCATCAAAATGCTCCATGACCCCGGTCACCACAAGGTTCCCTGCCCTTGTCATCACAATGGTACATGGCCTTGTCATCACAATGTTCCATGGCCTCTGTCATCACCATGCTCCATGGTCTTTCTCATCACAATGCTCTATGACCCCTGTCATCACAATGCTTGATGACCATTGTCATCACAATGCTCCAAGGTCCCTGTCATCACAATGCCTCATGGTCTTTGTAATCACAATGCTCAATGACCACTGTCATCACAATGCTCCATGCCGTTGTCATCACAATGCTCCATGGCTCCTGTAATCACAATGCTCCATGCGCTTGTCATCACAATGCTCCAGAACATTTGTCATCATAATGCTCCATTCCCGTGTCATCACATTGCTCAATGACACTTGTCATCAAAATGTTCCTTGGTCTTTGTCATCACAATGCTCCATGATCCCTGTCATCACAATGATCCCTGCCAATGTCATCACAATGCTCCATGTCTCCTGTAATCACAATGCTCCATGCCCTTGTCATCACAATGCTCCAGTTCTGTTGCCATCACCATGCTTCATGCCAGTGTCATCACAATGCTCCATGAAACTTGTCTTCACAATGCTCCATGGCACATGTCATCACAATGCTCCATGACCCCTGTGATCACAATGCTCTATGGCCTTTGTCATCACAATGACACGTGACCCCCGTCAACACAATGCCTGATGAACCCTGACATCAAAATGCTAAATGGCACTTGTCATCACAATGCTATATGAAGCCTGTCATCACTATTCACCATGTCACTTGTTTTCACAATGCTCCATGCCCCCTGTAATCCCAGTACTCCATGACCCCTTTCATCACAATGCCCAATGCCACCTCTCATCACAATTCTCCATGGCATGTGTCATCACGATGCTCCATGACACCTGTCATCACAATGCTCCATGACACTTGTCATCACAATGCTCCATGGCCCCTCTCATTACTGTGCTCCATAATAACTTGAATCACATTTCTAGATGACCAGTGCCATCACAATGCCCCATGACATTGTCATCACAATTTGCCATGACCATTGTCATCACAGTGCTCCATGAACCATGTCATCACAGGGTCCCAGGACACTTGTCATCACAATGATCCATTACCACTTTCATCACAATGCTCCATGACCACTGTCATCTCAATGCCCCATGGCCTTTGTATTCACAATGCTCCATGGCCCCTGTAATCACAGTGCTCCATAACACCTTTCATCATAATGCTCCATGACCACTGCCATCTCAATGCCTCATGACGCCTGTCATCACAATTCTCCAAGGCCCCTCTCATCCCAATGCTCCATGACACTTGTCATCACATTGCTCCATAACGACTGACATCACAGTGTTCCCTGCCCATGTCATCACAATGCTCCATGTCCCCTATAATCACAATGCTCCAAGCCTTTTTCCTCACAATGCTCCAGAATTTTGTCATCACAATGTTCCATGACCGTGGCATCACAATGCTCCACGGCCCTTGTCATCACAATGCTCCAGAATTCTTGTCATCACAATGTTCCATGGACGTGTCATCACAAAGCTACATGACCCTGGTCATCACAGTTCTCCATGACCTTTGTCATCACAATGCTCTATGTCACTATTCATCACAATTCTCAATGACCACTTTAATCACTATGCTCGCTGACCATTTTCATCACATTTCTCTATTGTCATTACAATTCCCCATGGCCCCTTTCTTCACCATGCTCCATGATGCCTGTCATCACAATGCTCCATGGCTTTTGTTATCACAATGCGCCAGGACCAGTTTCATCACAATACTCCATCCCCCTTGTCATCACAGTGCATAATGAAAGCTTTCATTACAATGCTCCATGACACTTGTCATCACAATGCTCCATGGCATTTATCGTCACAATGCTCCCAGGCACTTTTCATCACGATGTTCCATGAAAACTTTCATCACATTGCTCCATGACCATTGTCATCACAATAGTCCATAGCCTTGTCAACACAATGCTGCATAATCCCTGTCATCACAATTCTCCATGACTGCTGTCATCACAATAATCCAGGACAATTTTCATAACAATGCTTCATGCCCCCAGTCATCACAGGGCTCCATGATACCATTCATCACAATTCCTAGATGATCAATGTCATCACAATGCCCAATGACACCTGTCATCACAATTCGCTATGACCCTTGTCATCACAATACTCGATGAACCGTGTCATCACAGTGTTCCAGGACACATGTCATCACAATGATCCATTACTATTTTCATCACAATGCTCCAATACACCTGTCATCACAATGCTCCATGGCCCCTGTTATCATATTGCTCCATGATCTCTTTCATCACAATGCTCCATGACCACTGTCATCACCATACCTCAAGACGCCTGTCATCTCAATGCTCCATGGCTCTTTTCATCACAAAGCCCCATGGGCCCTGTGATCACAATGCTCCATGCCCTTGTCATCAAAGTGCTCCAGAACGCTTGTCATCATAATGCTCCATGCCAATGTCATCAAAATGTCCCATGACACTTGTCATCACAATGCTCCATGGCTTATGCCATCACAATTTTCCATGGCCCCTTTCATCACAATGCTCCATGCCCTTTTCATCAAAATGCTCCAGAACTCTTGTCATCATAATGCCTCATGCCAATGTCATCAAAATGCCCTATGACACTTGTCATCACAATGCTCCATGGCCTTTGTCATCACAATGTTCCATGGCCCCTGTCATCACAGTGCTCCATTATACCTTTCATCACAATTCTAGATGACCACTGTCATCACCATGCCCCATGACAGGTGTCATAACAATTCGCCATGGTCCTTGTCATCACAATGCTCCATGAACCTTGTCATCACAAGGTTCCAGGACTCTTGTCATCACAATGATCCATGATCACTTTCATCACAATGCTCCATGAAACCTGTCACCTCAATGCTCCATAGCCTTTGTATTCACAATGCTCCATGGCCCCTGTAATCACAGTGCTCCATGACCCCTTTCATCACAACGATCCAAGACCGCTGTCATTACAATGCCCCATGACGCCTGCCACCACAAATCTCCAAGGCCTCTCTTACCAAAAAGCTCCATGATCCCTGTCAGTACAATGTTTGATGACACTTTTCATCACAATGCTCCATGAACCCTGTCATCACAAAGTTCTCTGCCCATATCACAATGCTCCTTGTCACCTTTCATCACAATGCTCCATGTCCTTTCATCACAATGCTCCATAATTCTTGTCATCGCAATGTTCCTTGACCGTGTCATCACAATGCTCCATGACCCTTGTCATCACAAAGCTCCATGACCCCTGTCATCACAATTATCCATGATTCCTTTCCTCACAGTTCTCCAGTACCCTTTTCATCACAATGCTCCATGCCATTGTCAGCACAATGTTCCTTGGACCCTGTCATCAAAATGCTCCATCCCCTTTTCATTACAATGCTCCAGATATCCTATCATTACAATGCTCCAAGCCCGTGTCAACACAATGCTTCATGACCCCTGTCATCAAAATGCTTTATGAACATTCTTATCACAATGTTCCATGACCCCTGTCATCAAAATGATCCATGACCGTTGTCATCACAATGCTGCATGATACCTTTCATCCCAATCCTCTGTGACTGCTGTCATCATAATGCTCCAGGACAATTTTCATCACAATGCTCCATGCCCCCTGTCATCACAGTGCCCCATAAGCCCTGTAATCCCAATGCTCCATGACCCTGTCATCACAATGCTACATGACCCCTGTCATCACATTGTTCCATGGCCTATGTATTCACAATGTTCCATGGACCCTGTAATCACACTGCTCCATATTCCTTTTCAACACAATGCTCCATGACCCCTGTCATCACAATGTTCCATGAAAGTTGTCATCAAAATGCTCCATGACCCCGGTCACCACAAGGTTCCCTGCCCTTGTCATCACAATGGTACATGGCCTTGTCATCACAATGTTCCATGGCCTCTGTCATCACCATGCTCCATGGTCTTTCTCATCACAATGCTCTATGACCCCTGTCATCACAATGCTTCATGACCATTGTCATCACAATGCTCCAAGGTCCCTGTCATCACAATGCCTCATGGTCTTTGTAATCACAATGATCAATGACCACTGTCATCACAATGCTCCATGCCGTTGTCATCACAATGCTCCATGGCCCCTGTAATCACAATGCTCCATGCGCTTGTCATCACAATGCTCCAGAACATTTGTCATCATAATGCTCCATTCCCGTGTCATCACATTGCTCAATGACACTTGTCATCAAAATGTTCCTTGGTCTTTGTCATCACAATGCTCCATGATCCCTGTCATCACAATGATCCCTGCCAATGTCATCACAATGCTCCATGTCTCCTGTAATCACAATGCTCCATGCCCTTGTCATCACAATGCTCCAGTTCTGTTGTCATCACCATGCTTCATGCCAGTGTCATCACAATGCTCCATGAATCTTGTCTTCACAATGCTCCATGGCCCATGTCATCACAATGCTCCATGACCCCTGTGATCACAATGCTCTATGGCCTTTGTCATCACAATGACACGTGACCCCCGTCAACACAATGCCTGATGAACCCTGACATCAAAATGCTAAATGGCACTTGTCATCACAATGCTATATGAAGCCTGTCATCACTATTCACCATGTCACTTGTTTTCACAATGCTCCATGCCCCCTGTAATCCCAGTATTCCATGACCCCTTTCATCACAATGCCCAATGCCACCTCTCATCACAATTCTCCATGGCATTTGTCATCACGATGCTCCATGACACCTGTCATCACAATGCTCCATGACACTTGTCATCACAATGCTCCATGGCCCCTCTCATTACTGTGCTCCATAATAACTTGAATCACATTTCTAGATGACCAGTGCCATCACAATGCCCCATGACATTGTCATCACAATTCGCCATGACCATTGTCATCACAATGCTCCATGAACCATGTCATCACAGGGTCCCAGGACACTTGTCATCACAATGATCCATTACCACTTTCATCACAATGCTCCATGAGCACTGTCATCTCAATGCCCCATGGCCTTTGTATTCACAATGCTCCATGGCCCCTGTAATCACAGTGCTCCATAACTCCTTTCATCATAATGCTCCATGACCACTGCCATCTCAATGCCTCATGACGCCTGTCATCACAATTCTCCAAGGCCCCTCTCATCACAATGCTCCATGACACTTGTCATCACATTGCTCCATAACACCTGTCATCACAGTGTTCCCTGCCCATGTCATCACAATGCTCCATGTCCCCTATAATCACAATGCTCCAAGCCTTTTTCCTCACAATGCTCCAGAATTTTGTCATCACAATGTTCCATGACCGTGGCATCACAATGCTCCACGGCCCTTGTCATCACAATTCTCCAGAATTCTTGTCATCACAATGTTCCATGGATGTGTCATCACAAAGGTACATGACCCTGGTCATCACAGTTCTACATGACCTTTGTCATCACAATGCTCTATGTCACTATTCATCACAATTCTCAATGACCACTTTAATCACTATGCTCGCTGACCATTTTCATCTCATTTCTCTATTGTCATTACAATTCCCCATGGACCCTTTCGTCACAATGCTCCATGATGCCTGTCATCACAATGCTCCATGGCTTTTGTTATCACAATGCCCCAGGACCAGTTTCATCACAATACTCCATCCCCATTTTCATCACAGTGCATAATGAAAGCTTTCATTACAATGCTCCATGACACTTGTCATCACAATGCTCCATCGCCTTTATCGTCACAATGCTCCCAGGCACTTTTCATCACGATGTTCCATGAAAACTTTCATCACATTGCTCCATGACCATTGTCATCACAATAGTCCATAGCCTTGTCAACACAATGCTGCATAATCCCTGTATTCACAATTCTCCATGACTGCTGTCATGACAATAACCCAGGACAATTTTCATAACAATGCTTCATGCCCCCAGTCATCACAGTGCTCCATGATACCTTTCATCACAATTTCTAGATGATCAATGTCATCACAATGCCCCATGACACCTCTCATCACAATTCGCTATGACCCTTGTCATCACAATACTCGATGAACCGTATCATCACAGTGTTCCAGGACACATGTCATCACAATGATCCATTACTATTTTCATCACAATGCTCCTATACACCTGTCATCACAATGCTCCATGGCCCCTGTTATCAAACTGCTCCATGATCTCTTTCATCACAATGCTCCATGACCACTGTCATCACCATACCTCAAGACGCCTGTCATCTCAATGCTCCATGGCTCTTTTCATCACAATGCCCCATGGGCCCTCTGATCACAATGCTCCATGCCCTTGTCATCAAAGTGCTCCAGAACTCTTGTCATCATAATGCTCCATGCCAATGTCATCAAAATGTCCCATGACACTTGTCATCACAATGCTCCATGGCTTATGCCATCACAATTTTCCATGGCCCCTGTCATCACAATGCTCCATGCCCTTTTCATCAAAATGCTCCAGAACTCTTGTCATCATAATGCTCCATGCCAATGTCATCAAAATGCCCCATGACACTTGTCATCACAATGCTCCATGGCCTTTGTCATCACAATGTTCCATGGCCCCTGTCATCACAGTGCTCCATTATACCTTTCATCACAATTCTAGATGACCACTGTCATCACCATGCCCCATGACAGGTGTCATAACAATTCGCCATGGTCCTTGTCATCACAATGCTCCAAGAACCTTGTCATCACAAGGTTCCAGGACTCTTGTCATCACAATGATCCATGATCACTTTCATCACAATGCTCCATGAAACCTGTCACCTCAATGCTCCATAGCCTTTGTATTCACAATGTTCCATGGCCCCTGTAATCACAGTGCTCCATGACCCCTTTCCTCACAATGATCCAAGACCGCTGTCTTTACAATGCCCCATGACGCCTGCCACCACAAATCTCCAAGGCCTCTCTTACCAAAAAGCTCCATGATCCCTGTCACTACAATATTCGATGACACTTTTCATCACAATGCTCCATGACCCCTGTCATCACAAAGTTCTCTGCCCATATCATCACAATGCTCCTTCTCACCTTTCATCACAATGCTCCATGTCCTTTCATCACAATGCTCCATAATTCTTGTCATCGCAATGTTCCTTGACCGTGTCATCACAATGCTCCATGACCCTTGTCATCACAAAGCTCCATGACCCCTGTCATCACAATGATCCATGATTCCTTTCCTCACAGTGCTCCAGTACCCTTTTCATCACAATGCTCCATGCCATTGTCAGCACAATGCTCCTTGGACCCTGTCATCAAAATGCTCCATCCCCTTTTCATCACAATGCTCCAGATATCCTATCATTACAATGCTCCTTGCCCGTGTCAACACAATGCTTCATGACTCCTGTCATCAAAATGCTTTATGAACATTCTTATCACAATGTTCCATGACCCCTGTCATCAAAATGATCCATGACCGTTGTCATCACAATGCTGCATGATACCTTTCATCCCAATCCTCTGTGACTGCTGTCATCATAATGCTCCAGGACAATATTCATCACAATGCTCCATGCCCCCTGTCATCACAGTGCCCCATAAGCCCTGTAATCCCAATGCTCCATGACCCTGTCATCACAATGCTACATGACCCCTGTCATCACATTGTTCCATGGCCTATGTATTCACAATGTTCCATGGACCCTGTAATCACACTGCTCCATGTTCCTTTTCAACACAATGCTCCATGACCCCTGTCATCACAATGTTCCATGAAAGTTGTCATCAAAATGCTCCATGACCCCGGTCACCACAAGGTTCCCTGCCCTTGTCATCACAATGGTACATGGCCTTGTCATCACAATGTTCCATGGCCTCTGTCATCACCATGCTCCATGGTCTTTCTCATCACAATGCTCTATGACCCCTGTCATCACAATGCTTGATGACCATTGTCATCACAATGCTCCAAGGTCCCTGTCATCACAATGCCTCATGGTCTTTGTAATCACAATGTTCAATGACCACTGTCATCACAATGCTCCATGCCGTTGTCATCACAATGCTCCATGGCCCCTGTAATCACAATGCTCCATGCGCTTGTCATCACAATGCTCCAGAACATTTGTCATCATAATGCTCCATTCCCGTGTCATCACATTGCTCAATGACACTTGTCATCAAAATGTTCCTTGGTCTTTGTCATCACAATGCTCCATGATCCCTGTCATCACAATGATCCCTGCCAATGTCATCACAATGCTCCATGTCTCCTGTATTCACAATGCTCCATGGCCCCTGTCATCACAATGCTCCATGCCCTTTTCATCAAAATGCTCCAGAACTCTTGTCATCATATTGCTCCATGCCAATGTCATCAAAATGCCCCATGACACTTGTCATCACAATGCTCCATGGCCTTTGTCATCAAAATGCTCCAGTTCTGTTGTCATCACTATGCTTCATGCCAGTGTCATCACAATGCTCCATGAATCTTGTCTTCACAATGCTCCATGGCCCATGTCATCACAATGCTCCATGACCTCTGTGATCACAATGCTCTATGGCCTTTGTCATCACAATGACACGTGACCCCCGTCAACACAATGCCTGATGCACCCTGACATCAAAATGCTAAATGGCACTTGTCATCACAATGCTATATGAAGCCTGTCATCACTATTCACCATGTCACTTGTTTTCACAATGCTCCATGCCCCCTGTAATCCCAGTACTCCATGACCCCTTTCATCACAATGCCCAATGCCACCTCTCATCACAATTCTCCATGGCATTTGTCATCACGATGCTCCATGACACCTGTCATCACAATGATCCATGACACTTGTCATCACAATGCTCCATGGCCCCTCTCATTACTGTGCTCCGTAATAACTTGAATCACATTTCTAGATGACCAGTGCCATCACAATGCCCCATGACATTGTCATCACAATTCGCCATAACCATTGTCATAACAATGCTCCATGAACCATGTCATCACAGGGTCCCAGGACACTTGTCATCACAATGATCCATTACCACTTTCATCACAATGCTCCATGACCACTGTCATCTCAATGCCCCATGGCCTTTGTATTCACAATGCTCCATGGCCCCTGTAATCACAGTGCTCCATAACACCTTTCATAATAATGCTCCATGACCACTGCCATCTCAATGCCTCATGACGCCTGTCATCACAATTCTCCAAGGCCCCTCTCATCACAATGCTCCATGACACTTGTCATCACATTGCTCCATAACAACTGTCATCACAGTGTTCCCTGCCCATGACATCACAATGCTCCATGTCCCCTATAATCACAATGCTCCAAGCCTTTTTCCTCACAATGCTCCAGAATTTTGTCATCACAATGTTCCATGACCGTGGCATCACAATGCTCCACGGCCCTTGTCATCACAATGCTCCAGAATTCTTGTCATCACAATGTTCCATGGACGTGTCATCACAAAGCTACATGACCCTGGTCATCACAGTTCTCCATGACCTTTGTCATCACAATGCTCTATGTCACTATTCATCACAATTCTCAATGACCACTTTAATCACTATGCTCGCTGACCATTTTCATCACATTTCTCTATTGTCATTACAATACCCCATGGCCCCTTTCTTCACCATGCTCCATGATGCCTGTCATCACAACGCTCCATGGCTTTTGTTATCACAATGCGCCAGGACCAGTTTCATCACAATACTCCATCCCCCTTGTCATCACAGTGCATAATGAAAGCTTTCATTACAATGCTCCGTGACACTTGTCATCACAATGCTCCATGGCCTTTATCGTCACAATGCTCCCAGGCATTTTTCATCACGATGTTCCATGAAAACATTCATCACATTGCTCCATGACCATTGTCATCACAATAGTCCATAGCCTTGTCAACACAGTGCTGCATAATCCCTGTCATCACAATTCTCCATGACTGCTGTCATCACAATAATCCAGGACAATTTTCATAACAATGCTTCATGCCCCCAGTCATCACAGGGCTCCATGATACCTTTCATCACAATTCCTAGATGATCAATGTCATCACAATGCCCAATGACACCTGTCATCACAATTCGCTATGACCCTTGTCATCACAATACTCGATGAACCGTGTCATCACAGTGTTCCAGGACACATGTCATCACAATGATCCATTACTATTTTCATCACAATGCTCCAATACACCTGTCATCACAATGCTCCATGGCCCCTGTTATCATATTGCTCCATGATCTCTTTCATCACAATGCTCCATGACCACTGTCATCACCATACCTCAAGACGCCTGTCATCTCAATGCTCCATGGCTCTTTTCGTCACAATGCCCCATGGGCCCTGTGATCACAATGCTCCATGCCCTTGTCATCAAAGGGCTCCAGAACTCTTGTCATCATAATGCTCCATGCCAATGTCATCAAAATGTCCCATGACACTTGTCATCACAATGCTCCATGGCTTATGCCATCACAATTTTCCATGGCCCCTGTCATCACAATGCTCCATGCCCTTTTCATCAAAATGCTCCAGAACTCTTGTCATCATAATGCTCCATGCCAATGTCATCAAAATGCCCCATGACACTTGTCATCACAATGCTCCATGGCCTTTGTCATCACAATGTTCCATGGCCCCTGTCATCACAGTGCTCCATTATACCTTTCATCACAATTCTAGATGACCACTGTCATCAAAATGCCCCATGACAGATGTCATAACAATTCGCCATGGTCCTTGTCATCACAATGCTCCAAGAACCTTGTCATCACAAGGTTCCAGGACTCTTGTCATCACAATGATCCATGATCACTTTCATCACAATGCTCCATGAAACCTGTCACCTCAATGCTCCATAGCCTTTGTATTCACAATGTTCCATGGCCCCTGTAATCACAGTGCTCCATGACCCCTTTCCTCACAATGATCCAAGACCGCTGTCATTACAATGCCCCATGACGCCTGCCACCACAAATCTCCAAGGCCTCTCTTACCAAAAAGCTCCATGATCCCTGTCAGTACAATGTTCGATGACACTTTTCATCACAATGCTCCATGACCCCTGTCATCACAAAGTTCTCTGCCCATATCATCACAATGCTCCTTGTCACCTTTCATCACAATGCTCCATGTCCTTTCATCACAATGCTCCATAATTCTTGTCATCGCAATGTTCCTTGACCGTGTCATCACAATGCTCCATGACCCTTGTCATCACAAAGCTCCATGACCCCTGTCATCACAATGATCCATGATTCCTTTCCTCACAGTGCTCCAGTACCCTTTTCATCACAATGCTCCATGCCATTGTCAGCACAATGCTCCTTGGACCCTGTCATCAAAATGCTCCATCCCCTTTTCATCACAATGCTCCAGATATCCTATCATTACAATGCTCCTTGCCCGTGTCAACACAATGCTTCATGACTCCTGTCATCAAAATGCTTTATGAACATTCTTATCACAATGTTCCATGACCCCTGTCATCAAAATGATCCATGACCGTTGTCATCACAATGCTGCATGATACCTTTCATCCCAATCCTCTGTGACTGCTGTCATCATAATGCTCCAGGACAATATTCATCACAATGCTCCATGCCCCCTGTCATCACAGTGCCCCATAAGCCCTGTAATCCCAATGCTCCATGACCCTGTCATCACAATGCTACATGACCCCTGTCATCACATTGTTCCATGGCCTATGTATTCACAATGTTCCATGGACCCTGTAATCACACTGCTCCATGTTCCTTTTCAACACAATGCTCCATGACCCCTGTCATCACAATGTTCCATGAAAGTTGTCATCAAAATGCTCCATGACCCCGGTCACCACAAGGTTCCCTGCCCTTGTCATCACAATGGTACATGGCCTTGTCATCACAATGTTCCATGGCCTCTGTCATCACCATGCTCCATGGTCTTTCTCATCACAATGCTCTATGACCCCTGTCATCACAATGCTTCATGACCATTGTCATCACAATGCTCCAAGGTCCCTGTCATCACAATGCCTCATGGTCTTTGTAATCACAATGCTCAATGACCACTGTCATCACAATGCTCCATGCCGTTGTCATCACAATGCTCCATGGCCCCTGTAATCACAATGCTCCATGCGCTTGTCATCACAATGCTCCAGAACATTTGTCATAATAATGCTCCATTCCCGTGTCATCACATTGCTCAATGACACTTGTCATCAAAATGTTCCTTGGTCTTTGTCATCACAATGCTCCATGATCCCTGTCATCACAATGATCCCTGCCAATGTCATCACAATGCTCCATGTCTCCTGTATTCACAATGCTCCATGGCCCCTGTCATCACAATGCTCCATGCCCTTTTCATCAAAATGCTCCAGAACTCTTGTCATCATATTGCTCCATGCCAATGTCATCAAAATGCCCCATTACACTTGTCATCACAATGCTCCATGGCCTTTGTCATCAAAATGCTCCAGTTCTGTTGTCATCACTATGCTTCATGCCAGTGTCATCACAATGCTCCATGAATCTTGTCTTCACAATGCTCCATGGCCCATGTCATCACAATGCTCCATGACCTCTGTGATCACAATGCTCTATGGCCTTTGTCATCACAATGACACGTGACCCCCGTCAACACAATGCCTGATGCACCCTGACATCAAAATGCTAAATGGCACTTGTCATCACAATGCTATATGAAGCCTGTCATCACTATTCACCATGTCACTTGTTTTCACAATGCTCCATGCCCCCTGTAATCCCAGTACTCCATGACCCCTTTCATCACAATGCCCAATGCCACCTCTCATCACAATTCTCCATGGCATTTGTCATCACGATGCTCCATGACACCTGTCATCACAATGATCCATGACACTTGTCATCACAATGCTCCATGGCCCCTCTCATTACTGTGCTCCGTAATAACTTGAATCACATTTCTAGATGACCAGTGCCATCACAATGCCCCATGACATTGTCATCACAATTCGCCATGACCATTGTCATAACAATGCTCCATGAACCATGTCATCACAGGGTCCCAGGACACTTGTCATCACAATGATCCATTACCACTTTCATCACAATGCTCCATGACCACTGTCATCTCAATGCCCCATGGCCTTTGTATTCACAATGCTCCATGGCCCCTGTAATCACAGTGCTCCATAAAACCTTTCATCATAATGCTCCATGAACACTGCCATCTCAATGCCTCATGACGCCTGTCATCACAATTCTCCAAGGCCCCTCTCATCACAATGCTCCATGACACTTGTCATCACATTGCTCCATAACAACTGTCATCACAGTGTTCCCTGCCCATGACATCACAATGCTCCATGTCCCCTATAATCACAATGCTCCAAGCCTTTTTCCTCACAATGCTCCAGAATTTTGTCATCACAATGTTCCATGACCGTGGCATCACAATGCTCCACGGCCCTTGTCATCACAATGCTCCAGAATTCTTGTCATCACAATGTTCCATGGACGTGTCATCACAAAGCTACATGACCCTGGTCATCACAGTTCTCCATGACCTTTGTCATCACAATGCTCTATGTCACTATTCATCACAATTCTCAATGACCACTTTAATCACTATGCTCGCTGACCATTTTCATCACATTTCTCTATTGTCATTACAATACCCCATGGCCCCTTTCTTCACCATGCTCCATGATGCCTGTCATCACAATGCTCCATGGCTTTTGTTATCACAATGCGCCAGGACCAGTTTCATCACAATACTCCAGCCCCCTTGTCATCACAGTGCATAATGAAAGCTTTCATTACAATGCTCCGTGACACTTGTCATCACAATGCTCCATGGCCTTTATCGTCACAATGCTCCCAGGCATTTTTCATCACGATGTTCCATGAAAACATTCATCACATTGCTCCATGACCATTGTCATCACAATAGTCCATAGCCTTGTCAACACAGTGCTGCATAATCCCTATCATCACAATTCTCCATGACTGCTGTCATCACAATAATCCAGGACAATTTTCATAACAATGCTTCATGCCCCCAGTCATCACAGGGCTCCATGATACCTTTCATCACAATTCCTAGATGATCAATGTCATCACAATGCCCAATGACACCTGTCATCACAATTCGCTATGACCCTTGTCATCACAATACTCGATGAACCGTGTCATCACAGTGTTCCAGGACACATGTCATCACAATGATCCATTACTATTTTCATCACAATGCTCCAATACACCTGTCATCACAATGCTCCATGGCCCCTGTTATCATATTGCTCCATGATCTCTTTCATCACAATGCTCCATGACCACTGTCATCACCATACCTCAAGACGCCTGTCATCTCAATGCTCCATGGCTCTTTTCATCACAATGCCCCATGGGCCCTGTGATCACAATGCTCCATGCCCTTGTCATCAAAGTGCTCCAGAACTCTTGTCATCATAATGCTCCATGCCAATGTCATCAAAATGTCCCATGACACTTGTCATCACAATGCTCCATGGCTTATGCCATCACAATTTTCCATGGCCCCTTTCATCACAATGCTCCATGCCCTTTTCATCAAAATTCTCCAGAATTCTTGTCATCATAATGCTCCATGCCAATGTCATCAAAATGCCCCATGACACTTGTCATCACAATGCTCCATGGCCTTTGTCATCACAATGTTCCATGGCCCCTGTCATCACAGTTCTCCATTATACCTTTCATCACAATTCTAGATGACCACTGTCATCACCATGCCCCATGACAGATGTCATAACAATTCGCCATGATCCTTGTCATCACAAGGTTCCAGGACTCTTGTCATCACAATGATCCATGATCACTTTCATCACAATGCTCCATGAAACCTGTCACCTCAATGCTCCCTAGCCTTTGTATTCACAATGCTCCATGGCCTCTGTAATCACAGTGCTCCATGACCCCTTTCATCACAATGATCCAAGACCGCTGTCATTACAATGCCCCATGACGCCTGCCACCACAAATCTCCAAGGCCTCTCTTACCAAAAAGCTCCATGATCCCTGTCAGTACAATGTTCGATGACACTTTTCATCACAATGCTCCATGACCCCTGTCATCACAAAGTTCTCTGCCCATATCATCACAATGCTCCTTGTCACCTTTCATCACAATGCTCCATGTCCTTTCATCAGAATGCTCCATAATTCTTGTCATCGCAATGTTCCTTGACCGTGTCATCACAATGCTCCATGACCCTTGTCATCACAAAGCTCCATGACCCCTGTCATCACAATGATCCATGATTCCTTTCCTCACAGTGCTCCAGTACCCTTTTCATCACCATGCTCCATGCCATTGTTAGCACAATGCTCCTTGGACCCTGTCATCAAAATGCTCCATCCCCTTTTCATCACAATGCTCCAGATATCCTATCATTACAATGCTCCATGCCCGTGTCAACACAATGCTTCATGACCCCTGTCATCAAAATGCTTTATGAACATTCTTATCACAATGTTCCATGACCCCTGTCATTAAAATGATCCATGACCGTTGTCATCACAATGCTGCATGATACCTTTCATCCCAATCCTCTGTGACTGCTGTCATCATAATGCTCCAGGACCATTTTCATCACAATGCTCCATGCCCCCTGTCATCACATTGCCCCGTAAGCCCTGTAATCCCAATGCTTCATGACCCTGTCATCACAATGCTACATGACCCCTGTCATCACATTGTTCCATGGCCTATGTATTCACAATGTTCCATGGACCCTGTAATCACACTGCTCCATGTTCCTTTTCAACACAATGCTCCATGACCCCTGTCATCACAATGTTCCATGAAAGGTGTCATCAAAATGCTCCATGACCCCGGTCACCACAAGGTTCCCTGCCCTTGTCATCACAATGGTACATGGCCTTGTCATCACAATGTTCCATGGCCTCTGTCATCACCATGCTCCATGGTCTTTCTCATCACAATGCTCTATGACCCCTGTCATCACAATGCTTCATGACCATTGTCATCACAATGCTCCAAGGTCCCTGTCATCACAATGCCTCATGGCCTTTGTAATCACAATGCTCAATGACCACTGTCATCACAATGCTCCATGCCGTTGTCATCACAATGCTCCATGGCCCCTGTAATCACAATGCTCCATGCGCTTGTCATCACAATGCTCCAGAACATTTGTCATCATAATGCTCCATTCCCGTGTCATCACATTGCTCAATGACACTTGTCATCAAAATGTTCCTTGGTCTTTGTCATCACTATGCTCCATGATCCCTGTCATCACAATGATCCCTGCCAATGTCATCACAATGCTCCATGTCTCCTGTAATCACAATGCTCCATGCCCTTGTCCTCACAATGCTCCAGTTCTGTTGTCATCACCATGCTTCATGCCAGTGTCATCACAATGCTCCATGAATCTTGTCTTCACAATGCTCCATGGCCCATGTCATCACAATGCTCCATGACCCCTGTGATCACAATGCTCTATGGCCTTTGTCATCACAATGACACGTGACCCCCGTCAACACAATGCCTGATGAACCCTGACATCAAAATTCTAAATGGCACTTGTCATCACAATGCTATATGAAGCCTGTCATCACTATTCACCATGTCACTTGTTTTCACAATGCTCCATGCCCCCTGTAATCCCAGTACTCCATGACCCCTTTCAACACAATGCCCAATGCCACCTCTCATCACAATTCTCCATGGCATTTGTCATCACGATGCTCCATGACACCTGTCATCACAATGCTCCATGACACTTGTCATCACAATGCTCCATGGCCCCTCTCATTACTGTGCTCCATAATAACTTGAATCACATTTCTAGATGACCAGTGCCATCACAATGCCCCATGACATTGTCATCACAATTCGCCATGACCATTGTCATCACAATGCTCCATGAACCATGTCATCACAGGGTCCCAGGACACTTGTCATCACAATGATCCATTACCACTTTCATCACAATGCTCCATGACCACTGTCATCTCAATGCCCCATGGCCTTTGTATTCACAATGCTCCATGGCCCCTGTAATCACAGTGCTCCATAAAACCTTTCATCATAATGCTCCATGACCACTGCCATCTCAATGCCTCATGACGCCTGTCATCACAATTCTCCAAGGCCCCTCTCATCACAATGCTCCATGACACTTGTCATCACATTGCTCCATAACAACTGTCATCACAGTGTTCCCTGCCCATGTCATCACAATGCTCCATGTCCTCTATAATCACAATGCTCCAAGCCTTTTTCCTCACAATGCTCCAGAATTTTGTCATCACAATGATCCATGACCGTGGCATCACAATGCTCCACGGCCCTTGTCATCACAATGCTCCAGAATTCTTGTCATCACAATGTTCCATGGACGTGTCATCACAAAGCTACATGACCCTGGTCATCACCTTTCTCCATGACCTTTGTCATCACAATGCTCTATGTCACTATTCATCACAATTCTCAATGACCACTTTAATCACTATGCTCGCTGACCATTTTCATCACATTTCTCTATTGTCATTACAATTCCCCATGGCCCCTTTCTTCACCATGCTCCATGATGCCTGTCATCACAATGCTCCATGGCTTTTGTTATCACAATGCGCCAGGACCAGTTTCATCACAATACTCCATCCCCCTTGTCATCACAGTGCATAATGAAAGCTTTCATTACAATGCTCCGTGACACTTGTCATCACAATGCTCCATGGCCTTTATCGTCACAATGCTCCCAGGCACTTTTCATCACGATGTTCCATGAAAACTTTCATCACATTGCTCCATGACCATTGTCATCACAATAGTCCATAGCCTTGTCAACACAATGCTGCATAATCCCTGTCATCACAATTCTCCATGACTGCTGTCATCACAATATTCCAGGACAATTTTCATAACAATGCTTCATGCCCCCAGTCATCACAGTGCTCCATGATACCTTTCATCACAATTCCTAGTTGATCAATGTCATCAAAATGCCCAATGACACCTGTCATCACAATTCGCTATGACCCTTGTCATCACAATACTCGATGAACCTTGTCATCACAGTGTTCCAGGACACATGTCATCACAATGATCCATTACTATTTTCATCACAATGCTCCAATACACCTGTCATCACAATGCTCCATGGCCCCTGTTATCATATTGCTCCATGATCTCTTTCATCACAATGCTCCATGACCACTGTCATCACCATACCTCAAGACGCCTGTCATCTCAATGCTCCATGGCTCTTTTCATCACAATGCCCCATGGGCCCTGTGATCACAATGCTCCATGCCCTTGTCATCAAAGTGCTCCAGAACTCTTGTCATCATAATGCTCCATGCCAATGTCATCAAAATGTCCCATGACACTTGTCATCACAATGCTCCATGGCTTATGCCATCACAATTTTCCATGGCCCCTGTCATCACAATGCTCCATGCCCTTTTCATCAAAATTCTCCAGAATTCTTGTCATCATAATGCTCCATGCCAATGTCATCAAAATGCCCCATGACACTTGTCATCACAATGCTCCATGGCCTTTGTCATCACAATGTTCCATGGCCCCTGCCATCACAGTGCTCCATTATACCTTTCGTCACAATTCTAGATGACCACTGTCATCACCATGCCCCATGACAGATGTCATAACAATTCGCCATGGTCCTTGTCATCACAATGCTCCATGAACCTTGTCATCACAAGGTTCCAGGACTCTTGTCATCACAATGATCCATGATCACTTTCATCACAATGCTCCATGAAACCTGTCACCTCAATGCTCCCTAGCCTTTGTATTCACAATGCTCCATGGCCCCTGTAATCACAGTGCTCCATGACCCCTTTCATCACAATGATCCAAGACCGCTGTCATTACAATGCCCCATGACGCCTGCCACCACAAATCTCCAAGGCCTCTCTTACCAAAAAGCTCCATGATCCCTGTCAGTACAATGTTCGATGACACTTTTCATCACAATGCTCCATGACCCCTGTCATCACAAAGTTCTCTGCCCATATCATCACAATGCTCCTTGTCACCTTTCATCACAATGCTCCATGTCCTTTCATCACAATGCTCCATAATTCTTGTCATCGCAATGTTCCTTGACCGTGTCATCACAATGCTCCATGACCCTTGTCATCACAAAGCTCCATGACCCCTGTCATCACAATGATCCATGATTCCTTTCCTCACAGTGCTCCAGTACCCTTTTCATCACCATGCTCCATGCCATTGTCAGCACAATGCTCCTTGGACCCTGTCATCAAAATGCTTCATCCCCTTTTCATCACAATGCTCCAGATATCCTATCATTACAATGCTCCATGCCCGTGTCAACACAATGCTTCATGACCCCTGTCATCAAAATGATCCATGACCGTTGTCATCACAATGCTGCATGATACCTTTCATCCCAATCCTCTGTGACTGCTGTCATCATAATGCTCCAGGAAAATTTTCATCACAATGCTCCATGCCCCCTGTCATCACAGTGCCCCATAAGCCCTGTAATCCCAATGCTCCATGACCCTGTCATCACAATGCTACATGACCCCTGTCATCACATTGTTCCATGGCCTATGCATTCACAATATTCCATGGACCCTGTAATCACACTGCTCCATGTTCCTTTTCAACACAATGCTCCATGACCCCTGTCATCACAATGTTCCATGAAAGTTGTCATCAAAATGCTCCATGACCCCGGTCACCACAAGGTTCCCTGCCCTTGTCATCACAATGGTACATGGCCTTGTCATCACAATGTTCCATGGCCTCTGTCATCACCATGCTCCATGGTCTTTCTCATCACAATGCTCTATGACCCCTGTCATCACAATGCTTGATGACCATTGTCATCACAATGCTCCAAGGTCCCTGTCATCACAATGCCTCATGGTCTTTGTAATCACAATGCTCAATGACCACTGTCATCACAATGCTCCATGCCGTTGTCATCACAATGCTCCATGGCCCCTGTAATCACAATGCTCCATGCGCTTGTCATCACAATGCTCCAGAACATTTGTCATCATAATGCTCCATTCCCGTGTCATCACATTGCTCAATGACACTTGTCATCAAAATGTTCCTTGGTCTTTGTCATCACAATGCTCCATGATCCCAGTCATCACAATGATCCCTGCCAACGTCATCACAATGCTCCATGTCTCCTGTAATCACAATGCTCCATGCCCTTGTCATCACAATGCTCCAGTTCTGTTGTCATCACCATGCTTCATGCCAGTGTCATCACAATGCTCCATGAATCTTGTCTTCACAATGCTCCATGGCCCATGTCATCACAATGCTCCATGACCCCTGTGATCACAATGATCTATGGCCTTTGTCATCACAATGACACATGACCCCCGTCAACACAATGTCTGATGAACCCTGACATCACAATGCTAAATGGCACTTGTCATCACAATGCTATATGAAGCCTGTCATCACTATTCACCATGTCACTTGTTTTCACAATGCTCCATGCCCCCTGTAATCCCAGTACTCCATGACCCCTTTCATCACAATGCCCAATGCCACCTCTCAGCACAATTCTCCATGGCATTTGTCATCACGATGCTCCATGACACCTGTCATCACATTGCTCCATGACACTTGTCATCACAATGCTCCATGGCCCCTCTCATTACTGTGCTCCATAATAACTTGAATCACATTTCTAGATGACCAGTGCCATCACAATGCCCCATGACATTGTCATCACAATTCGCCATGACCATTGTCATCACAATGCTCCATGAACCATGTCATCACAGGGTCCCAGGACACTTGTCATCACAATGATCCATTACCACTTTCATCACAATGCTCCATGACCACTGTCATCTCAATGCCCCATGGCCTTTGTATTCACAATGCTCCATGGCCCCTGTAATCACAGTGCTCCATAACACCTTTCATCATAATGCTGCATGACCACTGCCATCTCAATGCCTCATGACGCCTGTCATCACAATTCTCCAAGGCCCCTCTCATCACAATGCTCCATGACACTTGTCATCACATTGCTCCATAACAACTGTCATCACAGTGTTCCCTGCCCATGTCATCACAATGCTCCATGTCCCCTATAATCACAATGCTCCAAGCCTTTTTCCTCACAATGCTCCAGAATTTTGTCATCACAATGTTCCATGACCGTGGCATCACTATGCTCCACGGCCCTTGTCATCACAATGCTCCAGAATTCTTGTCATCACAATGTTCCATGGACGTGTCATCACAAAGCTACATGACCCTGGTCATCACAGTTCTCCATGACCTTTGTCATCACAATGCTCTATGTCACTATTCATCACAATTCTCAATGACCACTTTAATCACTATGCTCGCTGACCATTTTCATCACATTTCTCTATTGTCATTACAATTCCCCATGGCCCCTTTCTTCACCATGCTCCATGATGCCTGTCATCACAATGCTCCATGGCTTTTGTTATCACAATGCGCCAGGACCAGTTTCATCACAATACTCCATCCCCCTTGTCATCACAGTGCATAATGAAAGCTTTCATTACAATGCTCCGTGACACTTGTCATCACAATGCTCCATGGCCTTTATCGTCACAATGCTCCCAGGCACTTTTCATCACGATGTTCCATGAAAACTTTCATCACATTGCTCCATGACCATTGTCATCACAATAGTCCATAGCCTTGTCAACACAATCCTGCATAATCCCTGTCATCACAATTCTCCATGACTGCTGTCATCACAATAATCCAGGACAATTTTCATAACAATGCTTCATGCCCCCAGTCATCACAGTGCTCCATGATACTTTTCATCATAATTCCTAGATGATCAATGTCATCAAAATGCCCAATGACACCGGTCATCACAATTCGCTATGACCCTTGTCATCACAATACTCGATGAACCGTGTCATCACAGTGTTCCAGGACACATGTCATCACAATGATCCATGACTATTTTCATCACAATGCTCCAATACACCTGTCATCACAAAGCTCCATGGCCCCTGTTATCATATTGCTCCCTGATCTCTTTCATCACAATGCTCCATGACCACTGTCATCACCATACCTCAAGACGCCTGTCATCTCAATGCTCCATGGCTCTTTTCATCACAATGCCCCATGGGCCCTGTGATCACAATGCTCCATGCCCTTGTCATCAAAGTGCTCCAGAACTCTTGTCATCATAATGCTCCATGCCAATGTCATCAAAATGCCCCATGACACTTGTCATCACAATGCTCCATGGCCTTTGTCATCACAATGTTCCATGGCCCCTGTCATCACAGTGCTCCATTATACCTTTCATCACAATTCTAGATGACCACTGTCATCACCATGCCCCATGACAGATGTCATAACAATTCGCCATGGTCCTTGTTATCAAAATGCTCCATGAACCTTGTCATCACAAGGTTCCAGGACTCTTGTCATCACAATGATCAGTGATCACTTTCATCACAATGCTCCGTGAAACCTGTCACCTCAATGCTCCATAGCCTTTGTATTCACAATGCTCCATGGCCCCTGTAATCCCAGTGCTCCATGACCCCTTTCATCACAATGATCCAAGACCGCTGTCATTACAATGCCCCATGACGCCTGCCACCACAAATCTCCAAGGCCTCTCTTACCAAAAAGCTCCATGATCCCTGTCAGTACAATGTTCGATGACACTTTTAATCACAATGCTCCATGACCCCTGTCATCACAAAGTTCTCTGCCCATATCATCACAATGCTCCTTGTCACCTTTCATCACAATGCTCCATGTCCTTTCATCACAATGCTCCATAATTCTTGTCATCGCAATGTTCCTTGACCGTGTCATCACAATGCTCCATGACCCTTGTCATCACAAAGCTCCAGGACCCCTGTCATCACAATGATCCATGATTCCTTTCCTCACAGTGCTCCAGTACCCTTTTCATCACAATGCTCCATGCCATTGTCAGCACAATGCTCCTTGGACCCTGTCATCAAAATGCTCCATCCCCTTTTCATCACAATGCTCCAGATATCCTATCATTACAAGGCTCCATGCCCGTGTCAACACAATGCTTCATGACCCCTGTCATCAAAATGCTTTATGAACATTCTTATTACAATGTTCCATGACCCCTGTCATCAAAATGATCCATGACCGTTGTCATCACAATGCTGCATGATACCTTTCATCCCAATCCTCTGTGACTGCTGTCATCATAATGCTCCAGGACTATTTTCATCACAATGCTCCATGCCCCCTGTCATCACAGTGCCCCATAAGCCCTGTAATCCCAATGCTCCATGACCCTGTCATCACAATGCTACATGACCCCTGTCATCACATTGTTCCATGGCCTATGTATTCACAATGTTCCATGGACCCTGTAATCACACTGCTCCATGTTCCTATTCAACACAATGCTCCATGACCCCTGTCATCACAATGTTCCATGAAAGTTGTCATCAAAATGCTCCATGACCCCGGTCACCACAAGGTTCCCTGCCCTTGTCATCACAATGTTACATGGCCTTATCATCACAATGTTCCATGGCCTCTGTCATCACCATGCTCCATGGTCTTTCTCATCACAATGCTCTATGACCCCTGTCATCACAATGCTTGATGACCATTGTCATCACAATGCTCCAAGGTCCCTGTCATCACAATGCCTCATGGTCTTTGTAATCACAATGCTCAATGACCACTGTCATCACAATGCTCCATGCCGTTGTCATCACAATGCTCCATGGCCCCTGTAATCACAATGCTCCATGCGCTTGTCATCACAATGCTCCAGAACATTTGTCATCATAATGCTCCATTCCCGTGTCATCACATTGCTCAATGACACTTGTCATCAAAATGTTCCTTGGTCTTTGTCATCACAATGCTCCATGATCCCAGTCATCACAATGATCCCTGCCAACGTCATCACAATGCTCCATGTCTCCTGTAATCACAATGCTCCATGCCCTTGTCATCACAATGCTCCAGTTCTGTTGTCATCACCATGCTTCATGCCAGTGTCATCACAATGCTCCATGAATCTTGTCTTCACAATGCTCCATGGCCCATGTCATCACAATGCTCCATGACCCCTGTGATCACAATGATCTATGGCCTTTGTCATCACAATGACACATTACCCCCGTCAACACAATGTCTGATGAACCCTGACATCACAATGCTAAATGGCACTTGTCATCACAATGCTATATGAAGCCTGTCATCACTATTCACCATGTCACTTGTTTTCACAATGCTCCATGCCCCCTGTAATCCCAGTACTCCATGACCCCTTTCATCACAATGCCCAATGCCACCTCTCAGCACAATTCTCCATGGCATTTGTCATCACGATGCTCCATGACACCTGTCATCACATTGCTCCATGACACTTGTCATCACAATGCTCCATGGCCCCTCTCATTACTGTGCTCCATAATAACTTGAATCACATTTCTAGATGACCAGTGCCATCACAATGCCCCATGACATTGTCATCACAATTCGCCATGACCATTGTCATCACAATGCTCCATGAACCATGTCATCACAGGGTCCCAGGACACTTGTCATCACAATGATCCATTACCACTTTCATCACAATGCTCCATGACCACTGTCATCTCAATGCCCCATGGCCTTTGTATTCACAATGCTCCATGGCCCCTGTAATCACAGTGCTCCATAACACCTTTCATCATAATGCTGCATGACCACTGCCATCTCAATGCCTCATGACGCCTGTCATCACAATTCTCCAAGGCCCCTCTCATCACAATGCTCCATGACACTTGTCATCACATTGCTCCATAACAACTGTCATCACAGTGTTCCCTGCCCATGTCATCACAATGCTCCATGTCCCCTATAATCACAATGCTCCAAGCCTTTTTCCTCACAATGCTCCAGAATTTTGTCATCACAATGTTCCATGACCGTGGCATCACTATGCTCCACGGCCCTTGTCATCACAATGCTCCAGAATTCTTGTCATCACAATGTTCCATGGACGTGTCATCACAAAGCTACATGACCCTGGTCATCACAGTTCTCCATGACCTTTGTCATCACAATGCTCTATGTCACTATTCATCACAATTCTCAATGACCACTTTAATCACTATGCTCGCTGACCATTTTCATCACATTTCTCTATTGTCATTACAATTCCCCATGGCCCCTTTCTTCACCATGCTCCATGATGCCTGTCATCACAATGCTCCATGGCTTTTGTTATCACAATGCGCCAGGACCAGTTTCATCACAATACTCCATCCCCCTTGTCATCACAGTGCATAATGAAAGCTTTCATTACAATGCTCCGTGACACTTGTCATCACAATGCTCCATGGCCTTTATCGTCACAATGCTCCCAGGCACTTTTCATCACGATGTTCCATGAAAACTTTCATCACATTGCTCCATGACCATTGTCATCACAATAGTCCATAGCCTTGTCAACACAATCCTGCATAATCCCTGTCATCACAATTCTCCATGACTGCTGTCATCACAATAATCCAGGACAATTTTCATAACAATGCTTCATGCCCCCAGTCATCACAGTGCTCCATGATACCTTTCATCACAATTCCTAGATGATCAATGTCATCAAAATGCCCAATGACACCGGTCATCACAATTCGCTATGACCCTTGTCATCACAATACTCGATGAACCGTGTCATCACAGTGTTCCAGGACACATGTCATCACAATGATCCATGACTATTTTCATCACAATGCTCCAATACACCTGTCATCACAATGCTCCATGGCCACTGTTATCATATTGCTTCCTGATCTCTTTCATCACAATGCTCCATGACCACTGTCATCACCATACCTCAAGACGCCTGTCATCTCAATGCTCCATGGCTCTTTTCATCACAATGCCCCATGGGCCCTGTGATCACAATGCTCCATGCCCTTGTCATCAAAGTGCTCCAGAACTCTTGTCATCATAATGCTCCATGCCAATGTCATCAAAATGTCCCATGACACTTGTCATCACAATGCTCCATGGCTTATGCCATCACAATTTTCCATGGACCCTGTCATCACAATGCTCCATGCCCTTTTCATCAAAATGCTCCAGAACTCTGGTCATCATAATGCTCCATGCCAATGTCATCAAAATGCCCCATGACACTTGTCATCACAATGCTCCATGGCCTTTGTCATCACAATGTTCCATGGCCCCTGTCATCACAGTGCTCCATTATACCTTTCATCACAATTCTAGATGACCACTGTCATCACCATGCCCCATGACAGATGTCATAACAATTCGCCATGGTCCTTGTCATCAAAATGCTCCATGAACCTTGTCATCACAAGGTTCCAGGACTCTTGTCATCACAATGATCCATGATCACTTTCATCACAATGCTCCGTGAAACCTGTCACCTCAATGCTCCATAGCCTTTGTATTCACAATGCTCCATGGCCCCTTAATCCCAGTGCTCCATGACCCCTTTCATCACAATGATCCAAGACCGCTCTCATTAGAATGCCCCATGACGCCTGCCACCACAAATCTCCAAGGCCTCTCTTACCAAAAAGCTCCACGATCCCTGTCAGTACAATGTTCGATGACACTTTTCATCACAATGCTCCATGACCCCTGTCATCACAAAGTTCTCTGCCCATATCATCACAATGCTCCTTGTCACCTTTCATCACAATGTTCCATGTCCTTTCATCACAATGCTCCATAATTCTTGTCATTGCAATGTTCCTTGACCGTGTCATCACAATGCTCCATGACCCTTGTCATCACAAAGCTCCATGACCCCTGTCATCACAATGATCCATGATTCCTTTCCTCACAGTGCTCCAGTACCCTTTTCATCACAATGCTCCATGCCATTGTCAGCACAATGCTCCTTGGACCCTGTCATCAAAATGCTCCATCCCCTTTTCATCACAATGCTCCAGATATCCTATCATTACAATGCTCCATGCCCGTGTCAACACAATGCTTCATGACCCCTGTCATCAAAATGCTTTATGAACATTCTTATCACAATGTTCCATGACCCCTGTCATCAAAATGATCCATGACCGTTGTCATCACAATGCTGCATGATACCTTTCATCCCAATCCTCTGTGACTGATGTCATCATAATGCTGCAGGACAATTTTCATCACAATGCTCCATGCCCCCTGTCATCACAGTGCCCCCTAAGCCCTGTAATCCCAATGCTCCATGACCCTGTCATCACAATGCTACATGACCCCTGTCATCACATTGTTCCATGGCCTATGTATTCAAAATGTTCCATGGACCCTGTAATCACACTGCTCCATGTTCCTTTTCAACACAATGCTCCATGACCCCTGTCATCACAATGTTCCATGAAAGTTGTCATCAAAATGCTCCATGACCCCGGTCACCACGAGGTTCCCTGCCCTTGTCATCACAATGGTACATGGCCTTGTCATCACAATGTTCCATGGCCTCTGTCATCACCATGCTCCATGGTCTTTCTCATCACAATGCTCTATGACCCCTGTCATCACAATGCTTGATGACCATTGTCATCACAATGCTCCAAGGTCCCTGTCATCACAATGCCTCATGGTCTTTGTAATCACAATGCTCAATGACCACTGTCATCACAATGCTCCATGCCGTTGTCATCACAATGTTCCATGGCCCCTGTAATTACAATGCTCCATGCGCTTGTCATCACAATGCTCCAGAACATTTGTCATCATAATGCTCCATTCCCGTGTCATCACATTGCTCAATGACACTTGTCATCAAAATGTTCCTTGGTCTTTGTCATCACAATGCTCCATGATCCCTGTCATCACAATGATTCCTGCCAATGTCATCACAATGCTCCATGTCTCCTGTAATCACAATGCTCCATGCCCTTGTCTTCAAAATGCTCCAGTTCTGTTGTCATCACCATGCTTCATGCCAGTGTCATCACAATGCTCCATGAATCTTGTCTTCACAATGCTCCATGGCCCATGTCGTCACAATGCTCCATGACCCCTGTGATCACAATGCTCTATGGCCTTTGTCATCACAATGACACGTGACCCCCATCAACACAATGCCTGATGAACCCTGACATCAAAATGCTAAATGGCACTTGTCATCACAATGCTATATGAAGCCTGTCATCACTATTCACCATGTCATTTGTTTTCACAATGCTCCATGCCCCCTGTAATCCCAGTACTCCATGACCCCTTTCATCACAATGCCCAATGCCACCTCTCATCACAATTCTCCATGGCATTTGTTATCACGATCCTCCATGACACCTGTCATCACAATGCTCCATGACACTTGTCATCACAATGCTCCATGGCCCCTCTCATTACTGTGCTCCATCATAACTTGAATCACATTTCTAGATGAAGAGTGCCATCACAATGCCCCATGACATTGTCATCACAATTCGCCATGACCATTGTCATCACATTGCTCCATGAACCATGTCATCACAGGGTCCCAGGACAGTTGTCATCACAATGATCCATTACCACTTTCATCACTATGCTCCATGACCACTGTCATCTCAATGCCCCATGGCCTTTGTATTCACAATCCTCCATGGCCCCTGTAATCACAGTGCTCCATAACACCTTTCATCATAATGCTCCATGACCACTGCCATCTCAATGTCTCATGACGCCTGTCATCACAATTCTCCAAGGCCCCTCTCATCACAATGCTCCATGACACTTTTCATCACATTGCTCCATAACAACTGTCATCACAGTGTTCCCTGCCCATGTCATCACAATGCTCCATGTCCCCTATAATCACAATGCTCCAAGCCTTTTTCCTCACAATGCTCCAGAATTTTGTCATCACAATGTTCCATGACCGTGGCATCACTATGCTCCACGGCCCTTGTCATCACAATGCTCCAGAATTCTTGTCATCACAATGTTCCATGGACGTGTCATCACGAAGCTACATGACCCTGGTCATCACAGTTCTCCATGACCTTTGTCATCACAATGCTCTATGTCACTATTCATCACAATTCTCAATGACCACTTTAATCACTATGCTCGCTGACCATTTTCATCATATTTCTCTATTGCCATTACAATTCCCCATGGCCCCTTTCTTCACCATGCTCCATGATGCCTGTCATCACAATGCTCCATGGCTTTTGTTATCACAATGCGCCAGGACCAGTTTCATCACAATACTCCATCCCCCTTGTCATCACAGTGCATAATGAAAGCTTTCATTACAATGCTCCGTGACACTTGTCATCACAATGCTCCATGGCCTTTATCGTCACAATGCTCCCAGGCACTTTTCATCACGATGTTCCATGAAAACTTTCATCACATTGCTCCATGACCATTGTCATCACAATAGTCCATAGCCTTGTCAACACAATGCTGCATAATCCCTGTCATCACAATTCTCCATGACTGCTGTCATCAAAATAATCCAGGACAATTTTCATAACAATGCTTCATGCCCCCAGTCATCACAGTGCTCCATGATACCTTTCATCACAATTCCTAGATGATCAATGTCATCAAAATGCCCAATGACACCGGTCATCACAATTCGCTATGACCCTTGTCATCACAATACTCGATGAACCGTGTCATCACAGTGTTCCAGGACACATGTCATCACAATGATCCATGACTATTTTCATCACAATGCTCCAATACACCTGTCATCACAATGCTCCATGGCCCCTGTTATCATATTGCTCCCTGATCTCTTTCATCACAATGCTCCATGACCACTGTCATCACCATACCTCAAGACGCCTGTCATCTCAATGCTCCATGGCTCTTTTCATCACAATGCCCCATGGGCCCTGTGATCACAATGCTCCATGCCCTTGTCATCAAAGTGCTCCAGAACTCTTGTCATCATAATGCTCCATGCCAATGTCATCAAAATGTCCCATGACACTTGTCATCACAATGCTCCATGGCTTATGCCATCACAATTTTCCATGGCCTTAGTCATCAAAATGCTCCATGCCCTTTTCATCAAAATGCTCCAGAACTCTGGTCATCATAATGCTCCATGCCAATGTCATCAAAATGCCCCATGACACTTGTCATCACAATGCTCCATGGCCTTTGTCATCACAATGTTCCATGGCCCCTCTCATCACAGTGCTCCATTATACTTTTCATCACAATTCTAGATGACCACTGTCATCACCATGCCCCATGACAGATGTCATAACAATTCGCCATGGTCCTTGTCATCACAATGCTCCATGAACCTTGTCATCACAAGGTTCCAGGACTCTTGTCATCACAATGATCCATGATCACTTTCATCACAATGCTCCATGAAACCTGTCACCTCAATGCTCCATAGCCTTTGTATTCACAATGCTCCAGGGCCCCTGTAATCCCAGTGCTCCATGACCCCTTTCATCACAATGATCCAAGACCGCTGTCATTACAATGCCCCATGACGCCTGCCACCACAAATCTCCAAGGCCTCTCTTACCAAAAAGCTCCATGATCCCTGTCAGTACAATCTTCGATGACACTTTTCATCACAATGCTCCATGACCCCTGTCATCACAAAGTTCTCTGCCCATATCATCACAATGCTCCTTGTCACCTTTCATCACAATGCTCCATGTCCTTTCATCACAATGCTCCATAATTCTTGTCATTGCAATGTTCCTTGACCGTGTCATCACAATGCTCCATGACCCTTGTCATCACAAAGCTCCATGACCCCTGTCATCACAATGATCCATGATTCCTTTCCTCACAGTGTTCCAGTACCCTTTTCATCACAATGCTCCATGCCATTGTCAGCACAATGCTCCTTGGACCCTGTCATCAAAATGCTCCATCCCCTTTTCATCACAATGCTCCAGATATCCTATCATTACAATGCTCCATGCCCGTGTCAACACAATGCTTCATGACCCCTGTCATCAAAATGCTTTATGAACATTCTTATCACAATGTTCCATGACCCCTGTCATCAAAATGATCCATGACCGTTGTCATCACAATGCTGCATGATACCTTTCATCCCAATCCTCTGTGACTGCTGTCATCATAATGCTCCAGGACAATTTTCATCACAATGCTCCATGCCCCCTGTCATCACAGTGCCCCATAAGCCCTGTAATCCCAATGCTCCATGACCCTGTCATCACAATGCTACATGACCCCTGTCATCACATTGTTCCATGGCCTATGTATTCACAATGTTCCATGGACCCTGTAATCACACTGCTCCATGTTCCTTTTCAACACAATGCTCCATGTCCCCTGTCATCACAATGTTCCATGAAAGTTGTCATCAAAATGCTCCATGACCCCAGTCACCACAAGGTTCCCTGCCCTTGTCATCACAATGGTACATGGCCTTGTCATCACAATGTTCCATGGCCTCTGTCATCACCATGCTCCATGGTCTTTCTCATCACAATGCTCTATGACCCCTGTCATCACAATGCTTGATGACCATTGTCATCACAATGCTCCAAGGTCCCTGTCATCACAATGCCTCATGGTCTTTGTAATCACAATGCTCAATGACCACTGTCATCACAATGCTCCATGCCGTTGTCATCACAATGTTCCATGGCCCCTGTAATCACAATGCTCCATGCGCTTGTCATCACAATGCTCCAGAACATTTGTCATCATAATGCTCCATTCCCGTGTCATCACATTGCTCAATGACACTTGTCATCAAAATGTTCCTTGGTCTTTGTCATCACAATGCTCCATGATCCCTGTCATCACAATGATCCCTGCAAATGTCATCACAATGCTCCATGTCTCCTGTAATCACAATGCTCCATGCCCTTGTCATCAAAATACTCCAGTTGTGTTGTCATCACCATGCTTCATGCCAGTGTCATCACAATGCTCCATGAATCTTGTCTTCACAATGCTCCATGGCCCATGTCGTCACAATGCTCCATGACCCCTGTGATCACAATGCTCTATGGCCTTTGTCATCACAATGACACGTGACCCCTGTCAACACAATGCCTGATGAACCCTGACATCAAAATGCTAAATGGCACTTGTCATCACACTGCTATATGAAGCCTGTCATCACTATTCACCATGTCACTTGTTTTCACAATGCTCCATGCCCCCTGTAATCCCAGTACTCCATGACCCCTTTCATCACAATGCCCAATGCCACCTCTCATCACAATTCTCCATGGCATTTTTTATCACGATGCTCCATGACACTTGTCATCACAATGCTCCATGGCCCCTCTCATTACTGTGCTCCATCATAACTTGAATCACATTTCTAGATGACCAGTGCCATCACAATGCCCCATGACATTGTCATCACAATTCGCCATGACCATTGTCATCACATTGCTCCATGAACCATGTCATCACAGGGTCCCAGGACACTTCTCATCACAATGATCCATTACCACTTTCATCACAATGCTCCATGACCACTGTCATCTCAATGCCCCATGGCCTTTGTATTCACAATGCTCCATGGCCCCTGTAATCACAGTGCTCCATAACACCTTTCATCATAATGCTCCATGACCACTGCCATCTCAATGCCTCATGACGCCTGTCATCACAATTCTCCAAGGCCCCTCTCATCACAATGCTCCATGACACTTGTCATCACATTGCTCCATAACAACTGTCATCACAGTGTTCCCTGCCCATGTCATCACAATGCTCCATGTCCCCTATAATCACAATGCTCCAAGCCTTTTTCCTCACAATGCTCCAGAATTTTGTCATCACAATGTTCCATGACCGTGGCATCACTATGCTCCACGGCCCTTGTCATCACAATGCTCCAGAATTCTTGTCATCACAATGTTCCATGGACGTGTCATCACAAATCTACATGACCCTGGTCATCACAGTTCTCCATGACCTTTGTCATCACAATGCTCTATGTCACTATTCATCACAATTCTCAATGACCACTTTAATCACTATGCTCGCTGACCATTTTCATCACATTTCTCTATTGTCATTACAATTCCCCATGGCCCCTTTCTTCACCATGCTCCATGATGCCTGTCATCACAATGCTCCATGGCTTTTGTTATCACAATGCGCCAGGACCAGTTTCATCACAATACTCCATCCCCCTTGTCATCACGGTGCATAATGAAAGCTTTCATTACAATGCTCCGTGACACTTGTCATCACAATGCTCCATGGCCTTTATCGTCACAATGCTCCCAGGCACTTTTCATCACGATGTTCCATGAAAACTTTCATCACATTGCTCCATGACCATTGTCATCACAATAGTCCATAGCCTTGTCAACACAATCCTGCATAATCCCTGTCATCACAATTCTCCATGACTGCTGTCATCACAATAATCCAGGACAATTTTCATAACAATGCTTCATGCCCCCAGTCATCACAGTGCTCCATGATACCTTTCATCACAATTCCTAGATGATCAATGTCATCAAAATGCCCAATGACACCGGTCATCACAATTCGCTATGACCCTTGTCATCACAATACTCGATGAACCGTGTCATCACAGTGTTCCAGGACACATGTCATCACAATGATCCATGACTATTTTCATCACAATGCTCCAATACACCTGTCATCACAATGCTCCATGGCCCCTGTTATCATATTGCTCCCTGATCTCTTTCATCACAATGCTCCATGACCACTGTCATCACCATACCTCAAGACGCCTGTCATCTCAATGCTCCATGGCTCTTTTCATCACAATGCCCCATGGGCCCTGTGATCACAATGCTCCATGCCCTTGTCATCAAAGTGCTCCAGAACTCTTGTCATCATAATGCTCCATGCCAATGTCATCAAAATGTCCCATGACACTTGTCATCACAATGCTCCATGGCTTATGCCATCACAATTTTCCATGGACCCTGTCATCACAATGCTCCATGCCCTTTTCATCAAAATGCTCCAGAACTCTGGTCATCATAATGCTCCATGCCAATGTCATCAAAATGCCCCATGACACTTGTCATCACAATGCTCCATGGCCTTTGTCATCACAATGTTCCATGGCCCCTGTCATCACAGTGCTCCATTATACCTTTCATCACAATTCTAGATGACCACTGTCATCACCATGCCCCATGACAGATGTCATAACAATTCGCCATGGTCCTTGTCATCACAATGCTCCATGAACCTTGTCATCACAAGGTTCCAGGACTCTTGTCATCACAATGATCCATGATCACTTTCATCACAATGCTCCATGAAACCTGTCACCTCAATGCTCCATAGCCTTTGTATTCACAATGCTCCATGGCCCCTGTAATCCCAGTGCTCCATGACCCCTTTCATCACAATGATCCAAGACCGCTGTCATTACGATGCCCCATGACGCCTGCCACCACAAATCTCCAAGGCCTCTCTTACCAAAAAGCTCCATGATCCCTGTCAGTACAATCTTCGATGACACTTTTCATCACAATGCTCCATGACCCCTGTCATCACAAAGTTCTCTGCCCATATCATCACAATGCTCCTTGTCACCTTTCATCACAATGCTCCATGTACTTTCATCACAATGCTCCATAATTCTTGTCATCGCAATGTTCCTTGACCGTGTCATCACAATGCTCCAATACCCTTGTCATCACAAAGCTCCAGGACCCCTGTCATCACAATGATCCATGATTCCTTTCCTCACAGTGCTCCAGTACCATTTTCATCACCATGCTCCATGCCATTGTCAGCACAATGCTCCTTGGACCCTGTCATCAAAATGCTCCATCCCCTTTTCATCACAATGCTCCAGATATCCTATCATTACAATGCTCCATGCCCGTGTCAACACTATGCTTCATGACCCCTGTCATCAAAATGCTTTATGAACATTCTTATCACAATGTTCCATGACCCCTGTCATCAAAATGATCCATGACCGTTGTCATCACAATGCTGCATGATACCTTTCATCCCAATCCTCTGTGACTGCTGTCATCATAATGCTCCAGGACAATTTTCATCACAATGCTCCATGCCCCCTGTCATCACAGTGCCCCATAAGCCCTGTAATCCCAATGCTCCATGACCCTGTCATCACAATGCTACATGACCCCTGTCATCACATTGTTCCATGGCCTATGTATTCACAATGTTCCATGGACCCTGTAATCACACTGCTCCATGTTCCTTTTCAACACAATGCTCCATGACCCCTGTCATCACAATGTTCCATGAAAATTGTCATCAAAATGCTCCCTGACCCCGGTCACCACGAGGTTCCCTGCCCTTGTCATCACAATGGTACATGGCCTTGTCATCACAATGTTCCATGGCCTCTGTCATCACCATGCTCCATGGTCTTTCTCATCACAATGCTCTATGACCCCTGTCATCACAATGCTTGATGACCATTGATATCACAATGCTCCAAGGTCCCTGTCATCACAATGCCTCATGGTCTTTGTAATCACAATGCTCAATGACCACTGTCATCACAGTGCTCCATGCCGTTGTCATCACAATGCTCCATGGCCCCTGTAATCACAATGCTCCATGCGCTTGTCATCACAATGCTCCAGAACATTTGTCATCATAATGCTCCATTCCCGTGTCATCACATTGCTCAATGACACTTGTCATCAAAATGTTCCTTGGTCTTTGTCATCACAATGCTCCATGATCCCTGTCATCACAATGATCCCTGCCAATGTCATCACAATGCTCCATGTCTCCTGTAATCACAATGCTCCATGCCCTTGTCATCACAATGCTCCAGTTGTGTTGTCATCACCATGCTTCATGCCAGTGTCATCACAATGCTCCATGAATCTTGTCTTCACAATGCTCCATGGCCCATGTCATCACAATGCTCCATGACCCCTGTGATCACAATGCTCTATGGCCTTTGTCATCACAATGACACGTGACCCCCGTCAACACAATGCCTGATGAACCCTGACATCAAAATGCTAAATGGCACTTGTCATCACACTGCTATATGAAGCCTGTCATCACTATTCACCATGTCACTTGTTTTCACAATGCTCCATGCCCCCTGTAATCCCAGTACTCCATGACCCCTTTCATCACAATGCCCAATGCCACCTCTCATCACAATTCTCCATGGCATTTTTTATCACGATGCTCCATGACACTTGTCATCACAATGCTCCATGGCCCCTCTCATTACTGTGCTCCATCATAACTTGAATCACATTTCTAGATGACCAGTGCCATCACAATGCCCCATGACATTGTCATCACAATTCGCCATGACCATTGTCATCACATTGCTCCATGAACCATGTCATCACAGGGTCCCAGGACACTTCTCATCACAATGATCCATTACCACTTTCATCACAATGCTCCATGACCACTGTCATCTCAATGCCCCATGGCCTTTGTATTCACAATGCTCCATGGCCCCTGTAATCACAGTGCTCCATAACACCTTTCATCATAATGCTCCATGACCACTGCCATCTCAATGCCTCATGACGCCTGTCATCACAATTCTCCAAGGCCCCTCTCATCACAATGCTCCATGACACTTGTCATCACATTGCTCCATAACAACTGTCATCACAGTGTTCCCTGCCCATGTCATCACAATGCTCCATGTCCCCTATAATCACAATGCTCCAAGCCTTTTTCCTCACAATGCTCCAGAATTTTGTCATCACAATGTTCCATGACCGTGGCATCACTATGCTCCACGGCCCTTGTCATCACAGTGCTCCAGAATTCTTGTCATCACAATGTTCCATGGACGTGTCATCACAAATCTACATGACCCTGGTCATCACAGTTCTCCATGACCTTTGTCATCACAATGCTCTATGTCACTATTCATCACAATTCTCAATGACCACTTTAATCACTATGCTCGCTGACCATTTTCATCACATTTCTCTATTGTCATTACAATTCCCCATGGCCCCTTTCTTCACCATGCTCCATGATGCCTGTCATCACAATGCTCCATGGCTTTTGTTATCACAATGCGCCAGGACCAGTTTCATCACAATACTCCATCCCCCTTGTCATCACGGTGCATAATGAAAGCTTTCATTACAATGCTCCGTGACACTTGTCATCACAATGCTCCATGGCCTTTATCGTCACAATGCTCCCAGGCACTTTTCATCACGATGTTCCATGAAAACTTTCATCACATTGCTCCATGACCATTGTCATCACAATAGTCCATAGCCTTGTCAACACAATCCTGCATAATCCCTGTCATCACAATTCTCCATGACTGCTGTCATCACAATAATCCAGGACAATTTTCATAACAATGCTTCATGCCCCCAGTCATCACAGTGCTCCATGATACCTTTCATCACAATTCCTAGATGATCAATGTCATCAAAATGCCCAATGACACCGGTCATCACAATTCGCTATGACCCTTGTCATCACAATACTCGATGAACCGTGTCATCACAGTGTTCCAGGACACATGTCATCACAATGATCCATGACTATTTTCATCACAATGCTCCAATACACCTGTCATCACAATGCTCCATGGCCCCTGTTATCATATTGCTCCCTGATCTCTTTCATCACAATGCTCCATGACCACTGTCATCACCATACCTCAAGACGCCTGTCATCTCAATGCTCCATGGCTCTTTTCATCACAATGCCCCATGGGCCCTGTGATCACAATGCTCCATGCCCTTGTCATCAAAGTGCTCCAGAACTCTTGTCATCATAATGCTCCATGCCAATGTCATCAAAATGTCCCATGACACTTGTCATCACAATGCTCCATGGCTTATGCCATCACAATTTTCCATGGACCCTGTCATCACAATGCTCCATGCCCTTTTCATCAAAATGCTCCAGAACTCTGGTCATCATAATGCTCCATGCCAATGTCATCAAAATGCCCCATGACACTTGTCATCACAATGCTCCATGGCCTTTGTCATCACAATGTTCCATGGCCCCTGTCATCACAGTGCTCCATTATACCTTTCATCACAATTCTAGATGACCACTGTCATCACCATGCCCCATGACAGATGTCATAACAATTCGCCATGGTCCTTGTCATCACAATGCTCCATGAACCTTGTCATCACAAGGTTCCAGGACTCTTGTCATCACAATGATCCATGATCACTTTCATCACAATGCTCCATGAAACCTGTCACCTCAATGCTCCATAGCCTTTGTATTCACAATGCTCCATGGCCCCTGTAATCCCAGTGCTCCATGACCCCTTTCATCACAATGATCCAAGACCGCTGTCATTACGATGCCCCATGACGCCTGCCACCACAAATCTCCAAGGCCTCTCTTACCAAAAAGCTCCATGATCCCTGTCAGTACAATCTTCGATGACACTTTTCATCACAATGCTCCATGACCCCTGTCATCACAAAGTTCTCTGCCCATATCATCACAATGCTCCTTGTCACCTTTCATCACAATGCTCCATGTCCTTTCATCACAATGCTCCATAATTCTTGTCATCGCAATGTTCCTTGACCGTGTCATCACAATGCTCCAATACCCTTGTCATCACAAAGCTCCAGGACCCCTGTCATCACAATGATCCATGATTCCTTTCCTCACAGTGCTCCAGTACCATTTTCATCACCATGCTCCATGCCATTGTCAGCACAATGCTCCTTGGACCCTGTCATCAAAATGCTCCATCCCCTTTTCATCACAATGCTCCAGATATCCTATCATTACAATGCTCCATGCCCGTGTCAACACTATGCTTCATGACCCCTGTCATCAAAATGCTTTATGAACATTCTTATCACAATGTTCCATGACCCCTGTCATCAAAATGATCCATGACCGTTGTCATCACAATGCTGCATGATACCTTTCATCCCAATCCTCTGTGACTGCTGTCATCATAATGCTCCAGGACAATTTTCATCACAATGCTCCATGCCCCCTGTCATCACATTGCCCCATAAGCCCTGTAATCCCAATGCTCCATGACCCTGTCATCACAATGCTACATGACCCCTGTCATCACATTGTTCCATGGCCTATGTATTCACAATGTTCCATGGACCCTGTAATCACACTGCTCCATGTTCCTTTTCAACACAATGCTCCATGACCCCTGTCATCACAATGTTCCATGAAAATTGTCATCAAAATGCTCCCTGACCCCGGTCACCACGAGGTTCCCTGCCCTTGTCATCACAATGGTACATGGCCTTGTCATCACAATGTTCCATGGCCTCTGTCATCACCATGCTCCATGGTCTTTCTCATCACAATGCTCTATGACCCCTGTCATCACAATGCTTGATGACCATTGATATCACAATGCTCCAAGGTCCCTGTCATCACAATGCCTCATGGTCTTTGTAATCACAATGCTCAATGACCACTGTCATCACAGTGCTCCATGCCGTTGTCATCACAATGCTCCATGGCCCCTGTAATCACAATGCTCCATGCGCTTGTCATCACAATGCTCCAGAACATTTGTCATCATAATGCTCCATTCCCGTGTCATCACATTGCTCAATGACACTTGTCATCAAAATGTTCCTTGGTCTTTGTCATCACAATGCTCCATGATCCCTGTCATCACAATGATCCCTGCCAATGTCATCACAATGCTCCATGTCTCCTGTAATCACAATGCTCCATGCCCTTGTCATCACAATGCTCCAGTTGTGTTGTCATCACCATGCTTCATGCCAGTGTCATCACAATGCTCCATGAATCTTGTCTTCACAATGCTCCATGGCCCATGTCATCACAATGCTCCATGACCCCTGTGATCACAATGCTCTATGGCCTTTGTCATCACAATGACACGTGACCCCCGTCAACACAATGCCTGATGAACCCTGACATCAAAATGCTAAATGGCACTTGTCATCACACTGCTATATGAAGCCTGTCATCACTATTCACCATGTCACTTGTTTTCACAATGCTCCATGCCCCCTGTAATCCCAGTACTCCATGACCCCTTTCATCACAATGCCCAATGCCACCTCTCATCACAATTCTCCATGGCATTTGTCATCACGATGCTCCATGACACCTGTCATCACAATGCTCCATGACACTTGTCATCACAATGCTCCATGGCCCCTCTCATTACTGTGCTCCATCATAACTTGAATCACATTTCTAGATGACCAGTGCCATCACAATGCCCCATGACATTGTCATCACAATTCGCCATGACCATTGTCATCACATTGCTCCATGAACCATGTCATCACAGGGTCCCAGGACACTTCTCATCACAATGATCCATTACCACTTTCATCACAATGCTCCATGACCACTGTCATCTCAATGCCCCATGGCCTTTGTATTCACAATGCTCCATGGCCCCTGTAATCACAGTGCTCCATAACACCTTTCATCATAATGCTCCATGACCACTGCCATCTCAATGCCTCATGACGCCTGTCATCACAATTCTCCAAGGCCCCTCTCATCACAATGCTCCATGACACTTGTCATCACATTGCTCCATAACAACTGTCATCACAGTGTTCCCTGCCCATGTCATCACAATGCTCCATGTCCCCTATAATCACAATGCTCCAAGCCTTTTTCCTCACAATGCTCCAGAATTTTGTCATCACAATGTTCCATGACCGTGGCATCACTATGCTCCACGGCCCTTGTCATCACAATGCTCCAGAATTCTTGTCATCACAATGTTCCATGGACGTGTCATCACAAATCTACATGACCCTGGTCATCACAGTTCTCCATGACCTTTGTCATCACAATGCTCTATGTCACTATTCATCACAATTCTCAATGACCACTTTAATCACTATGCTCGCTGACCATTTTCATCACATTTCTCTATTGTCATTACAATTCCCCATGGCCCCTTTCTTCACCATGCTCCATGATGCCTGTCATCACAATGCTCCATGGCTTTTGTTATCACAATGCGCCAGGACCAGTTTCATCACAATACTCCATCCCCCTTGTCATCACGGTGCATAATGAAAGCTTTCATTACAATGCTCCGTGACACTTGTCATCACAATGCTCCATGGCCTTTATCGTCACAATGCTCCCAGGCACTTTTCATCACGATGTTCCATGAAAACTTTCATCACATTGCTCCATGACCATTGTCATCACAATAGTCCATAGCCTTGTCAACACAATCCTGCATAATCCCTGTCATCACAATTCTCCATGACTGCTGTCATCACAATAATCCAGGACAATTTTCATAACAATGCTTAATGCCCCCAGTCATCACAGTGCTCCATGATACCTTTCATCACAATTCCTAGATGATCAATGTCATCAAAATGCCCAATGACACCGGTCATCACAATTCGCTATGACCCTTGTCATCACAATACTCGATGAACCGTGTCATCACAGTGTTCCAGGACACATGTCATCACAATGATCCATGACTATTTTCATCACAATGCTCCAATACACCTGTCATCACAATGCTCCATGGCCCCTGTTATCATATTGCTCCCTGATCTCTTTCATCACAATGCTCCATGACCACTGTCATCACCATACCTCAAGACGCCTGTCATCTCAATGCTCCATGGCTCTTTTCATCACAATGCCCCATGGGCCCTGTGATCACAATGCTCCATGCCCTTGTCATCAGAGTGCTCCAGAACTCTTGTCATCATAATGCTCCATGCCAATGTCATCAAAATGTCCCATGACACTTGTCATCACAATGCTCCATGGCTTATGCCATCACAATTTTCCATGGACCCTGTCATCACAATGCTCCATGCCCTTTTCATCAAAATGCTCCAGAACTCTGGTCATCATAATGCTCCATGCCAATGTCATCAAAATGCCCCATGACACTTGTCATCACAATGCTCCATGGCCTTTGTCATCACAATGTTCCATGGCCCCTGTCATCACAGTGCTCCATTATACCTTTCATCACAATTCTAGATGACCACTGTCATCACCATGCCCCATGACAGATGTCATAACAATTCGCCATGGTCCTTGTCATCACAATGCTCCATGAACCTTGTCATCACAAGATTCCAGGACTCTTGTCATCACAATGATCCATGATCACTTTCATCACAATGCTCCATGAAACCTGTCACCTCAATGCTCCATAGCCTTTGTATTCACAATGCTCCATGGCCCCTGTAATCCCAGTGCTCCATGACCCCTTTCATCACAATGATCCAAGACCGCTGTCATTATGATGCCCCATGACGCCTGCCACCACAAATCTCCAAGGCCTCTCTTACCAAAAAGCTCCATGATCCCTGTCAGTACAATCTTCGATGACACTTTTCATCACAATGCTCCATGACCCCTGTCATCACAAAGTTCTCTGCCCATATCATCACAATGCTCCTTGTCACCTTTCATCACAATGCTCCATGTACTTTCATCACAATGCTCCATAATTCTTGTCATCGCAATGTTCCTTGACCGTGTCATCACAATGCTCCAATACCCTTGTCATCACAAAGCTCCAGGACCCCTGTCATCACAATGATCCATGATTCCTTTCCTCACAGTGCTCCAGTACCCTTTTCATCACCATGCTCCATGCCATTGTCAGCACAATGCTCCTTGGACCCTGTCATCAAAATGCTCCATCCCCTTTTCATCACAATGCTCCAGATATCCTATCATTACAATGCTCCATGCCAGTGTCAACACAATGCTTCATGACCCCTGTCATCAAAATGCTTTATGAACATTCTTATCACAATGTTCCATGACCCCTGTCATCAAAATGATCCATGACCGTTGTCATCACAATGCTGCATGATACCTTTCATCCCAATCCTCTGTGACTGCTGTCATCATAATGCTCCAGGACAATTTTCATCACAATGCTCCATGCCCCCTGTCATCACAGTGCCCCATAAGCCCTGTAATCCCAATGCTCCATGACCCTGTCATCACAATGCTACATGACCCCTGTCATCACATTGTTCCATGGCCTATGTATTCACAATGTTCCATGGACCCTGTAATCACACTGCTCCATGTTCCTTTTCAACACAATGCTCCATGACCCCTGTCATCACAATGTTCCATGAAAGTTGTCATCAAAATGCTCCCTGACCCCGGTCACCACGAGGTTCCCTGCCCTTGTCATCACAATGGTACATGGCCTTGTCATCACAATGTTCCATGGCCTCTGTCATCACCATGCTCCATGGTCTTTCTCATCACAATGCTCTATGACCCCTGTCATCACAATGCTTGATGACCATTGATATCACAATGCTCCAAGGTCCCTGTCATCACAATGCCTCATGGTCTTTGTAATCACAATGCTCAATGACCACTGTCATCACAGTGCTCCATGCCGTTGTCATCACAATGCTCCATGGCCCCTGTAATCACAATGCTCCATGCGCTTGTCATCACAATGCTCCAGAACATTTGTCATCATAATGCTCCATTCCCGTGTCACCACATTGCTCAATGACACTTGTCATCAAAATGTTCCTTGGTCTTTGTCATCACAATGCTCCATGATCCCTGTCATCACAATGATCCCTGCCAATGTCATCACAATGCTCCATGTCTCCTGTAATCACAATGCTCCATGCCCTTGTCATCACAATGCTCCAGTTGTGTTGTCATCACCATGCTTCATGCCAGTGTCATCACAATGCTCCATGAATCTTGTCTTCACAATGCTCCATGGCCCATGTCATCACAATGCTCCATGACCCCTGTGATCACAATGCTCTATGGCCTTTGTCATCACAATGACACGTGACCCCCGTCAACACAATGCCTGATGAACCCTGACATCAAAATGCTATATGAAGCCTGTCATCACTATTCAGCATGTCACTTGTTTTCACAATTCTCCATGCCCCCTGTAATCCCAGTACTCCATGACCCCTTTCATCACAATGCCCAATGCCACCTCTCATCACAATTCTCCATGGCATTTGTCATCACGATGCTCCATGACACCTGTCATCACAATGCTCCTTGACACTTGTCATCACAATGCTCCATGGCCCCTCTCATTACTGTGCTCCATAATAACTTGAATCACATTTCTAGATGACCAGTGCCATCACAATGCCCCATGACATTGTCATCACAATTCGCCATGACCATTGTCATCACAATGCTCCATGAACCATGTCATCACAGGGTCCCAGGACACTTGTCATCACAATGATCCATTACCACTTTCATCACAATGCTCCATGACCACTGTCATCTCAATGCCCCATGGCCTTTGTATTCACAATGCTCCATGGCCCCTGTAATCACAGTGCTCCATAACACCTTTCATCATAATGCTCCATGACCACTGCCATCTCAATGCCTCATGACGCCTGTCATCACAATTCTCCAAGGCCCCTCTCATCACAATGCTCCATGACACTTGTCATCACATTGCTCCATAACAACTGTCATCACAGTGTTCCCTGCCCATGTCATCACAATGCTCCATGTCCCCTATAATCACAATGCTCCAAGCCTTTTTCCTCACAATGCTCCAGAATTTTGTCATCACAATGTTCCATGACCGTGGCATCACAATGCTCCACGGCCCTTGTCATCACAATGCTCCAGAATTCTTGTCATCACAATGTTCCATGGACGTGTCATCACAAAGCTACCTGACCCTGGTCATCACAGTTCTCCATGACCTTTGTCATCACAATGCTCTATGTCACTATTCATCACAATTCTCAATGACCACTTTAATCACTATGCTCGCTGACCATTTTCATCACATTTCTCTATTGTCATTACAATTCCCCATGGCCCCTTTCTTCACCATGCTCCATGATGCCTGTCATCACAATGCTCCATGGCTTTTGTTATCACAATGCGCCAGGACCAGTTTCATCACAATACTCCATCCCCCTTGTCATCACAGTGCATAATGAAAGCTTTCATTACAATGCTCCGTGACACTTGTCATCACAAGGCTCCATGGCCTTTATCGTCACAATGCTCCCAGGCACTTTTCATCACGATGTTCCATGAAAACTTTCATCACATTGCTCCATGACCATTGTCATCACAATAGTCCATAGCCTTGTCAACACAATGCTGCATAATCCCTGTCATCACAATTCTCCATGACTGCTGTCATCACAATAATCCAGGACAATTTTCATAAAAATGCTTCATGCCCCCAGTCATCACAGTGCTCCATGATACCTTTCAGCACAATTCCTAGATGATCAATGTCATCAAAATGCCCAATGACACCGGTCATCACAATTCGCTATGACCCTTGTCATCACAATACTCGATGAACCGTGTCATCACAGTGTTCCAGGACACATGTCATCACAATGATCCATTACTAATTTCATCACCATGCTCCAATACACCTGTCATCACAATGCTCCATGGCCCCGGTTATCATATTGCTCCATGATCTCTTTCATCACAATGCTCCATGACCACTGTCATCACCATACCTCAAGACGCCTGTCATCTCAATGCTCCATGGATCTTTTCATCACAATGCCCCATGGGCCCTGTGATCACAATGCTCCATGCCCTTGTCATCAAAGTGCTCCAGAACTCTTGTCATCATAATGCTCCATGCCAATGTCATCAAAATGTCCCATGACACTTGTCATCACAATGCTCCATGGCTTATGCCATCACAATTTTCCATGGACCCTGTCATCACAATGCTCCATGCCCTTTTCATCAAAATGCTCCAGAACTCTGGTCATCATAATGCTCCATGCCAATGTCATCAAAATGCCCCATGACACTTGTCATCACAATGCTCCATGACCTTTGTCATCACAATGTTCCATGGCCCCTGTCATCACAGTGCTCCATTATACCTTTCATCACAATTCTAGATGACCACTGTCATCACCATGCCCCATGACAGATGTCATAACAATTCGCCATGGTCCTTGTCATCAAAATGCTCCATGAACCTTGTCATCACAAGGTTCCAGGACTCTTGTCATCACAATGATCCATGATCACTTTCATCACAATGCTCCGTGAAACCTGTCACCTCAATGTTCCATAGCCTTTGTATTCACAATGCTCCTTGGCCCCTGTAATCACAGTGCTCCATGACCCCTTTCATCACAATGATCCAAGACCGCTGTCATTACAATGCCCCATGACGCCTGCCACCACAAATCTCCAAGGCCTCTCTTACCAAAAAGCTCCATGATCCCTGTCAGTACAATGTTCGATGACACTTTTCATCACAATGCTCCATGACCCCTGTCATCACAAAGTTCTCTGCCCATATCATCACAATGCTCCTTGTCACCTTTCATCACAATGCTCCATGTCCTTTCATCACAATGCTCCATAATTCTTGTCATCGCAATGTTCCTTGACCGTGTCATCACAATGCTCCATGACCCTTGTCATCACAAAGCTCCAGGACCCCTGTCATCACAATGATCCATGATTCCTTTCCTCACAGTGCTCCAGTACCCTTTTCATCACCATGCTCCATGCCATTGTCAGCACAATGCTCCTTGGACCCTGTCATCAAAATGCTCCATCCCCTTTTCATCACAATGCTCCAGATATCCTATCATTACAATGCTCCATGCCCGTGTCAACACAATGCTTCATGACCCCTGTCATCAAAATGCTTTATGAACATTCTTATCACAATGTTCCATGACCCCTGTCATCAAAATGATCCATGACCGTTGTCATCACAATGCTGCATGATACCTTTCATCCCAATCCTCTGTGACTGCTGTCATCATAATGCTCCAGGACAATTTTCATCACAATGCTCCATGCCCCCTGTCATCACAGTGCCCCATAAGCCCTGTAATCCCAATGCTCCATGACCCTGTCATCACAATGCTACATGACCCCTGTCATCACATTGTTCCATGGCCTATGTATTCACAATGTTCCATGGACCCTGTAATCACACTGCTCCATGTTCCTTTTCAACACAATGCTCCATGACCCCTATCATCACAATGTTCCATGAAAGTTGTCATCAAAAAGCTCCATGACCCCGGTCTCCACGAGGTTCCGTGCCCTTGTCATCACAATGGTACATGGCCTTGTCATCACAATGTTCCATGGCCTCTGTCATCACCATGCTCCATGGTCTTTCTCATCACAATGCTCTATGACCCCTGTCATCACAATGCTTCATGACCATTGTCATCACAATGCTCCAAGGTCCCTGTCATCACAATGCCTCATGGTCTTTGTAATCACAATGCTCAATGACCACTGTCATCACAATGCTCCATGCCGTTGTCATCACAATGCTCCATGGCCTCTGTAATCACAAAGCTCCATGCGCTTGTCATCATAATGCTCCAGAACATTTGTCATCATAATGCTCCATTCCCGTGTCATCACATTGCTCAATGACACTTGTCATCAAAATGTTCCTTGGTCTTTCTCATCACAATGCTCCATGATCCCTGTCATCACAATGATCCCTGCCAATGTCATCACAATGCTCCATGTCTCCTGTAATCACAATGCTCCATGCCCTTGTCATCACAATGCTCCAGTTCTGTTGTCATCACCATGCTTCATGCCAGTGTCATCACAATGCTCCATGAATCTTGTCTTCACAATGCTCCATGGCCCATGTCATCACAATGCTCCATGACCCCTGTGATCACAATGCTCTATGGCCTTTGTCATCACAATGACACGTGACCCCCGTCAACACAATGCCTGATGAACCCTGACATCAAAATGCTAAATGGCACTTGTCATCACAAAGCTATATGAAGCCTGTCATCACTATTCACCATGTCACTTGTTTTCACAATGCTCCATGCCCCCTGTAATCCCAGTACTCCATGACCCCTTTCATCACAATGCCCAATGCCACCTCTCATCACAATTCTCCATGGCATTTGTCATCACGATGCTCCATGACACCTGTCATCACAATGCTCCATGACACTTGTCATCACAATGCTCCATGGCCCCTCTCATTACTGTGCTCCATAAGAACTTGAATCACATTTCTAGATGACCAGTGCCATCACAATGCCCCATGACATTGTCATCACAATTCGCCATGACCATTGTCATCACAATGCTCCATGAACCATGTCATCACAGGGTCCCAGGACACTTGTCATCACAATGATCCATTACCACTTTCATCACAATGCTCCATGACCACTGTCATCTCAATGCCCCATGGCCTTTGTATTCACAATGCTCCATGGCCCCTGTAATCACAGTGCTCCATAACACCTTTCATCATAATGCTCCATGACCACTGCCATCTCAATGCCTCATGACGCCTGTCATCACAATTCTCCAAGGCCCCTCTCATCACAATGCTCCATGACACTTGTCATCACATTGCTCCATAACAACTGTCATCACAGTGTTCCCTGCCCATGTCATCACAATGCTCCATGTCCCCTATAATCACAATGCCCCAAGCCTTTTTCCTCACAATGCTCCAGAATTTTGTCATCGCAATGTTCCATGACCGTGGCATCACAATGCTCCACGGCCCTTGTCATCACAATGCTCCAGAATTCTTGTCATCACAATGTTCCATGGACGTGTCATCACAAAGCTACATGACCCTGGTCATCACAGTTCTCCATGACCTTTGTCATCACAATGGTCTATGTCACTATTCATCACAATTCTCAATGACCACTTTAATCACTATGCTCGCTGACCATTTTCATCACATTTCTCTATTGTCATTACAATTCCCCATGGCCCCTTTCTTCACCATGCTCCATGATGCCTGTCATCACAATGCTCCATGGCTTTTGTTATCACAATGCGCCAGGACCAGTTTCATCACAATACTCCATCCCCCTTGTCATCACAGTGCATAATGAAAGCTTTCATTACAATGCTCCGTGACACTTGTCATCACAATGCTCCATGGCCTTTATCGTCACAATGCTCCCAGGCACTTTTCATCACGATGTTCCATGAAAACTTTCATCACATTGCTCCATGACCATTGTCATCACAATAGTCCATAGCCTTGTCAACACAATGCTGCATAATCCCTGTCATCACAATTCTCCATGACTGCTGTCATCACAATAATCCAGGACAATTTTCATAACAATGCTTCATGCCCCCAGTCATCACAGTGCTCCATGATACCTTTCATCACAATTCCTAGATGATCAATGTCATCGCAATGCCCAATGACACCTGTCATCACAATTCGCTATGACCCTTGTCATCACAATACTCGATGAACCGTGTCATCACAGTGTTCCAGGACACATGTCATCACAATGATCCATTACTATTTTCATCACAATGCTCCAATACACCTGTCATCACAATGCTCCATGGCCCCTGTTATCATATTGCTCCATGATCTCTTTCATCACAATGCTCCATGACCACTGTCATCACCATACCTCAAGACGCCTGTCATCTCAATGCTCCATGGCTCTTTTCATCACAATGCCCCATGGGCTCTGTGATCACAATGCTCCATGCCCTTGTCATCAAAGTGCTCCAGAACTCTTGTCATCATAATGCTCCATGCCAATGTCATCAAAATGTCCCATGACACTTGTCATCACAATGCTCCATGGCTTATGCCATCACAATTTTCCATGGCCCCTTTCATCACAATGCTCCATGCCCTTTTCATCAAAATGCTCCAGAACTCTTGTCATCATAATGCTCCATGCCAATGTCATCAAAATGACCCATGACACTTGTCATCACAATGCTCCATGGCCTTTGTCATCACAATGTTCCATGGCCCCTGTCATCACAGTGCTCCATTATACCTTTCATCACAATTCTAGATGACCACTGTCATCACCATGCCCCATGATAGATGTCATAACAATTCGCCATGATCCTTGTCATCACAATGCTCCATGAACCTTGTCATCACAAGGTTCCAGGACTCTTGTCATCACAATGATCCATGATCACTTTCATCACAATGCTCCATGAAACCTGTCACCTCAATGCTCCATAGCCTTTGTATTCACAATGCTCCTTGGCCCCTGTAATCACAGTGCTCCATGACCCCTTTCATCACAATGATCCAAGACCGCTGTCATTACAATGCCCCATGACGCCTGCCACCACAAATCTCCAAGGCCTCTCTTACCAAAAAGCTCCATGATCCCTGTCAGTACAATCTTCGATGACACTTTTCATCACAATGCTCCATGACCCCTGTCATCACAAAGTTCTCTGCCCATATCATCACAATGCTCCTTGTCACCTTTCATCACAATGCTCCATGTCCTTTCATCACAATGCTCCATAATTCTTGTCATAGCAATGTTCCTTGACCGTGTCATCACAATGCTCCATGACCCTTGTCATCACAAAGCCCCATGACCCCTGTCATCACAATGATCCATGATTCCTTTCCTCACAGTGCTCCAGTACCCTTTTCATCACAATGCTCCATGCCATTGTCAGCACAATGCTCCTTGGACCCTGTCATCAAAATGCTCCATCCCCTTTTCATCACAATGCTCCAGATATCCTATCATTACAATGCTCCATGCCCGTGTCAACACAATGCTTTATGACCCCTGTCATCAAAATGCTTTATGAACATTCTTATCACAATGTTCCATGACCCCTGTCATCAAAATGATCCATGACCGTTGTCATCACAATGCTGCATGATACCTTTCATCCCAATCCTCTGTGACTGCTGTCATCATAATGCTCCAGGACCATTTTCATCACAATGCTCCATGCCCCCTGTCATCACAGTGCCCCATAAGCCCTGTAATCCCAATGCTCCATGACCCTGTCATCACAATGCTACATGACCCCTGTCATCACATTGTTCCATGGCCTATGTATTCACAATGTTCCATGGACCCTGTAATCACACTGCTCCATGTTCCTTTTCAACACAATGCTCCATGACCCCTGTCATCACAATGTTCCATGAAAGTTGTCATCAAAATGCTCCATGACCCCGGTCACCACAAGGTTCCCTGCCCTTGTCATCACAATGGTACATGGCCTTGTCATCACAATGTTCCATGGCCTCTGTCATCACCATGCTCCATGGTCTTTCTCATCACAATGCTCTATGACCCCTGTCATCACAATGCTTGATGACCATTGTCATCACAATGCTCCAAGGTCCCTGTCATCACAATGCCTCATGGTCTTTGTAATCACAATGCTCAATGACCACTGTCATCACAATGCTCCATGCCGTTGTCATCACAATGCTCCATGGCCCCTGTAATCACAATGCTCCATGCGCTTGTCATCACAATGCTCCAGAACATTTGTCATCATAATGCTCCATTCCCGTGTCATCACATTGCTCAATGACAATTGTCATCAAAATGTTCCTTGGTCTTTGTCATCACAATGCTCCATGATCCCTGTCATCACAATGATCCCTGCCAATGTCATCACAATGCTCCATGTCTCCTGTAATCACAATGCTCCATGCCCTTGTCATCACAATGCTCCAGTTCTGTTGCCATCACCATGCTTCATGCCAGTGTCATCACAATGCTCCATGAATATTGTCTTCACAATGCTCCATGGCCCATGTCATCACAATGCTCCATGACCCCTGTGATCACAATGCTCTATGGCCTTTGTCATCACAATGACACGTGACCCCCGTCAACACAATGCCTGATGAACCCTGACATCAAAATGCTAAATGGCACTTGTCATCACAATGCTATATGAAGCCTGTCATCACTATTCACCATGTCACTTGTTTTCACAATGCTCCATGCCCCCTGTAATCCCAGTACTCCATGACCCCTTTCATCACAATGCCCAATGCCACCTCTCATCACAATTCTCCATGGCATTTGTCATCACAATGCTCCATGACACTTGTCATCACAATGCTCCATGGCCCCTCTCATTACTGTGCTCCATAATAACTTGAATCACATTTCTAGATGACCAGTGCCATCACAATGCCCCATGACATTGTCATCACAATTCGCCATGACCATTGTCATCACAATGCTCCATGAATCATGTCATCACAGGGTCCCAGGACACTTGTCATCACAATGATCCATTACCACTTTCATCACAATGCTCCATGACCACTGTCATCTCAATGCCCCATGGCCTTTGTATTCACAATGCTCCATGGCCCCTGTAATCAGAGTGCTCCATAACACCTTTCATCATAATGCTCCATGACCACTGCCATCTCAATGCCTCATGACGCCTGTCATCACAATTCTCCAAGGCCCCTCTCATCACAATGCTCCATGACACTTGTCATCACATTGCTCCATAACAACTGTCATCACAGTGTTCCCTGCCCATGTCATCACAATGCTCCATGTCCCCTATAATCACAATGCTCCAAGCCTTTTTCCTCACAATGCTCCAGAATTTTGTCATCACAATGTTCCATGACCGTGGCATCACAATGCTCCACGGCCCTTGTCATCACAATGCTCCAGAATTCTTGTCATCACAATGTTCCATGGACGTGTCATCACAATGCTACATGACCCTGGTCATCACAGTTCTCCATGACCTTTGTCATCACAATGCTCTATGTCACTATTCATCACAATTCTCAATGACCACTTTAATCACTATGCTCGCTGACCATTTTCATCACATTTCTCTATTGTCATTACAATTCCCCATGGCCCCTTTCTTCACCATGCTCCATGATGCCTGTCATCACAATGCTCCATGGCTTTTGTTATCACAATGCGCCAGGACCAGTTTCATCACAATACTCCATCCCCCTTGTCATCACAGTGCATAATGAAAGCTTTCATTACAATGCTCCGTGACACTTGTCATCACAATGCTCCATGGCCTTTATCGTCACAATGCTCCCAGGCACTTTTCATCACGATGTTCCATGAAAACTTTCATCACATTGCTCCATGACCATTGTCATCACAATAGTCCATAGCCTTGTCAACACAATGCTGCATAATCCCTGTCATCACAATTCTCCATGACTGCTGTCATCACAATAATCCAGGACAATTTTCATAACAATGCTTCATGCCCCCAGTCATCACAGTGCTCCATGATACCTTTCATCACAATTCCTAGATGATCAATGTCATCACAATGCCCAATGACACCTGTCATCACAATTCGCTATGACCCTTGTCATCACAATACTCGATGAACCGTGTCATCACAGTGTTCCAGGACACATGTCATCACAATGATCCATTACTAATTTCATCACAATGCTCCAATACACCTGTCATCACAATGCTCCATGGCCCCTGTTATCATATTGCTCCATGATCTCTTTCATCACAATGCTCCATGACCACTGTCATCACCATACCTCAAGACGCCTGTCATCTCAATGCTCCATGGCTCTTTTCATCACAATGCCCCATGGGCCCTGTGATCACAATGCTCCATGCCCTTGTCATCAAAGTGCTCCAGAACTCTTGTCATCATAATGCTCCATGCCAATGTCATCAAAATGTCCCATGACACTTGTCATCCCAATGCTCCATGGCTTATGCCATCACAATTTTCCATGGCCCCTGTCATCACAATGCTCCATGCCCTTTTCATCAAAATGCTCCAGAACTCTTGTCATCATAATGCTCCATGCCAATGTCATCAAAATGCCCCATGACACTTGTCATCACAATGCTCCATGGCCTTTGTCATCACAATGTTCCATGGCCCCTGTCATCACAGTGCTCCATTATAACTTTCATCACAATTCTAGATGACCACTGTCATCACCATGCCCCATGACAGATGTCATAACAATTCGCCATGGTCCTTGTCATCACAATGCTCCATGAACCTTGTCATCACAAGGTTCCAGGACTCTTGTCATCACAATGATCCATGAACACTTTCATCACAATGCTCCATGAAACCTGTCACCTCAATGCTCCATAGCCTTTGTATTCACAATGCTCCATGGCCCCTGTCATCCCAGTGCTCCATGACCCCTTTCATCACAATGATCCAAGACCGCTGTCATTACAATGCCCCATGACGCCTGCCACCACAAATCTCCAAGGCCTCTCTTACCAGAAAGCTCCATGATCCCTGTCAGTACAATGTTCGATGACACTTTTCATCACAATGCTCCATGACCCCTGTCATCACAAAGTTCTCTGCCCATATCATCACAATGCTCCTTGTCACCTTTCATCACAATGCTCCATAATTCTTGTCATCGCAATGTTCCTTGACCGTGTCATCACAATGCTCCATGACCCTTGTCATCACAAAGCTCCATGACCCCTGTCATCACAATGATCCATGATTCCTTTCCTCACAGTGCTCCAGTACCCTTTTCATCACAATGCTCCATGCCATTGTCAGCACAATGCTCCTTGGACCCTGTCATCAAAATGCTCCATCCCCTTTTCATCACAATGCTCCAGATATCCTATCATTACAATGCTCCATGCCCGTGTCAACACAATGCTTCATGACCCCTGTCATCAAAATGCTTTATGAACATTCTTATCACAATGTTCCATGACCCCTGTCATCAAAATGATCCATGACCGTTGTCATCACAATGCTGCATGATACCTTTCATCCCAATCCTCTGTGACTGCTGTCATCATAATGCTCCAGGACAATTTTCATCACAATGCTCCATGCCCCCTGTCATCACAGTGCCCCATAAGCCCTGTAATCCCAATGCTCCATGACCCTGTCATCACAATGCTACATGACCCCTGTCATCACATTGTTCCATGGCCTATGTATTCACAATGTTCCATGGACCCTGTAATCACACTGCTCCATGTTCCTTTTCAACACAATGCTCCATGACCCCTGTCATCACAATGTTCCATGAAAGTTGTCATCAAAATGCTCCATGACCCCGGTCACCACAAGGTTCCCTGCCCTTGTCATCACAATGGTACATGGCCTTGTCATCACAATATTCCATGGCCTCTGTCATCACCATGCTCCATGGTCTTTCTCATCACAATGCTCTATGACCCCTGTCATCACAATGCTTGATGACCATTGTCATCACAATGCTCCAAGGTCCCTGTCATCACAATGCCTCATGGTCTTTGTAATCACAATGCTCAATGACCACTGTCATCACAATGCTCCATGGCCCCTGTAATCACAATGCTCCATGCGCTTGTCATCACAATGCTCCAGAACATTTGTCATCATAATGCTCCATTCCCGTGTCAACACATTGCTCAATGACACTTGTCATCAAAATGTTCCTTGGTCTTTGTCATCACAATGCTCCATGATCCCTGTCATCACAATGATCCCTGCCAATGTCATCACAATGCTCCATGTCTCCTGTAATCACAATGCTCCATGCCCTTGTCATCACAATGCTCCAGTTCTGTTGTCATCACCATGCTTCATGCCAGTGTCATCACAATGCTCCATGAATCTTGTCTTCACAATGCTCCATGGCCCATGTCATCACAATGCTCCATGACCCCTGTGATCACAATGCTCTATGGCCTTTGTCATCACAATGACACGTGACCCCCGTCAACACAATGCCTGATGAACCCTGACATCAAAATGCTAAATGGCACTTGTCATCACAATGCTATATGAAGCCTGTCATCACTATTCACCATGTCACTTGTTTTCACAATGCTCCATGCCCCCTGTAATCCCAGTACTCCATGACCCCTTTCATCACAATGCCCAATGCCACCTCTCATCACAATTCTCCATGGCATTTGTCATCACGATGCTCCATGACACCTGTCATCACAATGCTCCATGACACTTGTCATCACAATGCTCCACGGCCCCTCTCATTACTGTGCTCCATAATAACTTGAATCACATTTCTAGATGACCAGTGCCATCACAATGCCCCATGACATTGTCATCACAATTCGCCATGACCATTGTCATCACAATGCTCCAGGAACCATGTCATCACAGGGTCCCAGGACACTTGTCATCACAATGATCCATTACCACTTTCATCACAATGCTCCATGACCACTGTCATCTCAATGCCCCATGGCCTTTGTATTCACAATGCTCCATGGCCCCTGTAATCAGAGTGCTCCATAACACCTTTCATCATAATGCTCCATGACCACTGCCATCTCAATGCCTCATGACGCCTGTCATCACAATTCTCCAAGGCCCCTCTCATCACAATGCTCCATGACACTTGTCATCACATTGCTCCATAACAACTGTCATCACAGTGTTCCCTGCCCATGTCATCACAATGCTCCATGTCCCCTATAATCACAATGCTCCAAGCCTTTTTCCTCACAATGCTGCAGAATTTTGTCATCACAATGTTCCATGGACGTGTCATCACAAAGCTACCTGACCCTGGTCATCACAGTTTTCCATGACCTTTGTCATCACAATGCTCTATGTCACTATTCATCACAATTCTCAATGACCACTTTAATCACTATGCTCGCTGACCATTTTCATCACATTTCTCTATTGTCATTACAATTCCCCATGGCCCCTTTCTTCACCATGCTCCATGATGCCTGTCATCACAATGCTCCATGGCTTTTGTTATCACAATGCGCCAGGACCAGTTTCATCACAATACTCCATCCCCCTTGTCATCACAGTGCATAATGAAAGCTTTCATTACAATGCTCCGTGACACTTGCCATCACAATGCTCCATGGCCTTTATCGTCACAATGCTCCCAGGCACTTTTCATCACGATGTTCCATGAAAACTTTCATCACATTGCTCCATGACCATTGTCATCACAATAGTCCATAGCCTTGTCAACACAATGCTGCATAATCCCTGTCATCACAATTCTCCATGACTGCTGTCATCACAATAATCCAGGACAATTTTCATAACAATGATTCATGCCCCCAGTCATCACAGGGCTCCATGATACCTTTCATCACAATTCCTAGATGATCAATGTCATCACAATGCCCAATGACACCTGTCATCACAATTCGCTATGACCCTTGTCATCACAATACTCGATGAACCGTGTCATCACAGTGTTCCAGGACACATGTCATCACAATGATCCATTACTAATTTCATCACAATGCTCCAATACACCTGTCATCACAATGCTCCATGGCCCCTGTTATCATATTGCTCCATGATCTCTTTCATCACAATGCTCAATGACCACTGTCATCACCATACCTCAAGACGCCTGTCATCTCAATGCTCCATGGCTCTTTTCATCACAATGCCCCATGGTCCCTGTGATCACAATGCTCCATGCCCTTGTCATCAAAGTGCTCCAGAACTCTTGTCATCATAATGCTCCATACCAATGTCATCAAAATATCCCATGACACTTGTCATCACAATGCTCCATGGCTTATGCCATCACAATTTTCCATGGCCCCTGTCATCACAATGCTCCATGCCCTTTTCATCAAAATGCTCCAGAACTCTTGTCATCATAATGCTCCATGCCAATGTCATCAAAATGCCCCATGACACTTGTCATCACAATGCTCCATGGCCTTTGTCATCACAATGTTCCATGGCCCCTGTCATCACAGTGCTCCATTATACCTTTCATCACAATTCTAGATGACCACTGTCATCACCATGCCCCATGACAGATGTCATAACAATTCGCCATGGTCCTTGTCATCACAATGCTCCATGAACCTTGTCATCACAAGGTTCCAGGACTCTTGTCATCACAATGATCCATGATCACTTTCATCACAATGCTCCATGAAACCTGTCACCTCAATGCTCCATAGCTTTGTATTCACAATGCTCCATGGCCCCTGTCATCCCAGTGCTCCATGACCCCTTTCATCACAATGATCCAAGACCGCTGTCATTACAATGCCCCATGACGCCTGCCACCACAAATCTCCAAGGCCTCTCTTACCAAAAAGCTCCATGATCCCTGTCAGTACAATGTTCGATGACACTTTTCATCACAATGCTCCATGACCCCTGTCATCACAAAGTTCTCTGCCCATATCACCACAATGCTCCTTGTCACCTTTCATCACAATGCTCCATAATTCTTGTCATCGCAATGTTCCTTGACCGTGTCATCACAATGCTCCATGACCCTTGTCATCACAAAGCTCCAGGACCCCTGTCATCACAATGATCCATGATTCCTTTCCTCACAGTGCTCCAGTACCCTTTTCATCACAATGCTCCATGCCATTGTCAGCACAATGCTCCTTGGACCCTGTCATCAAAATGCTCCATCCCCTTTTCATCACAATGCTCCAGATATCCTATCATTACAATGCTCCATGCCCGTGTCAACACAATGCTTCATGACCCCTGTCATCAAAATGCTTTATGAACATTCTTATCACAATGTTCCATGACCCCTGTCATCAAAATGATCCATGACCGTTGTCATCACAATGCTGCATGATACCTTTCATCCCAATCCTCTGTGACTGCTGTCATCATAATGCTCCAGGACAATTTTCATCACAATGCTCCATGCCCCCTGTCATCACAGTGCCCCATAAGCCCTGTAATCCCAATGCTCCATGACCCTGTCATCACAATGCTACATGACCCCTGTCATCACATTGTTCCATGGCCTATATATTCACAATGTTCCATGGACCCTGTAATCACACTGCTCCATGTTCCTTTTCAACACAATGCTCCATGACCCCTGTCATCACAATGTTCCATGAAAGTTGTCATCAAAATGCTCCATGACCCCGGTCACCACAAGGTTCCCTGCCCTTGTCATCACAATGGTACATGGCCTTGTCATCACAATGTTCCATGGCCTCTGTCATCACCATGCTCCATGGTCTTTCTCATCACAATGCTCTATGACCCCTGTCATCACAATGCTTGATGACCATTGTCATCACAATGCTCCAAGGTCCCTGTCATCACAATGCCTCATGGTCTTTGTAATCACAATGCTCAATGACCACTGTCATCACAATGCTCCATGGCCCCTGTAATCACAATGCTCCATGCGCTTGTCATCACAATGCTCCAGAACATTTGTCATCATAATGCTCCATTCCCGTGTCAACACATTGCTCAATGACACTTGTCATCAAAATGTTCCTTGGTCTTTGTCATCACAATGCTCCATGATCCCTGTCATCACAATGATCCCTGCCAATGTCATCACAATGCTCCATGTCTCCTGTAATCACAATGCTCCATGCCCTTGTCATCACAATGCTCCAGTTCTGTTGTCATCACCATGCTTCATGCCAGTGTCATCACAATGCTCCATGAATCTTGTCTTCACAATGCTCCATGGCCCATGTCATCACAATGCTCCATGACCCCTGTGATCACAATGCTCTATGGCCTTTGTCATCACAATGACACGTGACACCCGTCAACACAATGACTGATGAACCCTGACATCAAAATGCTAAATGGCACTTATCACAATGCTATATGAAGCCTGTCATCACTATTCACCATGTCACTTGTTTTCACAATGCTCCATGCCCCCTGTAATTCCAGTACTCCATGACCCCTTTTATCACAATGCCCAATGCCACCTCTCATCACAATTCTCCATGGCATTTGTCATCACGATGCTCCATGACACCTGTCATCACAATGCTCCATGACACTTGTCATCACAATGCTCCATGGCCCCTCTCATTACTGTGCTCCATAATAACTTGAATCACATTTCTAGATGACCAGTGCCATCACAATGCCCCATGACATTGTCATCACAATTCGCCATGACCATTGTCATCACAATGCTCCAGGAACCATGTCATCACAGGGTCCCAGGACACTTGTCATCACAATGATCCATTACCACTTTCATCACAATGCTCCATGACCACTGTCATCTCAATGCCCCATGGCCTTTGTATTCACAATGCTCCATGGCCCCTGTAATCAGAGTGCTCCATAACACCTTTCATCATAATGCTCCATGACCACTGCCATCTCAATGCCTCATGACGCCTGTCATCACAATTCTCCAAGGCCCCTCTCATCACAATGCTCCATGACACTTGTCATCACATTGCTCCATAACAACTGTCATCACAGTGTTCCCTGCCCATGTCATCACAATGCTCCATGTCCCCTATAATCACAATGCTCCAAGCCTTTTTCCTCACAATGCTGCAGAATTTTGTCATCACAATGTTCCATGGACGTGTCATCACAAAGCTACATGACCCTGGTCATCACAGTTCTCCATGACCTTTGTCATCACAATGCTCTATGTCACTATTCATCACAATTCTCAATGACCACTTTAATCACTATGCTCGCTGACCATTTTCATCACATTTCTCTATTGTCATTACAATTCCCCATGGCCCCTTTCTTCACCATGCTCCATGATGCCTGTCATCACAATGCTCCATGGCTTTTGTTATCACAATGCGCCGGGACCAGTTTCATCACAATACTCCATCCCCCTTGTCATCACAGTGCATAATGAAAGCTTTCATTACAATGCTCCGTGACACTTGTCATCACAATGCTCCATGGCCTTTATCGTCACAATGCTCCCAGGCACTTTTCATCACGATGTTCCATGAAAACTTTCATCACATTGCTCCATGACCATTGTCATCACAATAGTCCATAGCCTTGTCAACACAATGCTGCATAATCCCTGTCATCACAATTCTCCATGACTGCTGTCATCACAATAATCCAGGACAATTTTCATAACAATGCTTCATGCCCCCAGTCATCACAGTGCTCCATGATACCTTTCATCACAATTCCTAGATGATCAATGTCATCACAATGCCCAATGACACCTGTCATCACAATTCGCTATGACCCTTGTCATCACAATACTCGATGAACCGTGTCATCACAGTGTTCCAGGACACATGTCATCACAATGATCCATTACTAATTTCATCACAATGCTCCAATACACCTGTCATCACAATGCTCCATGGCCCCTGTTATCATATTGCTCCATGATCTCTTTCATCACAATGCTCCATGACCACTGTCATCACCTTAGCTCAAGAAGCCTGTCATCTCAATGCTCCATGGCTCTTTTCATCACAATGCCCCATGGGCCCTGTGATCACAATGCTCCATGCCCTTGTCATCAAAGTGCTCCAGAACTCTTGTCATCATAATGCTCCATGCCAATGTCATCAAAATGTCCCATGACACTTGTCATCACAATGCTCCATGGCTTATGCCATCACAATTTTCCATGGCCCCTGTCATCACAATGCTCCATGCCCTTTTCATCAAAATGCTCCAGAACTCTTGTCATCATAATGCTCCATTCCAGTGTCATCAAAATACCCCATGACACTTGTCATCACAATGCTCCATGGCCTTTGTCATCACAATGTTCCATGGCCCCTGTCATCACAGTGCTCCATTATACCTTTCATCACAATTCTAGACGACCACTGTCATCACCATGCCCCATGACAGATGTCATAACAATTCGCCATGATCCTTGTCATCACAATGCTCCATGAACCTTGTCATCACAAGGTTCCAGGACTCTTGTCATCACAATGATCCATGATCACTTTCATCACAATGCTCCATGAAACCTGTCACCTCAATGCTCCATAGCCTTTGTATTCACAATGCTCCATGGCCCCTGTCATCCCAGTGCTCCATGACCCCTTTCATCACAATGATCCAAGACCGCTGTCATTACAATGCCCCATGACGCCTGACACCACAAATCTCCAAGGCCTCTCTTACCAAAAAGCTCCATGATCCCTGTCAGTACAATGTTCGATGACACTTTTCATCACAATGCTCCATGACCCCTGTCATCACAAAGTTCTCTGCCCATATCATCACAATGCTCCTTGTCACCTTTCATCACAATGCTCCATGTCCTTTCATCACAATGCTCCATAATTCTTGTCATCGCAATGTTCCTTGACCGTGTCATCACAATGCTCCATGACCCTTGTCATCACAAAGCTCCATGACCCCTGTCATCACAATGATCCATGATTCCTTTCCTCACAGTGCTCCAGTACCCTTTTCATCACAATGCTCCATGCCATTGTCAGCACAATGCTCCTTGGACCCTGTCATCAAAATGCTCCATCCCCTTTTCATCACAATGCTCCAGATATCCTATCATTACAATGCTCCATGCCCGTGTCAACACAATGCTTCATGACCCCTGTCATCAAAATGCTTTATGAACATTCTTATCACAATGTTCCATGACCCCTGTCATCAAAATGATCCATGACCGTTGTCATCACAATGCTGCATGATACCTTTCATCCCAATCCTCTGTGACTGCTGTCATCATAATGCTCCAGGACAATTTTCATCACAATGCTCCATGCCCCCTGTCATCACAGTGCCCCATAAGCCCTGTAATCCCAATGCTCCATGACCCTGTCATCACAATGCTACATGACCCCTGTCATCACATTGTTCCATGGCCTATGTATTCACAATGTTCCATGGACCCTGTAATCACACTGCTCCATGTTCCTTTTCAACACAATGCTCCATGACCCCTGTCATCACAATGTTCCATGAAAGTTGTCATCAAAATGCTCCATGACCCCGGTCACCACAAGGTTCCCTGCCCTTGTCATCACAATGGTACATGGCCTTGTCATCACAATGTTCCATGGCCTCTGTCATCACCATGCTCCATGGTCTTTCTCATCACAATGCTCTATGACCCCTGTCATCACAATGCTTGATGACCATTGTCATCACAATGCTCCAAGGTCCCTGTCATCACAATGCCTCATGGTCTTTGTAATCACAATGCTCAATGACCACTGTCATCACAATGCTCCATGCCGTTGTCATCACAATGCTCCATGGCCCCTGTAATCACAATGCTCCATGCGCTTGTCATCACAATGCTCCAGAACATTAGTCATCATAATGCTCCATTCCCGTGTCATCACATTGCTCAATGACACTTGTCATCAAAATGTTCCTTGGTCTTTGTCATCACAATGCTCCATGATCCCTGTCATCACAATGATCCCTGCCAATGTCATCACAATGCTCCATGTCTCGTGTAATCACAATGCTCCATGCCCTTGTCATCACAATGCTCCAGTTCTGTTGTCATCACCATGCTTCATGCCAGTGTCATCACAATGCTCCATGAATCTTGTCTTCACAATGCTCCATGGCCCATGTCATCACAATGCTCCATGACCCCTGTGATCACAATGCTCTATGGCCTTTGTCATCACAATGACACGTCACCCCCGTCAACACAATGCCTGATGAACCCTGACATCAAAATGCTAAATGGCACTTGTCATCACAATGCTATATGAAGCCTGTCATCACTATTCACCATGTCACTTGTTTTCACAATGCTCCATGCCCCCTGTAATCCCAGTACTCCATGACCCCTTTCATCACAATGCCCAATGCCACCTCTCATCACAATTCTCCATGGCATTTGTCATCACGATGCTCCATGACACCTGTCATCACAATGCTCCATGACACTTGTCATCACAATGCTCCACGGCCCCTCTCATTACTGTGCTCCATAATAACTTGAATCACATTTCTAGATGACCAGTGCCATCACAATGCCCCATGACATTGTCATCACAATTCGCCGTGACCATTGTCATCACAATGCTCCATGAACCATGTCATCACAGGGTCCCAGGACACTTGTCATCACAATGATCCATTACCACTTTCATCACAATGCTCCATGACCACTGTCATCTCAATGCCCCATGGCCTTTGTATTCACAATGCTCCATGGCCCCTGTAATCAGAGTGCTCCATAACACCTTTCATCATAATGCTCCATGACCACTGCCATCTCAATGCCTCATGACGCCTGTCATCACAATTCTCCAAGGCCCCTCTCATCACAATGCTCCATGACACTTGTCATCACATTGCTCCATAACAACTGTCATCACAGTGTTCCCTGCCCATGTCATCACAATGCTCCATGTCCCCTATAATCACAATGCTCCAAGCCTTTTTCCTCACAATGCTGCAGAATTTTGTCATCACAATGTTCCATGGACGTGTCATCACAAAGCTACCTGACCCTGGTCATCACAGTTTTCCATGACCTTTGTCATCACAATGCTCTATGTCACTATTCATCACAATTCTCAATGACCACTTTAATCACTATGCTCGCTGACCATTTTCATCACATTTCTCTATTGTCATTACAATTCCCCATGGCCCCTTTCTTCACCATGCTCCATGATGCCTGTCATCACAATGCTCCATGGCTTTTGTTATCACAATGCGCCAGGACCAGTTTCATCACAATACTCCATCCCCCTTGTCATCACAGTGCATAATGAAAGCTTTCATTACAATGCTCCGTGACACTTGCCATCACAATGCTCCATGGCCTTTATCGTCACAATGCTCCCAGGCACTTTTCATCACGATGTTCCATGAAAACTTTCATCACATTGCTCCATGACCATTGTCATCACAATAGTCCATAGCCTTGTCAACACAATGCTGCATAATCCCTGTCATCACAATTCTCCATGACTGCTGTCATCACAATAATCCAGGACAATTTTCATAACAATGCTTCATGCCCCCAGTCATCACAGGGCTCCATGATACCTTTCATCACAATTCCTAGATGATCAATGTCATCACAATGCCCAATGACACCTGTCATCACAATTCGCTATGACCCTTGTCATCACAATACTCGATGAACCGTGTCATCACAGTGTTCCAGGACACATGTCATCACAATGATCCATTACTAATTTCATCACAATGCTCCAATACACCTGTCATCACAATGCTCCATGGCCCCTGTTATCATATTGCTCCATGATCTCTTTCATCACAATGCTCCATGACCACTGTCATCACCATACCTCAAGACGCCTGTCATCTCAATGCTCCATGGCTCTTTTCATCACAATGCCCCATGGGCCCTGTGATCACAATGCTCCATGCCCTTGTCATCAAAGTGCTCCAGAACTCTTGTCATCATAATGCTCCATGCCAATGTCATCAAAATATCCCATGACACTTGTCATCACAATGCTCCATGGCTTATGCCATCACAATTTTCCATGGCCCCTGTCATCGCAATGCTCCATGCCCTTTTCATCAAAATGCTCCAGAACTCTTGTCATCATAATGCTCCATGCCAATGTCATCAAAATGCCCCATGACACTTGTCATCACAATGCTCCATGGCCTTTGTCATCACAATGTTCCATGGCCCCTGTCATCACAGTGCTCCATTATACCTTTCATCACAATTCTAGATGACCACTGTCATCACCATGCCCCATGACAGATGTCATAACAATTCGCCATGGTCCTTGTCATCACAATGCTCCATGAACCTTGTCATCACAAGGTTCCAGGACTCTTGTCATCACAATGATCCATGATCACTTTCATCACAATGCTCCATGAAACCTGTCACCTCAATGCTCCATAGCTTTGTATTCACAATGCTCCATGGCCCCTGTCATCCCAGTGCTCCATGACCCCTTTCATCACAATGATCCAAGACCGCTGTCATTACAATGCCCCATGACGCCTGCCACCACAAATCTCCAAGGCCTCTCTTACCAAAAAGCTCCATGATCCCTGTCAGTACAATGTTCGATGACACTTTTCATCACAATGCTCCATGACCCCTGTCATCACAAAGTTCTCTGCCCATATCACCACAATGCTCCTTGTCACCTTTCATCACAATGCTCCATAATTCTTGTCATCGCAATGTTCCTTGACCGTGTCATCACAATGCTCCATGACCCTTGTCATCACAAAGCTCCATGACCCCTGTCATCACAATGATCCATGATTCCTTTCCTCACAGTGCTCCAGTACCCTTTTCATCACAATGCTCCATGCCATTGTCAGCACAATGCTCCTTGGACCCTGTCATCAAAATGCTCCATCCCCTTTTCATCACAATGCTCCAGATATCCTATCATTACAATGCTCCATGCCCGTGTCAACACAATGCTTCATGACCCGTGTCATCAAAATGCTTTATGAACATTCTTATCACAATGTTCCATGACCCCTGTCATCAAAATGATCCATGACCGTTGTCATCACAATGCTGCATGATACCTTTCATCCCAATCCTCTGTGACTGCTGTCATCATAATGCTCCAGGACAATTTTCATCACAATGCTCCATGCCCCCTGTCATCACAGTGCCCCATAAGCCCTGTAATCCCAATGCTCCATGACCCTGTCATCACAATGCTACATGACCCCTGTCATCACATTGTTCCATGGCCTATGTATTCACAATGTTCCATGGACCCTGTAATCACACTGCTCCATGTTCCTTTTCAACACAATGCTCCATGACCCCTGTCATCACAATGTTCCATGAAAGTTGTCATCAAAATGCTCCATGACCCCGGTCACCACAAGGTTCCCTGCCCTTGTCATCACAATGGTACATGGCCTTGTCATCACAATGTTCCATGCCTCTGTCATCACCATGCTCCATGGTCTTTCTCATCACAATGCTCTATGACCCCTGTCATCACAATGCTTGATGACCATTGTCATCACAATGCTCCAAGGTCCCTGTCATCACAATGCCTCATGGTCTTTGTAATCACAATGCTCAATGACCACTGTCATCACAATGCTCCATGGCCCCTGTAATCACAATGCTCCATGCGCTTGTCATCACAATGCTCCAGAACATTTGTCATCATAATGTTCCATTCCCGTGTCAACACATTGCTCAATGACACTTGTCATCAAAATGTTCCTTGGTCTTTGTCATCACAATGCTCCATGATCCCTGTCATCACAATGATCCCTGCCAATGTCATCACAATGCTCCATGTCTCCTGTAATCACAATGCTCCATGCCCTTGTCATCACAATGCTCCAGTTCTGTTGTCATCACCATGCTTCATGCCAGTGTCATCACAATGCTCCATGAATCTTGTCTTCACAATGCTCCATGGCCCATGTCATCACAATGCTCCATGACCCCTGTGATCACAATGCTCTATGGCCTTTGTCATCACAATGACACGTGACACCCGTCAACACAATGACTGATGAACCCTGACATCAAAATGCTAAATGGCACTTGTCATCACAATGCTATATGAAGCCTGTCATCACTATTCACCATGTCACTTGTTTTCACAATGCTCCATGCCCCCTGTAATTCCAGTACTCCATGACCCCTTTTATCACAATGCCCAATGCCACCTCTCATCACAATTCTCCATGGCATTTGTCATCACGATGCTCCATGACACCTGTCATCACAATGCTCCATGACACTTGTCATCACAATGCTCCATGGCCCCTCTCATTACTGTGCTCCATAATAACTTGAATCACATTTCTAGATGACCAGTGCCATCACAATGCCCCATGACATTGTCATCACAATTCGCCATGACCATTGTCATCACAATGCTCCATGAACCATGTCATCACAGGGTCCCAGGACACTTGTCATCACAATGATCCATTACCACTTTCATCACAATGCTCCATGACCACTGTCATCTCAATGCCCCATGGCCTTTGTATTCACAATGCTCCATGGCCCCTGTAATCAGAGTGCTCCATAACACCTTTCATCATAATGCTCCATGACCACTGCCATCTCAATGCCTCATGACGCCTGTCATCACAATTCTCCAAGGCCCCTCTCATCACAATGCTCCATGACACTTGTCATCACATTGCTCCATAACAACTGTCATCACAGTGTTCCCTGCCCATGTCATCACAATGCTCCATGTCCCCTATAATCACAATGCTCCAAGCCTTTTTCCTCACAATGCTGCAGAATTTTGTCATCACAATGTTCCATGGACGTGTCATCACAAAGCTACCTGACCCTGGTCATCACAGTTTTCCATGACCTTTGTCATCACAATGCTCTATGTCACTATTCATCACAATTCTCAATGACCACTTTAATCACTATGCTCGCTGACCATTTTCATCACATTTCTCTATTGTCATTACAATTCCCCATGGCCCCTTTCTTCACCATGCTCCATGATGCCTGTCATCACAATGCTCCATGGCTTTTGTTATCACAATGCGCCGGGACCAGTTTCATCACAATACTCCATCCCCCTTGTCATCACAGTGCATAATGAAAGCTTTCATTACAATGCTCCGTGACACTTGTCATCACAATGCTCCATGGCCTTTATCGTCACAATGCTCCCAGGCACTTTTCATCACGATGTTCCATGAAAACTTTCATCACATTGCTCCATGACCATTGTCATCACAATAGTCCATAGCCTTGTCAACACAATGCTGCATAATCCCTGTCATCACAATTCTCCATGACTGCTGTCATCACAATAATCCAGGACAATTTTCATAACAATGCTTCATGCCCCCAGTCATCACAGGGCTCCATGATACCTTTCATCACAATTCCTAGATGATCAATGTCATCACAATGCCCAATGACACCTGTCATCACAATTCGCTATGACCCTTGTCATCACAATACTCGATGAACCGTGTCATCACAGTGTTCCAGGACACATGTCATCACAATGATCCATTACTAATTTCATCACAATGCTCCAATACACCTGTCATCACAATGCTCCATGGCCCCTGTTATCATATTGCTCCATGATCTCTTTCATCACAATGCTCCATGACCACTGTCATCACCATACCTCAAGACGCCTGTCATCTCAATGCTCCATGGCTCTTTTCATCACAATGCCCCATGGGCCCTGTGATCACAATGCTCCATGCCCTTGTCATCAAAGTGCTCCAGAACTCTTGTCATCATAATGCTCCATGCCAATGTCATCAAAATATCCCATGAAACTTGTCATCACAATGCTCCATGGCTTATGCCATCACAATTTTCCATGGCCCCTGTCATCGCAATGCTCCATGCCCTTTTCATCAAAATGCTCCAGAACTCTTGTCATCATAATGCTCCATGCCAATGTCATCAAAATGCCCCATGACACTTGTCATCACAATGCTCCATGGCCTTTGTCATCACAATGTTCCATGGCCCCTGTCATCACAGTGCTCCATTATACCTTTCATCACAATTCTAGATGACCACTGTCATCACCATGCCCCATGACAGATGTCATAACAATTCGCCATGGTCCTTGTCATCACAATGCTCCATGAACCTTGTCATCACAAGGTTCCAGGACTCTTGTCATCACAATGATCCATGATCACTTTCATCACAATGCTCCATGAAACCTGTCACCTCAATGCTCCATAGCTTTGTATTCACAATGCTCCATGGCCCCTGTCATCCCAGTGCTCCATGACCCCTTTCATCACAATGATCCAAGACCGCTGTCATTACAATGCCCCATGACGCCTGCCACCACAAATCTCCAAGGCCTCTCTTACCAAAAAGCTCCATGATCCCTGTCAGTACAATGTTCGATGACACTTTTCATCACAATGCTCCATGACCCCTGTCATCACAAAGTTCTCTGCCCATATCACCACAATGCTCCTTGTCACCTTTCATCACAATGCTCCATAATTCTTGTCATCGCAATGTTCCTTGACCGTGTCATCACAATGCTCCATGACCCTTGTCATCACAAAGCTCCATGACCCCTGTCATCACAATGATCCATGATTCCTTTCCTCACAGTGCTCCAGTACCCTTTTCATCACAATGCTCCATGCCATTGTCAGCACAATGCTCCTTGGACCCTGTCATCAAAATGCTCCATCCCCTTTTCATCACAATGCTCCAGATATCCTATCATTACAATGCTCCATGCCCGTGTCAACACAATGCTTCATGACCCGTGTCATCAAAATGCTTTATGAACATTCTTATCACAATGTTCCATGACCCCTGTCATCAAAATGATCCATGACCGTTGTCATCACAATGCTGCATGATACCTTTCATCCCAATCCTCTGTGACTGCTGTCATCATAATGCTCCAGGACAATTTTCATCACAATGCTCCATGCCCCCTGTCATCACAGTGCCCCATAAGCCCTGTAATCCCAATGCTCCATGACCCTGTCATCACAATGCTACATGACCCCTGTCATCACATTGTTCCATGGCCTATGTATTCACAATGTTCCATGGACCCTGTAATCACACTGCTCCATGTTCCTTTTCAACACAATGCTCCATGACCCCTGTCATCACAATGTTCCATGAAAGTTGTCATCAAAATGCTCCATGACCCCGGTCACCACAAGGTTCCCTGCCCTTGTCATCACAATGGTACATGGCCTTGTCATCACAATGTTCCATGCCTCTGTCATCACCATGCTCCATGGTCTTTCTCATCACAATGCTCTATGACCCCTGTCATCACAATGCTTGATGACCATTGTCATCACAATGCTCCAAGGTCCCTGTCATCACAATGCCTCATGGTCTTTGTAATCACAATGCTCAATGACCACTGTCATCACAATGCTCCATGGCCCCTGTAATCACAATGCTCCATGCGCTTGTCATCACAATGCTCCAGAACATTTGTCATCATAATGCTCCATTCCCGTGTCAACACATTGCTCAATGACACTTGTCATCAAAATGTTCCTTGGTCTTTGTCATCACAATGCTCCATGATCCCTGTCATCACAATGATCCCTGCCAATGTCATCACAATGCTCCATGTCTCCTGTAATCACAATGCTCCATGCCCTTGTCATCACAATGCTCCAGTTCTGTTGTCATCACCATGCTTCATGCCAGTGTCATCACAATGCTCCATGAATCTTGTCTTCACAATGCTCCATGGCCCATGTCATCACAATGCTCCATGACCCCTGTGATCACAATGCTCTATGGCCTTTGTCATCACAATGACACGTGACACCCGTCAACACAATGACTGATGAACCCTGACATCAAAATGCTAAATGGCACTTGTCATCACAATGCTATATGAAGCCTGTCATCACTATTCACCATGTCACTTGTTTTCACAATGCTCCATGCCCCCTGTAATTCCGGTACTCCATGACCCCTTTTATCACAATGCCCAATGCCACCTCTCATCACAATTCTCCATGGCATTTGTCATCACGATGCTCCATGACACCTGTCATCACAATGCTCCATGACACTTGTCATCACAATGCTCCATGGCCCCTCTCATTACTGTGCTCCATAATAACTTGAATCACATTTCTAGATGACCAGTGCCATCACAATGCCCCATGACATTGTCATCACAATTCGCCATGACCATTGTCATCACAATGCTCCATGAACCATGTCATCACAGGGTCCCAGGACACTTGTCATCACAATGATCCATTACCACTTTCATCACAATGCTCCATGACCACTGTCATCTCAATGCCCCATGGCCTTTGTATTCACAATGCTCCATGGCCCCTGTAATCAGAGTGCTCCATAACACCTTTCATCATAATGCTCCATGACCACTGCCATCTCAATGCCTCATGACGCCTGTCATCACAATTCTCCAAGGCCCCTCTCATCACAATGCTCCATGACACTTGTCATCACATTGCTCCATAACAACTGTCATCACAGTGTTCCCTGCCCATGTCATCACAATGCTCCATGTCCCCTATAATCACAATGCTCCAAGCCTTTTTCCTCACAATGCTGCAGAATTTTGTCATCACAATGTTCCATGGACGTGTCATCACAAAGCTACCTGACCCTGGTCATCACAGTTTTCCATGACCTTTGTCATCACAATGCTCTATGTCACTATTCATCACAATTCTCAATGACCACTTTAATCACTATGCTCGCTGACCATTTTCATCACATTTCTCTATTGTCATTACAATTCCCCATGGCCCCTTTCTTCACCATGCTCCATGATGCCTGTCATCACAATGCTCCATGGCTTTTGTTATCACAATGCGCCGGGACCAGTTTCATCACAATACTCCATCCCCCTTGTCATCACAGTGCATAATGAAAGCTTTCATTACAATGCTCCGTGACACTTGTCATCACAATGCTCCATGGCCTTTATCGTCACAATGCTCCCAGGCACTTTTCATCACGATGTTCCATGAAAACTTTCATCACATTGCTCCATGACCATTGTCATCACAATAGTCCATAGCCTTGTCAACACAATGCTGCATAATCCCTCTCATCACAATTCTCCATGACTGCTGTCATCACAATAATCCAGGACAATTTTCATAACAATGCTTCATGCCCCCAGTCATCACAGTGCTCCATGATACCTTTCATCACAATTCCTAGATGATCAATGTCATCACAATGCCCAATGACACCTGTCATCACAATTCGCTATGACCCTTGTCATCACAATACTCGATGAACCGTGTCATCACAGTGTTCCAGGACACATGTCATCACAATGATCCATTACTAATTTCATCACAATGCTCCAATACACCTGTCATCACAATGCTCCATGGCCCCTGTTATCATATTGCTCCATGATCTCTTTCATCACAATGCTCCATGACCACTGTCATCACCATACCTCAAGACGCCTGTCATCTCAATGCTCCATGGCTCTTTTCATCACAATGCCCCATGGGCCCTGTGATCACAATGCTCCATGCCCTTGTCATCAAAGTGCTCCAGAACTCTTGTCATCATAATGCTCCATGCCAATGTCATCAAAATATCCCATGACACTTGTCATCACAATGCTCCATGGCTTATGCCATCACAATTTTCCATGGCCCCTGTCATCACAATGCTCCATGCCCTTTTCATCAAAATGCTCCAGAACTCTTGTCATCATAATGCTCCATGCCAATGTCATCAAAATGCCCCATGACACTTGTCATCACAATGCTCCATGGCCTTTGTCATCACAATGTTCCATGGCCCCTGTCATCACAGTGCTCCATTATACCTTTCATCACAATTCTAGATGACCACTGTCATCACCATGCCCCATGACAGATGTCATAACAATTCGCCATGGTCCTTGTCATCACAATGCTCCATGAACCTTGTCATCACAAGGTTCCAGGACTCTTGTCATCACAATGATCCATGATCACTTTCATCACAATGCTCCATGAAACCTGTCACCTCAATGCTCCATAGCCTTTCTATTCACAATGCTCCATGGCCCCTGTCATCCCAGTGCTCCATGACCCCTTTCATCACAATGATCCAAGACCGCTGTCATTACAATGCCCCATGACGCCTGCCACCACAAATCTCCAAGGCCTCTCTTACCAAAAAGCTCCATGATCCCTGTCAGTACAATGTTCGATGACACTTTTCATCACTATGCTCCATGACCCCTGTCATCACAAAGTTCTCTGCCCATATCACCACAATGCTCCTTGTCACCTTTCATCACAATGCTCCATAATTCTTGTCATCGCAATGTTCCTTGACCGTGTCATCACAATGCTCCATGACCCTTGTCATCACAAAGCTCCATGACCCCTGTCATCACAATGATCCATGATTCCTTTCCTCACAGTGCTCCAGTACCCTTTTCATCACAATGCTCCATGCCATTGTCAGCACAATGCTCCTTGGACCCTGTCATCAAAATGCTCCATCCCCTTTTCATCACAATGCTCCAGATATCCTATCATTACAATGCTCCATGCCCGTGTCAACACAATGCTTCATGACCCGTGTCATCAAAATGCTTTATGAACATTCTTATCACAATGTTCCATGACCCCTGTCATCAAAATGATCCATGACCGTTGTCATCACAATGCTGCATGATACCTTTCATCCCAATCCTCTGTGACTGCTGTCATCATAATGCTCCAGGACAATTTTCATCACAATGCTCCATGCCCCCTGTCATCACAGTGCCCCATAAGCCCTGTAATCCCAATGCTCCATGACCCTGTCATCACAATGCTACATGACCCCTGTCATCACATTGTTCCATGGCCTATGTATTCACAATGTTCCATGGACCCTGTAATCACACTGCTCCATGTTCCTTTTCAACACAATGCTCCATGACCCCTGTCATCACAATGTTCCATGAAAGTTGTCATCAAAATGCTCCATGACCCCGGTCACCACAAGGTTCCCTGCCCTTGTCATCACAATGGTACATGGCCTTGTCATCACAATGTTCCATGCCTCTGTCATCACCATGCTCCATGGTCTTTCTCATCACAATGCTCTATGACCCCTGTCATCACAATGCTTGATGACCATTGTCATCACAATGCTCCAAGGTCCCTGTCATCACAATGCCTCATGGTCTTTGTAATCACAATGCTCAATGACCACTGTCATCACAATGCTCCATGGCCCCTGTAATCACAATGCTCCATGCGCTTGTCATCACAATGCTCCAGAACATTTGTCATCATAATGCTCCATTCCCGTGTCAACACATTGCTCAATGACACTTGTCATCAAAATGTTCCTTGGTCTTTGTCATCACAATGCTCCATGATCCCTGTCATCACAATGATCCCTGCCAATGTCATCACAATGCTCCATGTCTCCTGTAATCACAATGCTCCATGCCCTTGTCATCACAATGCTCCAGTTCTGTTGTCATCACCATGCTTCATGCCAGTGTCATCACAATGCTCCATGAATCTTGTCTTCACAATGCTCCATGGCCCATGTCATCACAATGCTCCATGACCCCTGTGATCACAATGCTCTATGGCCTTTGTCATCACAATGACACGTGACACCCGTCAACACAATGACTGATGAACCCTGACATCAAAATGCTAAATGGCACTTGTCATCACAATGCTATATGAAGCCTGTCATCACTATTCACCATGTCACTTGTTTTCACAATGCTCCATGCCCCCTGTAATTCCGGTACTCCATGACCCCTTTTATCACAATGCCCAATGCCACCTCTCATCACAATTCTCCATGGCATTTGTCATCACGATGCTCCATGACACCTGTCATCACAATGCTCCATGACACTTGTCATCACAATGCTCCATGGCCCCTCTCATTACTGTGCTCCATAATAACTTGAATCACATTTCTAGATGACCAGTGCCATCACAATGCCCCATGACATTGTCATCACAATTCGCCATGACCATTGTCATCACAATGCTCCATGAACCATGTCATCACAGGGTCCCAGGACACTTGTCATCACAATGATCCATTACCACTTTCATCACAATGCTCCATGACCACTGTCATCTCAATGCCCCATGGCCTTTGTATTCACAATGCTCCATGGCCCCTGTAATCAGAGTGCTCCATAACACCTTTCATCATAATGCTCCATGACCACTGCCATCTCAATGCCTCATGACGCCTGTCATCACAATTCTCCAAGGCCCCTCTCATCACAATGCTCCATGACACTTGTCATCACATTGCTCCATAACAACTGTCATCACAGTGTTCCCTGCCCATGTCATCACAATGCTCCATGTCCCCTATAATCACAATGCTCCAAGCCTTTTTCCTCACAATGCTGCAGAATTTTGTCATCACAATGTTCCATGGACGTGTCATCACAAAGCTACCTGACCCTGGTCATCACAGTTTTCCATGACCTTTGTCATCACAATGCTCTATGTCACTATTCATCACAATTCTCAATGACCACTTTAATCACTATGCTCGCTGACCATTTTCATCACATTTCTCTATTGTCATTACAATTCCCCATGGCCCCTTTCTTCACCATGCTCCATGATGCCTGTCATCACAATGCTCCATGGCTTTTGTTATCACAATGCGCCGGGACCAGTTTCATCACAATACTCCATCCCCCTTGTCATCACAGTGCATAATGAAAGCTTTCATTACAATGCTCCGTGACACTTGTCATCACAATGCTCCATGGCCTTTATCGTCACAATGCTCCCAGGCACTTTTCATCACGATGTTCCATGAAAACTTTCATCACATTGCTCCATGACCATTGTCATCACAATAGTCCATAGCCTTGTCAACACAATGCTGCATAATCCCTGTCATCACAATTCTCCATGACTGCTGTCATCACAATAATCCAGGACAATTTTCATAACAATGCTTCATGCCCCCAGTCATCACAGTGCTCCATGATACCTTTCATCACAATTCCTAGATGATCAATGTCATCACAATGCCCAATGACACCTGTCATCACAATTCGCTATGACCCTTGTCATCACAATACTCGATGAACCGTGTCATCACAGTGTTCCAGGACACATGTCATCACAATGATCCATTACTAATTTCATCACAATGCTCCAATACACCTGTCATCACAATGCTCCATGGCCCCTGTTATCATATTGCTCCATGATCTCTTTCATCACAATGCTCCATGACCACTGTCATCACCATACCTCAAGACGCCTGTCATCTCAATGCTCCATGGCTCTTTTCATCACAATGCCCCATGGGCCCTGTGATCACAATGCTCCATGCCCTTGTCATCAAAGTGCTCCAGAACTCTTGTCATCATAATGCTCCATGCCAATGTCATCAAAATATCCCATGACACTTGTCATCACAATGCTCCATGGCTTATGCCATCACAATTTTCCATGGCCCCTGTCATCACAATGCTCCATGCCCTTTTCATCAAAATGCTCCAGAACTCTTGTCATCATAATGCTCCATGCCAATGTCATCAAAATGCCCCATGACACTTGTCATCACAATGCTCCATGGCCTTTGTCATCACAATGTTCCATGGCCCCTGTCATCACAGTGCTCCATTATACCTTTCATCACAATTCTAGATGACCACTGTCATCACCATGCCCCATGACAGATGTCATAACAATTCGCCATGGTCCTTGTCATCACAATGCTCCATGAACCTTGTCATCACAAGGTTCCAGGACTCTTGTCATCACAATGATCCATGATCACTTTCATCACAATGCTCCATGAAACCTGTCACCTCAATGCTCCATAGCCTTTGTATTCACAATGCTCCATGGCCCCTGTCATCCCAGTGCTCCATGACCCCTTTCATCACAATGATCCAAGACCGCTGTCATTACAATGCCCCATGACGCCTGCCACCACAAATCTCCAAGGCCTCTCTTACCAAAAAGCTCCATGATCCCTGTCAGTACAATGTTCGATGACACTTTTCATCACTATGCTCCATGACCCCTGTCATCACAAAGTTCTCTGCCCATATCATCACAATGCTCCTTGTCACCTTTCATCACAATGCTCCATAATTCTTGTCATCGCAATGTTCCTTGACCGTGTCATCACAATGCTCCATGACCCTTGTCATCACAAAGCTCCATGACCCCTGTCATCACAATGATCCATGATTCCTTTCCTCACAGTGCTCCAGTACCCTTTTCATCACAATGCTCCATGCCATTGTCAGCACAATGCTCCTTGGACCTTGTCATCAAAATGCTCCATCCCCTTTTCATCACAATGCTCCAGATATCCTATCATTACAATGCTCCATGCCCGTGTCAACACAATGCTTCATGACCCCGTCATCAAAATGCTTTATGAACATTCTTATCACAATGTTCCATGACCCCTGTCATCAAAATGATCCATGACCGTTGTCATCACAATGCTGCATGATACCTTTCATCCCAATCCTCTGTGACTGCTGTCATCATAATGCTCCAGGACAATTTTCATCACAATGCTCCATGCCCCCTGTCATCACAGTGCCCCATAAGCCCTGTAATCCCAATGCTCCATGACCCTGTCATCACAATGCTACATGACCCCTGTCATCACATTGTTCCATGGCCTATGTATTCACAATGTTCCATGGACCCTGTAATCACACTGCTCCATGTTCCTTTTCAACACAATGCTCCATGACCCCTGTCATCACAATGTTCCATGAAAGTTGTCATCAAAATGCTCCATGACCCCGGTCACCACAAGGTTCCCTGCCCTTGTCATCACAATGGTACATGGCCTTGTCATCACAATGTTCCATGGCCTCTGTCATCACCATGCTCCATGGTCTTTCTCATCACAATGCTCTATGACCCCTGTCATCACAATGCTTGATGACCATTGTCATCACAATGCTCCAAGGTCCCTGTCATCACAATGCCTCATGGTCTTTGTAATCACAATGCTCAATGACCACTGTCATCACAATGCTCCATGCCGTTGTCATCACAATGCTCCATGGCCCCTGTAATCACAATGCTCCATGCGCTTGTCATCACAATGCTCCAGAACATTTGTCATCATAATGCTCCATTCCCGTGTCATCACATTGCTCAATGACACTTGTCATCAAAATGTTCCTTGGTCTTTGTCATCACAATGCTCCATGATCCCTGTCATCACAATGATCCCTGCCAATGTCATCACAATGCTCCATGTCTCCTGTAATCACAATGCTCCATGCCCTTGTCATCACAATGCTCCAGTTCTGTTGTCATCACCATGCTTCATGCCAGTGTCATCACAATGCTCCATGAATCTTGTCTTCACAATGCTCCATGGCCCATGTCATCACAATGCTCCATGACCCCTGTGATCACAATGCTCTATGGCTTTTGTCATCACAATGACACGTGACCCCCGTCAACACAATGCCTGATGAACCCTGACATCAAAATGCTAAATGGCACTTGTCATCACAATGCTATATGAAGCCTGTCATCACTATTCACCATGTCACTTGTTTTCACAATCCTCCATGCCCCCTGTAATCCCAGTACTCCATGACCCCTTTCATCACAATGCCCAATGCCACCTCTCATCACAATTCTCCATGGCATTTGTCATCACAATGCTCCATGACACTTGTCATCACAAAGCTCCATGGCCCCTCTCATTACTGTGCTCCATAATAACTTGAATCACATTTCTAGATGACCAGTGCCATCACAATGCCCCATGACATTGTCATCACAATTCGCCATGACCATTGTCATCACAATGCTCCATGAATCATGTCATCACAGGGTCCCAGGACACTTGTCATCACAATGATCCATTACCACTTTCATCACAATGCTCCATGACCACTGTCATCTCAATGCCCCATGGCCTTTGTATTCACAATGCTCCATGGCCCCTGTAATCACAGTGCTCCATAACACCTTTCATCATAATGCTCCATGACCACTGCCATCTCAATGCCTCATGACGCCTGTCATCACAATTCTCCAAGGCCCCTCTCATCACAATGCTCCATGACACTTGTCATCACATTGCTCCATAACAACTGTCATCACAGTGTTCCCTGCCCATGTCATCACAATGCTCCATGTCCCCTATAATCACAATGCTCCAAGCCTTTTTCCTCACAATGCTGCAGAATTTTGTCATCACAATGTTCCATGGACGTGTCATCACAAAGCTACATGACCCTGGTCATCACAGTTCTCCATGACCTTTGTCATCACAATGCTCTATGTCACTATTCATCACATTTCTCAATGACCACTTTAATCACTATGCTCGCTGACCATTTTCATCACATTTCTCTATTGTCATTACAATTCCCCATGGCCCCTTTCTTCACCATGCTCCATGATGCCTGTCATCACAATGCTCCATGGCTTTTGTTATCACAATGCGCCAGGACCAGTTTCATCACAATACTCCATCCCCCTTGTCATCACAGTGCATAATGAAAGCTTTCATTACAATGCTCCATGACACTTGTCATCACAATGCTCCATGGCCTTTATCGTCACAATGCTCCCAGGCACTTTTCATCACGATGTTCCATGAAAACTTTCATCACATTGCTCCATGACCATTGTCATCACAATAGTCCATAGCCTTGTCAACACAATGCTGCATAATCCCTGTCATCACAATTCTCCATGACTGCTGTCATCACAATAATCCAGGACAATTTTCATAACAATGCTTCATGCCCCCAGTCATCACAGTGCTCCATGATACCTTTCATCACAATTCCTAGATGATCAATGTCATCACAATGCCCAATGACACCTGTCATCACAATTCGCTATGACCCTTGTCATCACAATACTCGATGAACCGTGTCATCACAGTGTTCCAGGACACATGTCATCACAATGATCCATTACTAATTTCATCACAATGCTCCAATACAACTGTCATCACAATGCTCCATGGCCCCTGTTATCATATTGCTCCATGATCTCTTTCATCACAATGCTCCATGACCACTGTCATCACCTTAGCTCAAGACGCCTGTCATCTCAATGCTCCATGGCTCTTTTCATCACAATGCCCCATGGGCCCTGTGATCACAATGCTCCATGCCCTTGTCATCAAAGTGCTCCAGAACTCTTGTCATCATAATGCTCCATGCCAATGTCATCAAAATGTCCCATGACACTTGTCATCACAATGCTCCATGGCTTATGCCATCACAATTTTCCATGGCCCCTGTCATCACAATGCTCCATGCCCTTTTCATCAAAATGCTCCAGAACTCTTGTCATCATAATGCTCCATTCCAGTGTCATCAAAATACCCCATGACACTTGTCATCACAATGCTCCATGGCCTTTGTCATCACAATGTTCCATGACCCCTGTCATCACAGTGCTCCATTATACCTTTCATCACAATTCTAGACGACCACTGTCATCACCATGCCCCATGACAGATGTCATAACAATTCGCCATGATCCTTGTCATCACAATGCTCCATGAACCTTGTCATCACAAGGTTCCAGGACTCTTGTCATCACAATGATCCATGATCACTTTCATCACAATGCTCCATGAAACCTGTCACCTCAATGCTCCATAGCCTTTGTATTCACAATGCTCCATGGCCCCTGTCATCCCAGTGCTCCATGACCCCTTTCATCACAATGATCCAAGACCGCTGTCATTACAATGCCCCATGACGCCTGCCACCACAAATCTCCAAGGCCTCTCTTACCAAAAAGCTCCATGATCCCTGTCAGTACAATGTTCGATGACACTTTTCATCACAATGCTCCATGACCCCTGTCATCACAAAGTTCTCTGCCCATATCATCACAATGCTCCTTGTCACCTTTCATCACAATGCTCCATGTCCTTTCATCACAATGCTCCATAATTCTTGTCATCGCAATGTTCCTTGACCGTGTCATCACAATGCTCCATGACCCTTGTCATCACAAAGCTCCATGACCCCTGTCATCACAATGATCCATGATTCCTTTCCTCACAGTGCTCCAGTACCCTTTTCATCACAATGCTCCATGCCATTGTCAGCACAATGCTCCTTGGACCCTGTCATCAAAATGCTCCATCCCCTTTTCATCACAATGCTCCAGATATCCTATCATTACAATGCTCCATGCCCGTGTCAACACAATGCTTCATGACCCCGTCATCAAAATGCTTTATGAACATTCTTATCACAATGTTCCATGACCCCTGTCATCAAAATGATCCATGACCGTTGTCATCACAATGCTGCATGATACCTTTCATCCCAATCCTCTGTGACTGCTGTCATCATAATGCTCCAGGACAATTTTCATCACAATGCTCCATGCCCCCTGTCATCACAGTGCCCCATAAGCCCTGTAATCCCAATGCTCCATGACCCTGTCATCACAATGCTACATGACCCCTGTCATCACATTGTTCCATGGCCTATGTATTCACAATGTTCCATGGACCCTGTAATCACACTGCTCCATGTTCCTTTTCAACACAATGCTCCATGACCCCTGTCATCACAATGTTCCATGAAAGTTGTCATCAAAATGCTCCATGACCCCGGTCACCACAAGGTTCCCTGCCCTTGTCATCACAATGGTACATGGCCTTGTCATCACAATGTTCCATGGCCTCTGTCATCACCATGCTCCATGGTCTTTCTCATCACAATGCTCTATGACCCCTGTCATCACAATGCTTGATGACCATTGTCATCACAATGCTCCAAGGTCCCTGTCATCACAATGCCTCATGGTCTTTGTAATCACAATGCTCAATGACCACTGTCATCACAATGCTCCATGCCGTTGTCATCACAATGCTCCATGGCCCCTGTAATCACAATGCTCCATGCGCTTGTCATCACAATGCTCCAGAACATTTGTCATCATAATGCTCCATTCCCGTGTCATCACATTGCTCAATGACACTTGTCATCAAAATGTTCCTTGGTCTTTGTCATCACAATGCTCCATGATCCCTGTCATCACAATGATCCCTGCCAATGTCATCACAATGCTCCATGTCTCCTGTAATCACAATGCTCCATGCCCTTGTCATCACAATGCTCCAGTTCTGTTGTCATCACCATGCTTCATGCCAGTGTCATCACAATGCTCCATGAATCTTGTCTTCACAATGCTCCATGGCCCATGTCATCACAATGCTCCATGACCCCTGTGATCACAATGCTCTATGGCTTTTGTCATCACAATGACACGTGACCCCCGTCAACACAATGCCTGATGAACCCTGACATCAAAATGCTAAATGGCACTTGTCATCACAATGCTATATGAAGCCTGTCATCACTATTCACCATGTCACTTGTTTTCACAATCCTCCATGCCCCCTGTAATCCCAGTACTCCATGACCCCTTTCATCACAATGCCCAATGCCACCTCTCATCACAATTCTCCATGGCATTTGTCATCACAATGCTCCATGACACTTGTCATCACAAAGCTCCATGGCCCCTCTCATTACTGTGCTCCATAATAACTTGAATCACATTTCTAGATGACCAGTGCCATCACAATGCCCCATGACATTGTCATCACAATTCGCCATGACCATTCTCATCACAATGCTCCATGAATCATGTCATCACAGGGTCCCAGGACACTTGTCATCACAATGATCGATTACCACTTTCATCACAATGCTCCATGACCACTGTCATCTCAATGCCCCATGGCCTTTGTATTCACAATGCTCCATGGCCCCTGTAATCACAGTGCTCCATAACACCTTTCATCATAATGCTCCATGACCACTGCCATCTCAATGCCTCATGACGCCTGTCATCACAATTCTCCAAGGCCCCTCTCATCACAATGCTCCATGACACTTGTCATCACATTGCTCCATAACAACTGTCATCACAGTGTTCCCTGCCCATGTCATCACAATGCTCCATGTCCCCTATAATCACAATGCTCCAAGCCTTTTTCCTCACAATGCTGCAGAATTTTGTCATCACAATGTTCCATGGACGTGTCATCACAAAGCTACATGACCCTGGTCATCACAGTTCTCCATGACCTTTGTCATCACAATGCTCTATGTCACTATTCATCACATTTCTCAATGACCACTTTAATCACTATGCTCGCTGACCATTTTCATCACATTTCTCTATTGTCATTACAATTCCCCATGGCCCCTTTCTTCACCATGCTCCATGATGCCTGTCATCACAATGCTCCATGGCTTTTGTTATCACAATGCGCCAGGACCAGTTTCATCACAATACTCCATCCCCCTTGTCATCACAGTGCATAATGAAAGCTTTCATTACAATGCTCCATGACACTTGTCATCACAATGCTCCATGGCCTTTATCGTCACAATTCTCCCAGGCACTTTTCATCACGATGTTCCATGAAAACTTTCATCACATTGCTCCATGACCATTGTCATCACAATAGTCCATAGCCTTGTCAACACAATGCTGCATAATCCCTGTCATCACAATTCTCCATGACTGCTGTCATCACAATAATCCAGGACAATTTTCATAACAATGCTTCATGCCCCCAGTCATCACAGTGCTCCATGATACCTTTCATCACAATTCCTAGATGATCAATGTCATCACAATGCCCAATGACACCTGTCATCACAATTCGCTATGACCCTTGTCATCACAATACTCGATGAACCGTGTCATCACAGTGTTCCAGGACACATGTCATCACAATGATCCATTACTAATTTCATCACAATGCTCCAATACAACTGTCATCACAATGCTCCATGGCCCCTGTTATCATATTGCTCCATGATCTCTTTCATCACAATGCTCCATGACCACTGTCATCACCTTAGCTCAAGACGCCTGTCATCTCAATGCTCCATGGCTCTTTTCATCACAATGCCCCATGGGCCCTGTGATCACAATGCTCCATGCCCTTGTCATCAAAGTGCTCCAGAACTCTTGTCATCATAATGCTCCATGCCAATGTCATCAAAATGTCCCATGACACTTGTCATCACAATGCTCCATGGCTTATGCCATCACAATTTTCCATGGCCCCTGTCATCACAATGCTCCATGCCCTTTTCATCAAAATGCTCCAGAACTCTTGTCATCATAATGCTCCATTCCAGTGTCATCAAAATACCCCATGACACTTGTCATCACAATGCTCCATGGCCTTTGTCATCACAATGTTCCATGGCCCCTGTCATCACAGTGCTCCATTATACCTTTCATCACAATTCTAGACGACCACTGTCATCACCATGCCCCATGACAGATGTCATAACAATTCGCCATGATCCTTGTCATCACAATGCTCCATGAACCTTGTCATCACAAGGTTCCAGGACTCTTGTCATCACAATGATCCATGATCACTTTCATCACAATGCTCCATGAAACCTGTCACCTCAATGCTCCATAGCCTTTGTATTCACAATGCTCCATGGCCCCTGTCATCCCAGTGCTCCATGACCCCTTTCATCACAATGATCCAAGACCGCTGTCATTACAATGCCCCATGACGCCTGACACCACAAATCTCCAAGGCCTCTCTTACCAAAAAGCTCCATGATCCCTGTCAGTACAATGTTCGATGACACTTTTCATCACAATGCTCCATGACCCCTGTCATCACAAAGTTCTCTGCCCATATCATCACAATGCTCCTTGTCACCTTTCATCACAATGCTCCATGTCCTTTCATCACAATGCTCCATAATTCTTGTCATCGCAATGTTCCTTGACCGTGTCATCACAATGCTCCATGACCCTTGTCATCACAAAGCTCCATGACCCCTGTCATCACAATGATACATGATTCCTTTCCTCACAGTGCTCCAGTACCCTTTTCATCACAATGCTCCATGCCATTGTCAGCACAATGCTCCTTGGACCCTGTCATCAAAATGCTCCATCCCCTTTTCATCACAATGCTCCAGATATCCTATCATTACAATGCTCCATGCCCGTGTCAACACAATGCTTCATGACCCCTGTCATCAAAATGCTTTATGAACATTCTTATCACAATGTTCCATGACCCCTGTCATCAAAATGATCCATGACCGTTGTCATCACAATGCTGCATGATACCTTTCATCCCAATCCTCTGTGACTGCTGTCATCATAATGCTCCAGGACAATTTTCATCACAATGCTCCATGCCCCCTGTCATCACAGTGCCCCATAAGCCCTGTAATCCCAATGCTCCATGACCCTGTCATCACAATGCTACATGACCCCTGTCATCACATTGTTCCATGGCCTATGTATTCACAATGTTCCATGGACCCTGTAATCACACTGCTCCATGTTCCTTTTCAACACAATGCTCCATGACCCCTGTCATCACAATGTTCCATGAAAGTTGTCATCAAAATGCTCCATGACCCCGGTCACCACAAGGTTCCCTGCCCTTGTCATCACAATGGTACATGGCCTTGTCATCACAATGTTCCATGGCCTCTGTCATCACCATGCTCCATGGTCTTTCTCATCACAATGCTCTATGACCCCTGTCATCACAATGCTTGATGACCATTGTCATCACAATGCTCCAAGGTCCCTGTCATCACAATGCCTCATGGTCTTTGTAATCACAATGCTCAATGACCACTGTCATCACAATGCTCCATGGCCCCTGTAATCACAATGCTCCATGCGCTTGTCATCACAATGCTCCAGAACATTTGTCATCATAATGCTCCATTCCCGTGTCAACACATTGCTCAATGACACTTGTCATCAAAATGTTCCTTGGTCTTTGTCATCACAATGCTCCATGATCCCTGTCATCACAATGATCCCTGCCAATGTCATCACAATGCTCCATGTCTCCTGTAATCACAATGCTCCATGCCCTTGTCATCACAATGCTCCAGTTCTGTTGTCATCACCATGCTTCATGCCAGTGTCATCACAATGCTCCATGAATCTTGTCTTCACAATGCTCCATGGCCCATGTCATCACAATGCTCCATGACCCCTGTGATCACAATGCTCTATGGCCTTTGTCATCACAATGACACGTGACACCCGTCAACACAATGACTGATGAACCCTGACATCAAAATGCTAAATGGCACTTGTCATCACAATGCTATATGAAGCCTGTCATCACTATTCACCATGTCACTTGTTTTCACAATGCTCCATGCCCCCTGTAATTCCAGTACTCCATGACCCCTTTCATCACAATGCCCAATGCCACCTCTCATCACAATTCTCCATGGCATTTGTCATCACGATGCTCCATGACACCTGTCATCACAATGTTCCATGACACTTGTCATCACAATGCTCCATGGCCCCTCTCATTACTGTGCTCCATAATAACTTGAATCACATTTCTAGATGACCCGTGCCATCACAATGCCCCATGACATTGTCATCACAATTCGCCATGACCATTGTCATCACAATGCTCCATGAACCATGTCATCACAGGGTCCCAGGACACTTGTCATCACAATGATCCATTACCACTTTCATCACAATGCTCCATGACCACTGTCATCTCAATGCCCCATGGCCTTTGTATTCACAATGCTCCATGGCCCCTGTAATCACAGTGCTCCATAACACCTTTCATCATAATGCTCCATGACCACTGCCATCTCAATGCCTCATGACGCCTGTCATCACAATTCTCCAAGGCCCCTCTCATCACAATGCTCCATGACACTTGTCATCACATTGCTCCATAACAACTGTCATCACAGTGTTCCCTGCCCATGTCATCACAATGCTCCATGTCCCCTATAATCACAATGCTCCAAGCCTTTTTCCTCACAATGATGCAGAATTTTGTCATCACAATGTTCCATGGACGTGTCATCACAATGCTACATGACCCTGGTCATCACAGTTTTCCATGACCTTTGTCATCACAATGCTCTATGTCACTATTCATCACAATTCTCAATGACCACTTTAATCACTATGCTCGCTGACCATTTTCATCACATTTCTCTATTGTCATTACAATTCCCCATGGCCCCTTTCTTCACCATGCTCCATGATGCCTGTCATCACAATGCTCCATGGCTTTTGTTATCACAATGCGCCAGGACCAGTTTCATCACAATACTCCATCCCCCTTGTCATCACAGTGCATAATGAAAGCTTTCATTACAATGCTCCGTGACACTTGTCATCACAATGCTCCATGGCCTTTATCGTCACAATGCTCCCAGGCACTTTTCATCACGATGTTCCATGAAAACTTTCATCACATTGCTCCATGACCATTGTCATCACAATAGTCCATAGCCTTGTCAACACAATGCTGCATAATCCCTGTCATCACAATTCTCCATGACTGCTGTCATCACAATAATCCAGGACAATTTTCATAACAATGCTTCATGCCCCCAGTCATCACAGTGCTCCATGATAGCTTTCATCACAATTCCTAGATGATCAATGTCATCACAATGCCCAATGACACCTGTCATCACAATTCGCTATGACCCTTGTCATCACAATACTCGATGAACCGTGTCATCACAGTGTTCCAGGACACATGTCATCACAATGATCCATTACTAATTTCATCACAATGCTCCAATACACCTGTCATCACAATGCTCCATGGCCCCTGTTATCATATTGCTCCATGATCTCTTTCATCACAATGCTCCATGACCACTGTCATCACCATACCTCAAGACGCCTGTCATCTCAATGCTCCATGGCTCTTTTCATCACAATGCCCCATGGGCCCTGTGATCACAATGCTCCATGCCCTTGTCATCAAAGTGCTCCAGAACTCTTGTCATCATAATGCTCCATGCCAATGTCATCAAAATATCCCATGACACTTGTCATCACAATGCTCCATGGCTTATGCCATCACAATTTTCCATGGCCCCTGTCATCACAATGCTCCATGCCCTTTTCATCAAAATGCTCCAGAACTCTTGTCATCATAATGCTCCATGCCAATGTCATCAAAATGCCCCATGACACTTGTCATCACAATGCTCCATGGCCTTTGTCATCACAATGTTCCATGGCCCCTGTCATCACAGTGCTCCATTATATCTTTCATCACAATTCTAGATGACCACTGTCATCACCATGCCCCATGACAGATGTCATAACAATTCGCCATGGTCCTTGTCATCAGAATGCTCCATGAACCTTGTCATCACAAGGTTCCAGGTATCTTGTCATTACAATGATCCATGATCACTTTCATCACAATGCTCCATGAAACCTGTCACCTCAATGCTCCATAGCCTTTGTATTCACAATGCTCCATGGCCCCTGTCATCCCAGTGCTCCATGACCCCTTTCATCACAATGATCCAAGACCGCTGTCATTACAATGCCCCATGACGCCTGCCACCACAAATCTCCAAGGCCTCTCTTACCAAAAAGCTCCATGATCCCTGTCAGTACAATGTTCGATGACACTTTTCATCACAATGCTCCATGACCCCTGTCATCACAAAGTTCTCTGCCCATATCATCACAATGCTCCTTGTCACCTTTCATCACAATGCTCCATGTCCTTTCATCACAATGCTCCATAATTCTTGTCATCGCAATGTTCCTTGACCGTGTCATCACAATGCTCCATGACCCTTGTCATCACAAAGCTCCATGACCCCTGTCATCACAATGATCCATGATTCCTTTCCTCACAGTGCTCCAGTACCCTTTTCATCACAATGCTCCATGCCATTGTCAGCACAATGCTCCTTGGACCCTGTCATCAAAATGCTCCATCCCCTTTTCATCACAATGCTCCAGATATCCTATCATTACAATGCTCCATGCCCGTGTCAACACAATGCTTCATGACCCCTGTCATCAAAATGCTTTATGAACATTCTTATCACAATGTTCCATGACCCCTGTCATCAAAATGATCCATGACCGTTGTCATCACAATGCTGCATGATACCTTTCATCCCAATCCTCTGTGACTGCTGTCATCATAATGCTCCAGGACAATTTTCATCACAATGCTCCATGCCCCCTGTCATCACAGTGCCCCATAAGCCCTGTAATCCCAATGCTCCATGACCCTGTCATCACAATGCTACATGACCCCTGTCATCACATTGTTCCATGGCCTATGTATTCACAATGTTCCATGGACCCTGTAATCACACTGCTCCATGTTCCTTTTCAACACAATGCTCCATGACCCCTGTCATCACAATGTTCCATGAAAGTTGTCATCAAAATGCTCCATGACCCCGGTCACCACAAGGTTCCCTGCCCTTGTCATCACAATGGTACATGGCCTTGTCATCACAATGTTCCATGGCCTCTGTCATCACCATGCTCCATGGTCTTTCTCATCACAATGCTCTATGACCCCTGTCATCACAATGCTTGATGACCATTGTCATCACAATGCTCCAAGGTCCCTGTCATCACAATGCCTCATGGTCTTTGTAATCACAATGCTCAATGACCACTGTCATCACAATGCTCCATGCCGTTGTCATCACAATGCTCCATGGCCCCTGTAATCACAATGCTCCATGCGCTTGTCATCACAATGCTCCAGAACATTTGTCATCATAATGCTCCATTCCCGTGTCATCACATTGCTCAATGACACTTGTCATCAAAATGTTCCTTGGTCTTTGTCATCACAATGCTCCATGATCCCTGTCATCACAATGATCCCTGCCAATGTCATCACAATGCTCCATGTCTCCTGTAATCACAATGCTCCATGCCCTTGTCATCACAATGCTCCAGTTCTGTTGTCATCACCATGCTTCATGCCAGTGTCATCACAATGCTCCATGAATCTTGTCTTCACAATGCTCCATGGCCCATGTCATCACAATGCTCCATGACCCCTGTGATCACAATGCTCTATGGCTTTTGTCATCACAATGACACGTGACCCCCGTCAACACAATGCCTGATGAACCCTGACATCAAAATGCTAAATGGCACTTGTCATCACAATGCTATATGAAGCCTGTCATCACTATTCACCATGTCACTTGTTTTCACAATCCTCCATGCCCCCTGTAATCCCAGTACTCCATGACCCCTTTCATCACAATGCCCAATGCCACCTCTCATCACAATTCTCCATGGCATTTGTCATCACAATGCTTCATGACACTTGTCATCACAAAGCTCCATGGCCCCTCTCATTACTGTGCTCCATAATAACTTGAATCACATTTCTAGATGACCAGTGCCATCACAATGCCCCATGACATTGTCATCACAATTCGCCATGACCATTGTCATCACAATGCTCCATGAATCATGTCATCACAGGGTCCCAGGACACTTGTCATCACAATGATCCATTACCACTTTCATCACAATGCTCCATGACCACTGTCATCTCAATGCCCCATGGCCTTTGTATTCACAATGCTCCATGGCCCCTGTAATCACAGTGCTCCATAACACCTTTCATCATAATGCTCCATGACCACTGCCATCTCAATGCCTCATGACGCCTGTCATCACAATTCTCCAAGGCCCCTCTCATCACAATGCTCCATGACACTTGTCATCACATTGCTCCATAACAACTGTCATCACAGTGTTCCCTGCCCATGTCATCACAATGCTCCATGTCCCCTATAATCACAATGCTCCAAGCCTTTTTCCTCACAATGCTGCAGAATTTTGTCATCACAATGTTCCATGGACGTGTCATCACAAAGCTACATGACCCTGGTCATCACAGTTCTCCATGACCTTTGTCATCACAATGCTCTATGTCACTATTCATCACATTTCTCAATGACCACTTTAATCACTATGCTCGCTGACCATTTTCATCACATTTCTCTATTGTCATTACAATTCCCCATGGCCCCTTTCTTCACCATGCTCCATGATGCCTGTCATCACAATGCTCCATGGCTTTTGTTATCACAATGCGCCAGGACCAGTTTCATCACAATACTCCATCCCCCTTGTCATCACAGTGCATAATGAAAGCTTTCATTACAATGCTCCATGACACTTGTCATCACAATGCTCCATGGCCTTTATCGTCACAATGCTCCCAGGCACTTTTCATCACGATGTTCCATGAAAACTTTCATCACATTGCTCCATGACCATTGTCATCACAATAGTCCATAGCCTTGTCAACACAATGCTGCATAATCCCTGTCATCACAATTCTCCATGACTGCTGTCATCACAATAATCCAGGACAATTTTCATAACAATGCTTCATGCCCCCAGTCATCACAGTGCTCCATGATACCTTTCATCACAATTCCTAGATGATCAATGTCATCACAATGCCCAATGACACCTGTCATCACAATTCGCTATGACCCTTGTCATCACAATACTCGATGAACCGTGTCATCACAGTGTTCCAGGACACATGTCATCACAATGATCCATTACTAATTTCATCACAATGCTCCAATACAACTGTCATCACAATGCTCCATGGCCCCTGTTATCATATTGCTCCATGATCTCTTTCATCACAATGCTCCATGACCACTGTCATCACCTTAGCTCAAGACGCCTGTCATCTCAATGCTCCATGGCTCTTTTCATCACAATGCCCCATGGGCCCTGTGATCACAATGCTCCATGCCCTTGTCATCAAAGTGCTCCAGAACTCTTGTCATCATAATGCTCCATGCCAATGTCATCAAAATGTCCCATGACACTTGTCATCACAATGCTCCATGGCTTATGCCATCACAATTTTCCATGGCCCCTGTCATCACAATGCTCCATGCCCTTTTCATCAAAATGCTCCAGAACTCTTGTCATCATAATGCTCCATTCCAGTGTCATCAAAATACCCCATGACACTTGTCATCACAATGCTCCATGGCCTTTGTCATCACAATGTTCCATGGCCCCTGTCATCACAGTGCTCCATTATACCTTTCATCACAATTCTAGACGACCACTGTCATCACCATGCCCCATGACAGATGTCATAACAATTCGCCATGATCCTTGTCATCACAATGCTCCATGAACCTTGTCATCACAAGGTTCCAGGACTCTTGTCATCACAATGATCCATGATCACTTTCATCACAATGCTCCATGAAACCTGTCACCTCAATGCTCCATAGCCTTTGTATTCACAATGCTCCATGGCCCCTGTCATCCCAGTGCTCCATGACCCCTTTCATCACAATGATCCAAGACCGCTGTCATTACAATGCCCCATGACGCCTGACACCACAAATCTCCAAGGCCTCTCTTACCAAAAAGCTCCATGATCCCTGTCAGTACAATGTTCGATGACACTTTTCATCACAATGCTCCATGACCCCTGTCATCACAAAGTTCTCTGCCCATATCATCACAATGCTCCTTGTCACCTTTCATCACAATGCTCCATGTCCTTTCATCACAATGCTCCATAATTCTTGTCATCGCAATGTTCCTTGACCGTGTCATCACAATGCTCCATGACCCTTGTCATCACAAAGCTCCATGACCCCTGTCATCACAATGATCCATGATTCCTTTCCTCACAGTGCTCCAGTACCCTTTTCATCACAATGCTCCATGCCATTGTCAGCACAATGCTCCTTGGACCCTGTCATCAAAATGCTCCATCCCCTTTTCATCACAATGCTCCAGATATCCTATCATTACAATGCTCCATGCCCGTGTCAACACAATGCTTCATGACCCCTGTCATCAAAATGCTTTATGAACATTCTTATCACAATGTTCCATGACCCCTGTCATCAAAATGATCCATGACCGTTGTCATCACAATGCTGCATGATACCTTTCATCCCAATCCTCTGTGACTGCTGTCATCATAATGCTCCAGGACAATTTTCATCACAATGCTCCATGCCCCCTGTCATCACAGTGCCCCATAAGCCCTGTAATCCCAATGCTCCATGACCCTGTCATCACAATGCTACATGACCCCTGTCATCACATTGTTCCATGGCCTATGTATTCACAATGTTCCATGGACCCTGTAATCACACTGCTCCATGTTCCTTTTCAACACAATGCTCCATGACCCCTGTCATCACAATGTTCCATGAAAGTTGTCATCAAAATGCTCCATGACCCCGGTCACCACAAGGTTCCTTGCCCTTGTCACCACAATGGTACATGGCCTTGTCATCACAATGTTCCATGGCCTCTGTCATCACCATGCTCCATGGTCTTTCTCATCACAATGCTCTATGACCCCTGTCATCACAATGCTTCATGACCATTGTCATCACAATGCTCCAAGGTCCCTGTCATCACAATGCCTCATGGTCTTTGTAATCACAATGCTCAATGACCACTGTCATCACAATGCTCCATGGCCCCTGTAATCACAATGCTCCATGCGCTTGTCATCACAATGCTCCAGAACATTTGTCATCATAATGCTCCATTCCCGTGTCAACACATTGCTCAATGACACTTGTCATCAAAATGTTCCTTGGTCTTTGTCATCACAATGCTCCATGATCCCTGTCATCACAATGATCCCTGCCAATGTCATCACAATGCTCCATGTCTCCTGTAATCACAATGCTCCATGCCCTTGTCATCACAATGCTCCAGTTCTGTTGTCATCACCATGCTTCATGCCAGTGTCATCACAATGCTCCATGAATCTTGTCTTCACAATGCTCCATGGCCAATGTCATCACAATGCTCCATGACCCCTGTGATCACAATGCTCTATGGCCTTTGTCATCACAATGACACGTGACACCCGTCAAAACAATGACTGATGAACCCTGACATCAAAATGCTAAATGGCACTTGTCATCACAATGCTATATGAAGCCTGTCATCACTATTCACCATGTCACTTGTTTTCACAATGCTCCATGCCCCCTGTAATTCCAGTACTCCATGACCCCTTTCATCACAATGCCCAATGCCACCTCTCATCACAATTCTCCATGGCATTTGTCATCACGATGCTCCATGACACCTGTCATCACAATGTTCCATGACACTTGTCATCACAATGCTCCATGGCCCCTCTCATTACTGTGCTCCATAATAACTTGAATCACATTTCTAGATGACCCGTGCCATCACAATGCCCCATGACATTGTCATCACAATTCGCCATGACCATTGTCATCACAATGCTCCATGAACCATGTCATCACAGGGTCCCAGGACACTTGTCATCACAATGATCCATTACCACTTTCATCACAATGCTCCATGACCACTGTCATCTCAATGCCCCATGGCCTTTGTATTCACAATGCTCCATGGCCCCTGTAATCACAGTGCTCCATAACACCTTTCATCATAATGCTCCATGACCACTGCCATCTCAATGCCTCATGACGCCTGTCATCACAATTCTCCAAGGCCCCTCTCATCACAATGCTCCATGACACTTGTCATCACATTGCTCCATAACAACTGTCATCACAGTGTTCCCTGCCCATGTCATCACAATGCTCCATGTCCCCTATAATCACAATGCTCCAAGCCTTTTTCCTCACAATGCTGCAGAATTTTGTCATCACAATGTTCCATGGCCGTGTCATCACAATGCTACATGACCCTGGTCATCACAGTTTTCCATGACCTTTGTCATCACAATGCTCTATGTCACTATTCATCACAATTCTCAATGACCACTTTAATCATTATGCTCGCTGACCATTTTCATCACATTTCTCTATTGTCATTACAATTCCCCATGGCCCCTTTCTTCACCATGCTCCATGATGCCTGTCATCACAATGCTCCATGGCTTTTGTTATCACAATGCGCCAGGACCAGTTTCATCACAATACTCCATCCCCCTTGTCATCACAGTGCATAATGAAAGCTTTCATTACAATGCTCCGTGACACTTGTCATCACAATGCTCCATGGCCTTTATCGTCACAATGCTCCCAGGCACTTTTCATCACGATGTTCCATGAAAACTTTCATCACATTGCTCCATGACCATTGTCATCACAATAGTCCATAGCCTTGTCAACACAATGCTGCATAATCCCTGTCATCACAATTCTCCATGACTGCTGTCATCACAAAAATCCAGGACAATTTTCATAACAATGCTTCATGCCCCCAGTCATCACAGTGCTCCATGATAGCTTTCATCACAATTCCTAGATGATCAATGTCATCACAATGCCCAATGACACCTGTCATCACAATTCGCTATGACCCTTGTCATCACAATACTCGATGAACCGTGTCATCACAGTGTTCCAGGACACATGTCATCACAATGATCTATTACTAATTTCATCACAATGCTCCAATACACCTGTCATCACAATGCTCCATGGCCCCTGTTATCATATTGCTCCATGATCTCTTTCATCACAATGCTCCATGACCACTGTCATCACCATACCTCAAGACGCCTGTCATCTCAATGCTCCATGGCTCTTTTCATCACAATGCCCCATGGGCCCTGTGATCACAATGCTCCATGCCCTTGTCATCAAAGTGCTCCAGAACTCTTGTCATCATAATGCTCCATGCCAATGTCATCAAAATATCCCATGACACTTGTCATCCCAATGCTCCATGGCTTATGCCATCACAATTTTCCATGGCCCCTGTCATCACAATGCTCCATGCCCTTTTCATCAAAATGCTCCAGAACTCTTGTCATCATAATGCTCCATGCCAATGTCATCAAAATGCCCCATGACACTTGTCATCACAATGCTCCATGGCCTTTGTCATCACAATGTTCCATGGCCCCTGTCATCACAGTGCTCCATTATACCTTTCATCACAATTCTAGATGACCACTGTCATCACCATGCCCCATGACAGATGTCATAACAATTCGCCATGGTCCTTGTCATCAGAATGCTCCATGAACCTTGTCATCACAAGGTTCCAGGTATCTTGTCATTACAATGATCCATGATCACTTTCATCACAATGCTCCATGAAACCTGTCACCTCAATGCTCCATAGCCTTTGTATTCACAATGCTCCATGGCCCCTGTAATCACAGTGCTCCATGACCCCTTTCATCACAATGATCCAAGACCGCTGTCATTACAATGCCCCATCACACCTGCCACCACAAATCTCCAAGGCCTCTCTTACCAAAAAGCTCCATGATCCCTGTCAGTACAATGTTCGATGACACTTTTCATCACAATGCTCCATGACCCCTGTCATCACAAAGTTCTCTGCCCATATAATCACAATGCTCCTTGTCACCTTTCATCACAATGCTCCATGTCCTTTCATCACAATGCTCCATAATTCTTGTCATCGCAATGTTCCTTGACCGTGTCATCACAATGCTCCATGACCCTTGTCATCACAAAGCTCCATGACCCCTGTCATCACAATGATCCATGATTCCTTTCCTCACAGTGCTCCAGTACCCTTTTCATCACAATGCTCCATGCCATTGTCAGCACAATGCTCCTTGGACCTTGTCATCAAAATGCTCCATCCCCTTTTCATCACAATGCTCCAGATATCCTATCATTACAATGCTCCATGCCCGTGTCAACACAATGCTTCATGACCCCGTCATCAAAATGCTTTATGAACATTCTTATCACAATGTTCCATGACCCCTGTCATCAAAATGATCCATGACCGTTGTCATCACAATGCTGCATGATACCTTTCATCCCAATCCTCTGTGACTGCTGTCATCATAATGCTCCAGGACAATTTTCATCACAATGCTCCATGCCCCCTGTCATCACAGTGCCCCATAAGCCCTGTAATCCCAATGCTCCATGACCCTGTCATCACAATGCTACATGACCCCTGTCTTCACATTGTTCCATGGCCTATGTATTCACAATGTTCCATGGACCCTGTAATCACACTGCTCCATGTTCCTTTTCAACACAATGCTCCATGACCCCTGTCATCACAATGTTCCATGAAAGTTGTCATCAAAATGCTCCATGACCCCGGTCACCACAAGGTTCCCTGCCCTTGTCATCACAATGGTACATGGCCTTGTCATCACAATGTTCCATGGCCTCTGTCATCACCATGCTCCATGGTCTTTCTCATCACAATGCTCTATGACCCCTGTCATCACAATGCTTGATGACCATTGTCATCACAATGCTCCAAGGTCCCTGTCATCACAATGCCTCATGGTCTTTGTAATCACAATGCTCAATGACCACTGTCATCACAATGCTCCATGCCGTTGTCATCACAATGCTCCATGGCCCCTGTAATCACAATGCTCCATGCGCTTGTCATCACAATGCTCCAGAACATTTGTCATCATAATGCTCCATTCCCGTGTCATCACATTGCTCAATGACACTTGTCATCAAAATGTTCCTTGGTCTTTGTCATCACAATGCTCCATGATCCCTGTCATCACAATGATCCCTGCCAATGTCATCACAATGCTCCATGTCTCCTGTAATCACAATGCTCCATGCCCTTGTCATCACAATGCTCCAGTTCTGTTGTCATCACCATGCTTCATGCCAGTGTCATCACAATGCTCCATGAATCTTGTCTTCACAATGCTCCATGGCCCATGTCATCACAATGCTCCATGACCCCTGTGATCACAATGCTCTATGGCTTTTGTCATCACAATGACACGTGACCCCCGTCAACACAATGCCTGATGAACCCTGACATCAAAATGCTAAATGGCACTTGTCATCACAATGCTATATGAAGCCTGTCATCACTATTCACCATGTCACTTGTTTTCACAATCCTCCATGCCCCCTGTAATCCCAGTACTCCATGACCCCTTTCATCACAATGCCCAATGCCACCTCTCATCACAATTCTCCATGGCATTTGTCATCACAATGCTCCATGACACTTGTCATCACAAAGCTCCATGGCCCCTCTCATTACTGTGCTCCATAATAACTTGAATCACATTTCTAGATGACCAGTGCCATCACAATGCCCCATGACATTGTCATCACAATTCGCCATGACTATTGTCATCACAATGCTCCATGAATCATGTCATCACAGGGTCCCAGGACACTTGTCATCACAATGATCCATTACCACTTTCATCACAATGCTCCATGACCACTGTCATCTCAATGCCCCATGGCCTTTGTATTCACAATGCTCCATGGCCCCTGTAATCACAGTGCTCCATAACACCTTTCATCATAATGCTCCATGACCACTGCCATCTCAATGCCTCATGACGCCTGTCATCACAATTCTCCAAGGCCCCTCTCATCACAATGCTCCATGACACTTGTCATCACATTGCTCCATAACAACTGTCATCACAGTGTTCCCTGCCCATGTCATCACAATGCTCCATGTCCCCTATAATCACAATGCTCCAAGCCTTTTTCCTCACAATGCTGCAGAATTTTGTCATCACAATGTTCCATGGACGTGTCATCACAAAGCTACATGACCCTGGTCATCACAGTTCTCCATGACCTTTGTCATCACAATGCTCTATGTCACTATTCATCACATTTCTCAATGACCACTTTAATCACTATGCTCGCTGACCATTTTCATCACATTTCTCTATTGTCATTACAATTCCCCATGGCCCCTTTCTTCACCATGCTCCATGATGCCTGTCATCACAATGCTCCATGGCTTTTGTTATCACAATGCGCCAGGACCAGTTTCATCACAATACTCCATCCCCCTTGTCATCACAGTGCATAATGAAAGCTTTCATTACAATGCTCCATGACACTTGTCATCACAATGCTCCATGGCCTTTATCGTCACAATGCTCCCAGGCACTTTTCATCACGATGTTCCATGAAAACTTTCATCACATTGCTCCATGACCATTGTCATCACAATAGTCCATAGCCTTGTCAACACAATGCTGCATAATCCCTGTCATCACAATTCTCCATGACTGCTGTCATCACAATAATCCAGGACAATTTTCATAACAATGCTTCATGCCCCCAGTCATCACAGTGCTCCATGATACCTTTCATCACAATTCCTAGATGATCAATGTCATCACAATGCCCAATGACACCTGTCATCACAATTCGCTATGACCCTTGTCATCACAATACTCGATGAACCGTGTCATCACAGTGTTCCAGGACACATGTCATCACAATGATCCATTACTAATTTCATCACAATGCTCCAATACAACTGTCATCACAATGCTCCATGGCCCCTGTTATCATATTGCTCCATGATCTCTTTCATCACAATGCTCCATGACCACTGTCATCACCTTAGCTCAAGACGCCTGTCATCTCAATGCTCCATGGCTCTTTTCATCACAATGCCCCATGGGCCCTGTGATCACAATGCTCCATGCCCTTGTCATCAAAGTGCTCCAGAACTCTTGTCATCATAATGCTCCATGCCAATGTCATCAAAATGTCCCATGACACTTGTCATCACAATGCTCCATGGCTTATGCCATCACAATTTTCCATGGCCCCTGTCATCACAATGCTCCATGCCCTTTTCATCAAAATGCTCCAGAACTCTTGTCATCATAATGCTACATTCCAGTGTCATCAAAATACCCCATGACACTTGTCATCACAATGCTCCATGGCCTTTGTCATCACAATGTTCCATGGCCCCTGTCATCACAGTGCTCCATTATACCTTTCATCACAATTCTAGACGACCACTGTCATCACCATGCCCCATGACAGATGTCATAACAATTCGCCATGATCCTTGTCATCACAATGCTCCATGAACCTTGTCATCACAAGGTTCCAGGACTCTTGTCATCACAATGATCCATGATCACTTTCATCACAATGCTCCATGAAACCTGTCACCTCAATGCTCCATAGCCTTTGTATTCACAATGCTCCATGGCCCCTGTCATCCCAGTGCTCCATGACCCCTTTCATCACAATGATCCAAGACCGCTGTCATTACAATGCCCCATGACGCCTGACACCACAAATCTCCAAGGCCTCTCTTACCAAAAAGCTCCATGATCCCTGTCAGTACAATGTTCGATGACACTTTTCATCACAATGCTCCATGACCCCTGTCATCACAAAGTTCTCTGCCCATATCATCACAATGCTCCTTGTCACCTTTCATCACAATGCTCCATGTCCTTTCATCACAATGCTCCATAATTCTTGTCATCGCAATGTTCCTTGACCGTGTCATCACAATGCTCCATGACCCTTGTCATCACAAAGCTCCATGACCCCTGTCATCACAATGATCCATGATTCCTTTCCTCACAGTGCTCCAGTACCCTTTTCATCACAATGCTCCATGCCATTGTCAGCACAATGCTCCTTGGACCTTGTCATCAAAATGCTCCATCCCCTTTTCATCACAATGCTCCAGATATCCTATCATTACAATGCTCCATGCCCGTGTCAACACAATGCTTCATGACCCCGTCATCAAAATGCTTTATGAACATTCTTATCACAATGTTCCATGACCCCTGTCATCAAAATGATCCATGACCGTTGTCATCACAATGCTGCATGATACCTTTCATCCCAATCCTCTGTGACTGCTGTCATCATAATGCTCCAGGACAATTTTCATCACAATGCTCCATGCCCCCTGTCATCACAGTGCCCCATAAGCCCTGTAATCCCAATGCTCCATGACCCTGTCATCACAATGCTACATGACCCCTGTCATCACATTGTTCCATGGCCTATGTATTCACAATGTTCCATGGACCCTGTAATCACACTGCTCCATGTTCCTTTTCAACACAATGCTCCATGACCCCTGTCATCACAATGTTCCATGAAAGTTGTCATCAAAATGCTCCATGACCCCGGTCACCACAAGGTTCCCTGCCCTTGTCATCACAATGGTACATGGCCTTGTCATCACAATGTTCCATGGCCTCTGTCATCACCATGCTCCATGGTCTTTCTCATCACAATGCTCTATGACCCCTGTCATCACAATGCTTGATGACCATTGTCATCACAATGCTCCAAGGTCCCTGTCATCACAATGCCTCATGGTCTTTGTAATCACAATGCTCAATGACCACTGTCATCACAATGCTCCATGCCGTTGTCATCACAATGCTCCATGGCCCCTGTAATCACAATGCTCCATGCGCTTGTCATCACAATGCTCCAGAACATTTGTCATCATAATGCTCCATTCCCGTGTCATCACATTGCTCAATGACACTTGTCATCAAAATGTTCCTTGGTCTTTGTCATCACAATGCTCCATGATCCCTGTCATCACAATGATCCCTGCCAATGTCATCACAATGCTCCATGTCTCCTGTAATCACAATGCTCCATGCCCTTGTCATCACAATGCTCCAGTTCTGTTGTCATCACCATGCTTCATGCCAGTGTCATCACAATGCTCCATGAATCTTGTCTTCACAATGCTCCATGGCCCATGTCATCACAATGCTCCATGACCCCTGTGATCACAATGCTCTATGGCTTTTGTCATCACAATGACACGTGACCCCCGTCAACACAATGCCTGATGAACCCTGACATCAAAATGCTAAATGGCACTTGTCATCACAATGCTATATGAAGCCTGTCATCACTATTCACCATGTCACTTGTTTTCACAATCCTCCATGCCCCCTGTAATCCCAGTACTCCATGACCCCTTTCATCACAATGCCCAATGCCACCTCTCATCACAATTCTCCATGGCATTTGTCATCACAATGCTCCATGACACTTGTCATCACAAAGCTCCATGGCCCCTCTCATTACTGTGCTCCATAATAACTTGAATCACATTTCTAGATGACCAGTGCCATCACAATGCCCCATGACATTGTCATCACAATTCGCCATGACCATTGTCATCACAATGCTCCATGAATCATGTCATCACAGGGTCCCAGGACACTTGTCATCACAATGATCCATTACCACTTTCATCACAATGCTCCATGACCACTGTCATCTCAATGCCCCATGGCCTTTGTATTCACAATGCTCCATGGCCCCTGTAATCACAGTGCTCCATAACACCTTTCATCATAATGCTCCATGACCACTGCCATCTCAATGCCTCATGACGCCTGTCATCACAATTCTCCAAGGCCCCTCTCATCACAATGCTCCATGACACTTGTCATCACATTGCTCCATAACAACTGTCATCACAGTGTTCCCTGCCCATGTCATCACAATGCTCCATGTCCCCTATAATCACAATGCTCCAAGCCTTTTTCCTCACAATGCTGCAGAATTTTGTCATCACAATGTTCCATGGACGTGTCATCACAAAGCTACATGACCCTGGTCATCACAGTTCTCCATGACCTTTGTCATCACAATGCTCTATGTCACTATTCATCACATTTCTCAATGACCACTTTAATCACTATGCTCGCTGACCATTTTCATCACATTTCTCTATTGTCATTACAATTCCCCATGGCCCCTTTCTTCACCATGCTCCATGATGCCTGTCATCACAATGCTCCATGGCTTTTGTTATCACAATGCGCCAGGACCAGTTTCATCACAATACTCCATCCCCCTTGTCATCACAGTGCATAATGAAAGCTTTCATTACAATGCTCCATGACACTTGTCATCACAATGCTCCATGGCCTTTATCGTCACAATGCTCCCAGGCACTTTTCATCACGATGTTCCATGAAAACTTTCATCACATTGCTCCATGACCATTGTCATCACAATAGTCCATAGCCTTGTCAACACAATGCTGCATAATCCCTGTCATCACAATTCTCCATGACTGCTGTCATCACAATAATCCAGGACAATTTTCATAACAATGCTTCATGCCCCCAGTCATCACAGTGCTCCATGATACCTTTCATCACAATTCCTAGATGATCAATGTCATCACAATGCCCAATGACACCTGTCATCACAATTCGCTATGACCCTTGTCATCACAATACTCGATGAACCGTGTCATCACAGTGTTCCAGGACACATGTCATCACAATGATCCATTACTAATTTCATCACAATGCTCCAATACAACTGTCATCACAATGCTCCATGGCCCCTGTTATCATATTGCTCCATGATCTCTTTCATCACAATGCTCCATGACCACTGTCATCACCTTAGCTCAAGAAGCCTGTCATCTCAATGCTCCATGGCTCTTTTCATCACAATGCCCCATGGGCCCTGTGATCACAATGCTCCATGCCCTTGTCATCAAAGTGCTCCAGAACTCTTGTCATCATAATGCTCCATGCCAATGTCATCAAAATGTCCCATGACACTTGTCATCACAATGCTCCATGGCTTATGCCATCACAATTTTCCATGGCCCCTGTCATCACAATGCTCCATGCCCTTTTCATCAAAATGCTCCAGAACTCTTGTCATCATAATGCTCCATTCCAGTGTCATCAAAATACCCCATGACACTTGTCATCACAATGCTCCATGGCCTTTGTCATCACAATGTTCCATGGCCCCTGTCATCACAGTGCTCCATTATACCTTTCATCACAATTCTAGACGACCACTGTCATCACCATGCCCCATGACAGATGTCATAACAATTCGCCATGATCCTTGTCATCACAATGCTCCATGAACCTTGTCATCACAAGGTTCCAGGACTCTTGTCATCACAATGATCCATGATCACTTTCATCACAATGCTCCATGAAACCTGTCACCTCAATGCTCCATAGCCTTTGTATTCACAATGCTCCATGGCCCCTGTCATCCCAGTGCTCCATGACCCCTTTCATCACAATGATCCAAGACCGCTGTCATTACAATGCCCCATGACGCCTGACACCACAAATCTCCAAGGCCTCTCTTACCAAAAAGCTCCATGATCCCTGTCAGTACAATGTTCGATGACACTTTTCATCACAATGCTCCATGACCCCTGTCATCACAAAGTTCTCTGCCCATATCATCACAATGCTCCTTGTCACCTTTCATCACAATGCTCCATGTCCTTTCATCACAATGCTCCATAATTCTTGTCATCGCAATGTTCCTTGACCGTTTCATCACAATGCTCCATGACCCTTGTCATCACAAAGCTCCATGACCCCTGTCATCACAATGATCCATGATTCCTTTCCTCACAGTGCTCCAGTACCCTTTTCATCACAATGCTCCATGCCATTGTCAGCACAATGCTCCTTGGACCCTGTCATCAAAATGCTCCATCCCCTTTTCATCACAATGCTCCAGATATCCTATCATTACAATGCTCCATGCCCGTGTCAACACAATGCTTCATGACCCCTGTCATCAAAATGCTTTATGAACATTCTTATCACAATGTTCCATGACCCCTGTCATCAAAATGATCCATGACCGTTGTCATCACAATGCTGCATGATACCTTTCATCCCAATCCTCTGTGACTGCTGTCATCATAATGCTCCAGGACAATTTTCATCACAATGCTCCATGCCCCCTGTCATCACAGTGCCCCATAAGCCCTGTAATCCCAATGCTCCATGACCCTGTCATCACAATGCTACATGACCCCTGTCATCACATTGTTCCATGGCCTATGTATTCACAATGTTCCATGGACCCTGTAATCACACTGCTCCATGTTCCTTTTCAACACAATGCTCCATGACCACTGTCATCACAATGTTCCATGAAAGTTGTCATCAAAATGCTCCATGACCCCAGTCACCACAAGGTTCCCTGCCCTTGTCATCACAATGGTACATGGCCTTGTCATCACAATGTTCCATGGCCTCTGTCATCACCATGCTCCATGGTCTTTCTCATCACAATGCTCTATGACCACTGTCATCACAATGCTTGATGACCATTGTCATCACAATGCTCCAAGGTCCCTGTCATCACAATGCCTCATGGTCCTTGTAATCACAATGCTCAATGACCACTGTCATCACAATGCTCCATGCCGTTGTCATCACAATGCTCCATGGCCCCTGTAATCACAATGCTCCATGCGCTTGTCATCACAATGCTCCAGAACATTTGTCATCATAATGCTCCATTCCCGTGTCATCACATTGCTCAATCACACTTGTCATCAAAATGTTCCTTGGTCTTTGTCATCACAATGCTCCATGATCCCTGTCATCACAATGATCCCTGCCAATGTCATCACAATGCTCCATGTCTCCTGTAATCACAATGTTCCATGCCCTTGTCATTACAATGCTCCAGTTCAGTTGTCATCACCATGCTTCATGCCAGTGTCATCACAATGCTCCATGACCCCTGTGATCACAATGCTCTATGGCCTTTGTCATCACAATGACACGTGACCCCCGTCAACACAATGCCTGATGAAACCTGACATCAAAATGCTAAATGGCACTTGTCATCACAATGCTATATGAAGCCTGTCATCACTATTCACCATGTCACTTGTTTTCACAATGCTCCATGCCCCCTGTAATCCCAGTACTCCATGACCCCTTTTATCACAATGCCCAATGCCACGTCTCATCACAATTCTCCATGGCATTTGTCATCACGATGCTCCATGACACCTGTCATCACAATGCTCCATGACACTTGTCATCACAATGCTCCATGGCCCCTCTCATTACTGTGCTCCATAATAACTTGAATCACATTTCTAGATGACCAGTGCCATCACAATGCCCCATGACATTGTCATCACAATTCGCCGTGACCATTGTCATCACAATGCTCCATGAACCATGTCATCACAGGGTCCCAGGACACTTGTCATCACAATGATCCATTACCACTTTCATCACAATGCTCCATGACCACTGTCATCTCAATGCCCCATGGCCTTTGTATTCACAATGCTCCATGGCCCCTGTAATCACAGTGCTCCATAACACCTTTCATCATAATGCTCCATGACCACTGCCATCTCAATGCCTCATGACGCCTGTCATCACAATTCTCCAAGGCCCCTCTCATCACAATGCTCCATGACACTTGTCATCACATTGCTCCATAACAACTGTCATCACAGTGTTCCCTGCCCATGTCATCACAATGCTCCATGTCCCCTATAATCACAATGCTCCAAGCCTTTTTCCTCACAATGCTCCAGGATTTTGTCATCACAATGTTCCATGACCGTCGCATCACAATGCTCCACGGCCCTTGTCATCACAATTCTCCAGAATTCTTGTCATCACAATGTTCCATGGACGTGTCATCACAAAGCTACATGACCCTGGTCATCACAGTTCTCCATGACCTTTGTCATCACAATGCTCTATGTCACTATTCATCACAATTCTCAATGACCACTTTAATCACTATGCTCGCTGACCATTTTCATCACATTTCTCTATTGTCATTACAATTCCCCATGGCCCCTTTCTTCACAATGCTCCATGATGCCTGTCATCACAATGCTCCATGGCTTTTGTTATCACAATGCGCCAGGACCAGTTTCATCACAATACTCCATCCCCCTTGTCATCACAGTGCATAATGAAAGCTTTCATTACAATGCTCCATGACACTTGTCATCACAATGCTCCATGGCCTTTATCGTCACAATGCTCCCAGGCACTTTTCATCACGATGTTCCATGAAAACTTTCATCACATTGCTCCATGACCATTGTCATCACAATAGTCCATAGCCTTGTCAACACAATGCTGCATAATCCCTGTCATCACAATTCTCCATGACTGCTGTCATCACAATAATCCAGGACAATTTTCATAACAATGCTTCATGCCCCCAGTCATCACAGTGCTCCATGATACCTTTCATCACAATTCCTAGATGATCAATGTCATCACAATGCCCAATGACACCTGTCATCACAATTCGCTATGACCCTTGTCATCACAATACTCGATGAACCGTGTCATCACAGTGTTCCAGGACACATGTCATCACAATGATCCATTACTATTTTCATCACAATGCTCCAATACACCTGTAATCACAATGCTCCATGGCCCCTGTTATCATATTGCTCCATGATCTCTTTCATCACAATGCTCCATGACCACTGTCGTCACTATACCTCAAGACGCCTGTCATCTCAATGCTCCATGGCTCTTTTCATCACAATGCCCCATGGGCCTTGTGATCACAATGCTCCATGCCCTTGTCATCAAAGTGCTCAAGAACTCTTATCATCATAATGCTCCATGCCAATGTCATCAAAATGTCCCATGACACTTGTCATCACAATGCTCCATGGCTTATGCCATCACAATTTTCCGTGGCCCCTGTCATCACAATGCTCCATGCCCTTTTCATCAAAATGCTCCAGAACTCTTGTCATCATAATGCTCCATGCCAATGTCATCAAAATGCCCCATGACACTTGTCATCACAATGCTCCATGGCCTTTGTCATCACAATGTTCCATGGCCCCTGTCATCACAGTGCTCCATTATACCTTTCATCACAATTCTAGATGACCACTGTCATCACCATGCCCCATGACAGATGTCATAACAATTCGCCATGGTCCTTGTCATCACAATGCTCCATGAACCTTGTCATCACAAGGTTCCAGGACTCTTGTCATCACAATGATCCATGATCACTTTCATCACAATGCTCCATGAAACCTGTCACCTCAATGCTCCATAGCCTTTGTATTCACAATGCTCCATGGCCCCTGTAATCACAGTGCTCCATGACCTCTTTCATCACAATGATCCAAGACCGCTGTCATTACAATGCCCCATGACGCATGCCACCACAAATCTCCAAGGCCTCTCTTACCAAAAAGCTCCATGATCCCTGTCAGTACAATGTTCGATGACACTTTTCATCACAAAGCTCCATGACCCCTGTCATCACAATGATCCATGATTCCTTTCCTCACAGTGCTCCAGTACCCTTTTCATCACAATGCTCCATGCCATTGTCAGCATAATGCTCCTTGGACCCTGTCATCAAAATGCTCCATCCCCTTTTCATCACAATGCTCCAGATATCCTATCATTACAATGCTCCATGCCCGTGTCAACACAATGCTTCATGACCCCTGTCATCAAAATGCTTTATGAACATTCTTATCACAATGTTCCATGACCCCTGTCATCAAAATGATCCATGACCGTTGTCATCACAATGCTGCATGATACCTTTCATCCCAATCCTCTGTGACTGCTGTCATCACAATGCTCCAGGACAATTTTCATCACAATGCTCCATGCCCCCTGTCATCACAGTGCCCCATAAGCCCTGTAATCCCAATGCTCCATGACCCTGTCATCACAATGCTACATGACCCCTGTCATCACATTGTTCCATGGCCTATGTATTCACAATGTTCCATGGACCCTGTAATCACACTGCTCCATGTTCCTTTTCAACACAATGCTCCATGACCCCTGTCATCACAATGTTCCATGAAAGTTGTCATCAAAATGCTCCATGACCCCGGTCATCACAAGGTTCCCTGCCCTTGTCATCACAATGGTACATGGCCTTGTCATCACAATGTTCCATGGCCTCTGTCATCTCCATGCTCCATGGTCTTTCTCATCACAATGCTCTATGACCCCTTTCATCACAATGCTTGATGACCATTGTCATCACAATGCTCCAAGGTCCCTGTCATCACAATGCCTCATGGTCCTTGTAATCACAATGCTCAATGACCACTGTCATCACAATGCTCCATGCCGTTGTCATCACAATGCTCCATGGCCCCTGTAATCACAATGCTCCATGCGCTTGTCATCACAATGCTCCAGAACATTTGTCATCATAATGCTCCATTCCCGTGTCATCACATTGCTCAATCACACTTGTCATCAAAATGTTCCTTGGTCTTTGTCATCACAATGCTCCATGATCCCTGTCATCACAATGATCCCTGCCAATGTCATCACAATGCTCCATGTCTCCTGTAATCACAATGTTCCATGCCCTTGTCATTACAATGCTCCAGTTCTGTTGTCATCACCATGCTTCATGCCAGTGTCATCACAATGCTCCATGACCCCTGTGATCACAATGCTCTATGGCCTTTGTCATCACAATGACACGTGACCCCCGTCAACACAATGCCTGATGAAACCTGACATCAAAATGCTAAATGGCACTTGTCATCACAATGCTATATGAAGCCTGTCATCACTATTCACCATGTCACTTGTTTTCACAATGCTCCATGCCCCCTGTAATCCCAGTACTCCATGACCCCTTTTATCCCAATGCCCAATGCCACCTCTCATCACAATTCTCCATGGCATTTGTCATCACGATGCTCCATGACACCTGTCATCACAATGCTCCATGACACTTGTCATCACAATGCTCCATGGCCCCTCTCATTACTGTGCTCCCTAATAACTTGAATCACATTTCTAGATGACCAGTGCCATCACAATGCCCCATGACATTGTCATCACAATTCGCCGTGACCATTGTCATCACAATGCTCCATGAACCATGTCATCACAGGGTCCCAGGACACTTGTCATCACAATGATCCATTACCACTTTCATCACAATGCTCCATGACCACTGTCATCTCAATGCCCCATGGCCTTTGTATTCACAATGCTCCATGGCCCCTGTAATCACAGTGCTCCATAACACCTTTCATCATAATGCTCCATGACCACTGCCATCTCAATGCCTCATGACGCCTGTCATCACAATTCTCCAAGGCCCCTCTCATCACAATGCTCCATGACACTTGTCATCACATTGCTCCATAACAACTGTCATCACAGTGTTCCCTGCCCATGTCATCACAATGCTCCATGTCCCCTATAATCACAATGCTCCAAGCCTTTTTCCTCACAATGCTCCAGGATTTTGTCATCACAATGTTCCATGACCGTCGCATCACAATGCTCCACGGCCCTTGTCATCACAATGCTCCAGAATTCTTGTCATCACAATGTTCCATGGACGTGTCATCACAAAGCTACATGACCCTGGTCATCACAGTTCTCCATGACCTTTGTCATCACAATGCTCTATGTCACTATTCATCACAATTCTCAATGACCACTTTAATCACTATGCTCGCTGACCATTTTCATCACATTTCTCTATTGTCATTACAATTCCCCATGGCCCCTTTCTTCACAATGCTCCATGATGCCTGTCATCACAATGCTCCATGGCTTTTGTTATCACAATGCGCCAGGACCAGTTTCATCACAATACTCCATCCCCCTTGTCATCACAGTGCATAATGAAAGCTTTCATTACAATGCTCCATGACACTTGTCATCACAATGCTCCATGGCCTTTATCGTCACAATGCTCCCAGGCACTTTTCATCACGATGTTCCATGAAAACTTTCATCACATTGCTCCATGACCATTGTCATCACAATAGTCCATAGCCTTGTCAACACAATGCTGCATAATCCCTGTCATCACAATTCTCCATGACTGCTGTCATCACAATAATCCAGGACAATTTTCATAACAATGCTTCATGCCCCCAGTCATCACAGTGCTCCATGATACCTTTCATCAGAATTCTAGATGACCACTGTCATCACAATGCCCCATGACAGATGTCATCAAAATTCGCCACGGTCCGTGTCATCACAATGCTCCGTGAACCGTGTCATCACAAGGTTCCAGGACACTTGTCATCACAATGATCCATGATCACTTTCATCACAATGCTCCATGAAACCTGTCATCTCAATGCTCCATAGCCTTTGTATTCACAATTCTCCATGGCCCCTGTAATCACAGTGCTCCATGACGCCTTTCATCACAATGCTCCAAGACCGCTGTCATCACAATGCCCCATGACGCCTGCCACCACAAATCTCCAAGGCCTCTCTTACCAAAAAGCTCCATGAACCCTGTCAGAGCAATGTTCCATGACACTTTTCATCACAATGCTCCATGACCCCTGTCATCACAAAGTTCTCTGCCCATATCATCACTATGCTCCCTGTCACCTTTAATCACAATGCTCCATGCCCTTTCATCACAATGCTCCAAAATTCTTGTCATCGCAATGTTCCTTGACCGTGTCATCACAATGCTCCATGACCCTTGTCATCACAAAGCTCCATGACCCCTGTCATCACAATGATCCATGATTCCTTTCCTCACAGTGCTCCAGTACCTTTGTCATCACAATGCTCCATGCCGATGTCAGCACAATGCTCCTTGGACCCTGTCATCAAAATGCTCCATCCCCTTTTCATCACAATGCTCCAAATATCCTATCATTACAATGCTCCATGCCCGTGTCAACACAATGCTCCATGTCCCCTGTCATCAAAATGCTTTATGAAACTTGTTATCAGAATGTTCCATGACCCCTGTCATCAAAATGATCCATGACCGTTGTCATCACAATGCTGCATGATACCTTTCATTTCAATTCTCTGTGACTGCTGTCATCACAATGCTCCAGGACAATTTTCATCACAATGCTCCATGCCCCCTGTCATCACAGTGCCCCATAAACCCTGTAATCACAATGCTCCATGACCCAGTCATCACAATGCTACATTACCCCTGTCATCACATTTTTCCATTGCCTATGTATTCACAATGCTGAATGGACCCTGTAATCACACTGCTCCATGTTCCCTTGCAACACAGTGCTCCATGACCACTGTCATCAAAACGTTCCATGAAAGTTGTCATCAAAATGCTCCATGACCCCGGTCACCACAAGGTTCCCTGCCCTTGTCATCACAATGGTACATGGCCATGTCATCACAATGCTCCAAGGCCCCTGTCATCACAATGCCTCATGGTATTTGTAATCACAATGCTCAATGACCACTGTCATCACAATGCTCCATGCCGTTGTCATCACAATGCTCCATGGCCCCTGTAATCACAATGATCCATGCCCTTGTCATCAAAATGCTCCAGAGCACTTGTCATCATAATGCTCAATTCCCTTGTCATCACATTGCTCAATGACACTTGTCATCAAAATATTCCTTGGCCTTTGTCATCACAGTGCTCCATGATACCTTTCATCAAAATTCTACATGACCACTGTCATCACAATGGAAGATGACCAATGTCATCACAATGCCCCATGACACGTCTCATCACAATTCGCCTTGGCCCTTGTCATCTCAATGTTGTATGAAACGTGTCATAAGTAGGTTCCAAGACCCTTGTTGTCACAATGGTCCATGAACTCTGTTATCTCAATGTTCCATGGCGTTTGTATTCACAATGCTCCATTGTCCCGATAATCGCGTTGCTCCATGAACACTTTCATCAAGATGCTCCTTGACCACTTTCACCATAATGCCCCATGACGTCTCTCATCACTGTGCTCCAAGGCCACTCTCATCAAAATGCTCCATGATCTGTGTCAGCACAATATTGCATGACACTTGTCATCACAATGATCCCTGCCAATGTCATCAAATTGCTCCATGTCTCCTGTAATCACACTGCTCCATAACCTTGTCATCACAATGCTCCAGGTCTGTTGTCATCACCATGCTTCATACCCGTGTCATGACAATGCTCCAGGAATCTTGTCTTCACAATGCTCCATGGCCCATGTCATCACAATGCTCCGTGACCCCCGTCAACACAATGCCTGATGACCCCTGTCATCAAAATGCTAAATGGCACTTGTCATCACAATGCTCTATGATGCCTGTCATCACAATTCTCCAAGGCCCTTCTCATCACAATGCTCCATGACACTTGTCATCACATTGCTCCATAACACCTGTCATCACAGTGTTCCCTGCCTATGTCATCACAATGCTCCATGTCGCCTATAATCACAATGCTCCATGCCTTTTTCCTCACAATGCTCCAGAATTTTGTCATCACAATTCTCCATGGCCCTTGTCATCACAATGCTCCAGAATTCTTGTCATCACAATGCTACATGACCCTGGTCATCACAGTTCTCCATGACCTTTGTCATCACAATGCTCTATGACACTTTTCATCACAATTCTCAATGACCACTTTAATCACTATGCTCGCTGACCATTTTCATCACATTTCTCTATTGTCATTACAATTCCCCATGGACCCTTTCTTCACAATGCTCCATGATGCCTGTCATCACAATGCTCCATGGCTTTTGTTACCACAATGCTCCAGGAAAATTTCATCACAATACTCCATCCCCCTTGTCATCACAGTGCACAATGAAAGCTTTCATTACAAAGCTCCATGACACTTTTCATCACAATGCTCCATGGTCTTTATCGTCACAATGCTCCCAGGCACTTTTCATCACGATGTTTCATGAAAACTTTCAACACATTGCTCCATGGCCATTGTCATCACAATAGTCCATACCCTTGTCAACACAATGCTGCATAATCCCTGTCATCACAATTCTCCATGACTGCTGTCCTCACAATAATGCAGGACAATTTTCATAACAATGCTTCATGTGCGCAGTAATCACAGTGCTCCATGATACCTTTCATCACAATTCTTAGATGATTATTGTCATCACAATGCTCCATGACACCTGTCATCACAATTCGCTATGACCGTTGTCATCACAATACTCGATGAACCGTGTCATCACAGTGTTCCAGGACACATGTCATCACAATCATCCATTAATATTTTCATCACAATGATCAAATACACCTCTCATCACAATGCTCCATGGAACCTGTTACCATGTTGCTCCATGATCTCTTTCATCACAATGCTCCAGGACCACTGTCATCACCGTACCGGAAGACGCCTGTCATCTCAATGCTCCATGGCCCCTTTCATCACAATGCTCCATGAACCCAGTCATCACAATGTTCCCTGCACTTTTCATCACAATGCTCCATGGGCCCTGTCATAACAATGCTCTATGCCCATGTCATCAAAATGCTCCAGAACTCTTGTCATCATAATGCTCCATGCCAGTGTCATCAAAATTTCCCATGACACTTGTCATCACAATGCTCCATAGCCTTTGCCATCACAATGTTCCATGGCCCCTGTCATAACAATGCTCCATGCCTTTGTCATCAAAATGCTCCAGAACTCTTGTCATCATAATGCTCCATGCCAATGTCATCAAAATGCCCCATGACACTTGTCATCACAATGCTCCATGGCCATTGTCATCACAATGTTCCATGGCCCCTGACATCACACTGCTCCATGATAACTTTCATCACAATTCTAGATGACCACTGTCATCCCAATGCCCTATGACAGAGGTCATAACAATTTGCCATGGTCCTTGTCATCACAATGCTCCATGAACCGTGTCATCACAAGGTTCCAGGACACTTGTCATCACAATGATCCATGATCACTTTCATCACAATGCTCCATGAAACCTGTCATCTCAATGCTCCATAGCCTTTGTATTCACAATGCTCCATGGCACCTGTAATTACAGTGCTCCATAACCCCTTTCATCACAATGCTCCAAGACCGCTGTCATCACAATGGCCCATGACGCATGCCACCACAAATCTCCAAGGCCTCTCTTACCAAAAAGCTCCATGATCCCTGTCAGTACAATGTTCCATGACACTTTTCATCACAATGCTCCATGACCCCTGTCATCACAAAGTTCTCTGCCCATATCATCACTATGCTCCTTGTCACCTTTAATCACAATGCTCCATGCCCTTTCATCACAATGCTCCAGAATTCTTGTCATCGCAATGTTCCTTGACCATGTCATCACAATGCGCCATGACCCTTGTCATCACAAACCTCCATGACCCCTGTCATCACAATGATCCATGATTCCTTTCCTCACAGTGCTCCAGTACCCTTTTCATCACAATGCTCCTTGGACCCGGTCATCAAAATGCTCCATCCCCTTTTCATCACAATGCTCCAGATATCCTATCATTACAATGCTCCATGCCCGTGTCAACACAATGTTCCATGACCCCTGTCATCAAAATGCTTTATGAACCTTGTTATCACAATGTTCCATGACCCCTGTCATCAAAATGACTCATGAACGTTGTCATCACAATGCTGCATTATACCTTTCATCCCAATCCTCTGTGACTGCTGTCATCACAATGCTCCAAGACAATTTTCATCACAATGCTACATGCCCCCTGTCATCACAGTGCCCCATAAGCCCTGTAATCACAATGCTCCATGGCCCTTGTCATCACAATGCTCCAGAATTCTTCTCATCACAATGATCCATGGACGTGTCATCACAATCCTACATGACACTGGTCATCACAGGTCTCCATGACCTTTGTCATCACAATGCTCTATGTCACTATTCATCAAAATTCTCAATGACCACGTTAATCACTATGCTCGCTGACCATTTTCATCACATTTCTCTATTGTCATTACAATTCCCCATGGCCCCTTTCTTCACAATGCTCCATGATGCCTGTCATCACAATGCTCCATGGTTTTGTTATCACAATGCTCCAGGACCAGTTTCATCAAAATACTCCATCCCCCTTGTCATCACAGTGCATAATGAAAGCTTTCATTACACTGCTCCATGACACTTTTCATCACAATGCTCCCAGGCACTTTTCATCACGATGTTCCATGAAAACTTTCATCATATTGCTCCATAACCATTGTCATCACAGTAGTCCATACCCTTGTCAACACAATGCTGCATAATTCCTGTCATCACAATTTTCCATGACTGCTGTCATCACAATAATCCAGGACAATTTTCATAACAATGCTTCATGCCCCCAGTCATCACAGTGCTCCATGATACCTTTCATCACAACTCTTAGATGATCAATGCCATCACAATGCCCCATGACACGTCATCACAATTCGCTATGACCCTTGTCATCACAATACTCGATGAACCGTGTCATCACAGTGTTCCAGGACACGTGTCATTACAATGATTCATTAATATTTTCATCACAATGATCCAATACACCTCTCATCACAATGCTCCATGGCCCCTGTTATAATGTTGCCTCATGATCTCTTTCATCACAATTCCCCATGACCCCTGTCATCACCATACCTCAAGAAGCCTGTCATCTCAATGCTCCATGGCCCCTTTCATCACAATGCTCCATGAACCCAGTCATCACAATTTTCCCTGCCCTTTTCATCACAATGCTCCAAGGTCCCTGTCATCATATTGCTCCATGCCCTTGTCGTCAAAATGCTCCAGAACTCTTGTCATCATAATGCTCCATGCCAATGTCATCAAATGTCCCATGACACTTGTCATCACAATTCTCCATGGCCCTTGTCATCACAATGTTCCATGGCCCCTGTCATAACAATGCTCCATGCCCTTGGTATCAAAATGCTCCAGAGCTCTTGTCATCATAATGCTCCATGCCAATATCATCAAAATGCCCCATGACACTTGTCATCACAATGCTCCATGGCCTTTGTCATCACAATGTCCCATGGCCCCTGTCATCACAGTGCTCCATGATACCATTCATCACAATTCTAGATGAGCACTGTCATCACAATGCCCCATGACAGATGTCATCACAATTCGCCATGGTCCTTGTCATCACAATGCTCCATGAACCGTGTCATCACAAGGTTCAAGGACTCTTGTCATCACAATGATCCATGATCACTTTCATTACAATGCTCCATGAAACCTGTCATCTCAATGCTCCATAGCCTTTGTATTCACAATGCTCCATGGCCCCTGTAATCACAGTGCTCCATGACCCCTTTCATCACAATGCTCCTAGACCGCTGTCATCACAATGCCCCATGACGCCTGCCACCAAAAATCTCCAAGGCCTATCTTACCAAAAAGCTCCATGATCCCTGTCAGTACAATGTTCCATGACACTTTTCATCACAATGCTCCATGACCCCTGTCATCACAAAGTTCTCTGCCCATATCATCACTATGCTCCTTGTCACCTTTAATCAAAATGCTCCAAGCCCTTTCATCACAATGCTGCAGAATTCTTGTCATCACAATGTTCCTTTACGGTGTCATCACAATACTCCATGACCCTAGTCATCACAAAGCTCCATGCCATTGTCAGCACAATGCTCCTTGGACCCTGTCATCAAAATGCTCCATCCCCTTTTCATCACAATGCTCCAGATATCCTATCATTACAATGCTCCATGCCCGTGTCAACACAATGCTCCATGACCCCTGTCATCAAAATGCTTTATGAACATTCTTATCACAATGTTCCATGACCCCTGTCATCAAAATGATTCATGACCGTTGTCATCACAATGCTGCATGATACCTTTCATCACAATCCTCTGTGACCGCTGTCATCACAATGCTCCAGGACAATTTTCATCACAATGCTCCATGTCCCCTGTCATCACAGTGCCCCATAAGCCCTGTAGTCAGTATGCTCCATGACCCTCTCATCACAATGCTACATGACACCTGTCATCACATTGTTCCATGGCTTATGTATTCACAATGTTCCATGGACCGTGTAATCACACTGCTCCATGTTCCCTTTCAACACAATGCTCCATGACCCCTGTCATCACAACGTTCCATGAAAGTTGTCATCAAAATACTCCATGACCCAGGTCACCACAAGGTTCCCTGCCCTTGTCATCACAAGGGTACATGGCCTTGTCATCACAATGTTCCATGTCCTCTGTCATCACCATGCTCCATGCTCTTTCTCATCACAATGCTCTATGACCCCTGTCATCACAATGCTTGATGACCATTGTCATCACAATGCTCCAAGGCCCCTGTCATCACAATGCCTCATTGTCTTTGTAATCACAATGCTCAATGACCACTGTCATCACAATGCTCCATGCCGTTGTCATCACAATGCTCCATGGCACCTGTAATCACAATGCTCCATGCCCTTGTCATCACAATGCTCTAGAACACTTGTCATCATAATGCTCCATTACCGTGTCATCACATTGCTCAATGACACTTGTCATCAAAATGTTCCTTGGCCTTTGTCATCACAGTGCTCCCTGATACCTTTAATCAAAATTCTACATGACCACTGTCATCGCAATGCAAGATGACCAATCTCATCACAATGCCCCATGACACGTGTCATCACAATTTGCCTTGGCCCTTCTCATCTCAATACTGTATGAAACGTGTTATCAGTAGGTTCCAAGACCCTTGTCATCACAATGCTCCATGAAGTCTGTTACCTCAATGTTCCATGGCCTTTGTATTCACAATGCTCCATTGTCCCGATAATCGCGTTGCTTTATGAACACTTTCATCACACTGCTCCTTGACCACTGTCACCATAATACCCCATGACGTCTCTCATCACTGTGCTCCAAGGCCACTCTTATCAAAATGCTCCATGATCTGTGTCAGCACAATATTGCATGACAATTGTCATCACAATGCTCCATGACCCCTATCATCACAATGATCCCTGCCAATGTCATCACAATGCACCTTGTCTCCTGTAATCACAATGCTCAATGCCCTTGTCATCACAATGCTCCAAGTCCGTTGTCATCATCATGCTTCATGCCCGTTTCATCACAATGCTCCATGAATCTTGTCTTCACAATGCTCCATGGCCCATGTCATCACAATGCCCCATGACCCCTGTCATAAAAATGCTAAATGGCACTTGTCATCACAATGCTCTATGATGCCTGTCATCACTATTCTGCATGTCACTTGTTATCACAATGCTCCGTGGCCCCTGTAATCCCAGTATTCCATGACCCCTTTCATCAAAATGCCCAATGCCACCTCTCATCACAATTCTCCATGGCATTTGTCATCACGATGCTCCATGACACCTGTCATCACAATGCTCCATGGCCCCTCTCATTACTGTGCTCCATAATAACTTTAATCACATTTCTAGATGACCACTGCCATCACAATGCCCCATGACATTGTCATCAGAGTTCGCCATGACCATTGTCATCACAATGCTCCATGTACCATGTCATCAAAGGGTCCCAGGACACTTGTCATCACAATGTTCCATTACCACTTTCATCACTATGCTCCATGACAACTGTCCTCTCAATGCTCCATGGCCTTTGTATTCACAATGCTCCATGGCCCCTGTAATCACAGTGCTCCATAACACCTTTCATCATAATGCTCCATGACCACTGCCATCTCAATGCCTCATGACGCCTGTCATCACAATTCTCCAAGGCCCCTCTCATCACAATGCTCCATGAAACTTGTTATCACTTTGCTCCATAACACCTGTCATCACAGTGTTCCCTGCCCATGTCATCACAATATTCCATGTCCCCTATAATCACAATGCTCCATGCCTTTTTCCTCACAATGCTCCAGAATTTTGTCATCACAATGTTCCATGACCGTGGCATCACAATGCTCCATGGCCCTTGTCAACACATTTCTCCAGAATTCTTGTCATCACAATGTTCCGTGAACGTGTCATCACAATGCTACATTACCCTGGTCATCACAGTTCTCCATGGCCTTTATCGTCACAATGCTCCCAGGCACTTTTCATCAAGATGTTCCATGAAAACCTTCATCACGTTGTTCCATGACCATTGTCATCACAATAGTCCATACCCTTGTCAACACAATGCTGCATAATCCCTGTCATCCCAATTCTCCATGACTGCTGTCATCACAATGTTCCAGGACAATTTTCATAACAATGCTTTATGCCCGCAGTCATCCCAGTGCTCCATGATACCTTTCATCACAATTCCTAGATGATCAATGTCATCACAATGCCCCATGACACCTGTCATCACAATTTGCTATGACCCTTGTCATCACAATGCTCGATGAACCGTGTCATCACAGTGTTCCAGGACACATGTCATCACAATGTTCCATGACCCCTGTCATCACAATGCTCTATGGCCTTTGTCATCACAATGCTCCGTGACCCCCGTCAACACAATGCCTGATGACCCCTGTCATCAAAATGCTAAATGGCACTTTTCATCACAATGCTCTATGATGCCTGTCATCACTATTCTCCATGTCACTTGTTATCACAATGCTCCATGGCCCCTGTAATCCCAGTACTCCATGACCCCATTCATCACAATGCCCAATGCCACCACTCATCACAATTCTCCATGGCATTTGTCATCACGATGCTCCATGACACCTTTCATCACAATGCTCCATGACACCTGTCATCACAATGATCCATGACACTTGTCATCACAATGCCCCATGACCCCTCTCATTGCTGTGCTCCATTATAACTTTAATCACATTTCTAGATGACCACTGCCATCACAATGCCCCATTACATGGTCATCACAATTCGTCATGAACATTGTCATCACAATGCTCCATGAACCATGTCATCACAGGGTCCCAGGACACTTGTCATCACAATGATCCAATACCACTTTCATCACAATGCTCATTGACCACTGTCATCTCAATGCTCCATGGCCTTTGTATTCACAAGGCTCCATGGCCCCTCTAATCACAGTGCTCCATAACACATTTCATCATTATGCTCCATGACCACTGCCATCTCAATGCCTCATGACGCCTGTCATCACAATTCTCCAAGGCCCCTCTCATCACAATGCTCCATGACACTTGTCATCACATTGCTCCATAACACCTGTCATCACAGTTTTCCCTGCCCAGGTCATCACAATACTCCATGTCCCCTATAATCACAATGCTCCATGCCTTTTTCCTCACAATGCTCCAGAATATTTTCATCACAATGTTCCATGACCGTGGCATCACAATGCTCCATGGCCCTTGTCATCACAATGCTCCAGAATTCTTGTCATCACAATGTTCTATCAACGTGTCATCACAATGCTACATGACCCTGGTCATCACAATTCTCCATGACCTTTGTCATCACAATGCTCTATGACAGTTTTCATCACAATTCTCAATGACCACTTTAATCACTATGCTCGCTGACAATTTTCATCACATTTCTCTATTGTCATTACAATTCCCCATGGCACCTTTCTTCACAATGCTCCATGATGCCTGTCATCACAATGCTCCATCGCTTTTGTTATCACAATGCTCCAGGACCAGTTTCATCACAATACTCCATCCCCCTTGTCATCACAGTGCACAATGAAAGCTGTCATTACAATGCTCCAAGACACTTGTAATCACAATGCTCCATGGCCTTTATCATCACAATGCTCCCAGGCACTTTTCATCACGATCTTCCATGAAAACTATCATCACATTGCTCCATGACCATTGTCATCACAATAGTCCATAGCCTTGTCAACACAATGCTGCATAATACCTGCCATCACAATTCTCCATGACAGCTGTCATCACAATAATCCAGGACAATTTTCATAACAATGCTTCATGCCCCCAGTCATCACAGTTCTCCATGATACCTTTCATCACAATTCCTAGATGATCAATGTCATCACAATGCCCCACGACACCTGTCATCACAATTCGCTATGACCCTTGTCATCACAATACTCGATGAACCGTGTCACCACAGTTTTGCAGGACACAGGTCATCACAATGATCCATTACTATTTTCATCACCATGCCCCAATACACCTGTCATCACAATGCTCCATGTCCCCTGTTATCATATTGCTCCATGATCTCTTTCATCACAATGCTCCATGACCACTGTCGTCACCATACCTCAAGACGCCTGTCATTTCAATGCTCCATGGCCTCGGACATCACAGTGTTCAATGGGCCCTATCATCACAATGCTCCATGCCCTTTTCATCAAAATACTCCAGAACGCTTGTCATCATAATGCTCCATGCCAATGTCATCAAAATGTCCCATGACACTTGTCATCACAATGTTCCATGGCCTTTGCCATCACAAAGTTCCATGGCCACTGTCATCACAGTGCTCCATGCCCTTGTCATCAAAATGCTCCAGAAGTCTTGTCATCATAATGCCCCATGCCAATGTCATCAAAATATCCCATGACACTTGTCATCACAATGCTCCATGGCCGTTGCCATCACAATGTTCCATGGCCCCTGTCATCACAGTGCTCCATGCCCTTTTCATCAAAATGCTCCAGAACACTTGTCATCATAATGCTCCATGCCAATGTCATCAAAATGCCCATGACACTTGTCATCACAATGCTCCATGGCCTTTGTCATCACAATGTTCCATGGCCCCTGTCATCACAGTGCTCCATGATACCTTTCATCAAAATTCTAGATGACCACTGTCATCACAATGCCCCATGACAGATGTCATCAAAATTCGCCATGGTCCGTGTCATCACAATGCTCCGTGAACCGTGTCATCACAAGGTTCCAGGACACTTGTCATCACAATGATCCATGATCACTTTCATCACAATGCTCCATGAAACCTGTCATCTCAATGCTCCATAGCCTTTGTATTCACAATTCTCCATGGCCCCTGTAATCACAGTGCTCCATGACGCCTTTCATCACAATGCTCCAAGACCGCTGTCATCACAATGCCCCATGACGCCTGCCACCACAAATCTCCAAGGCCTCTCTTACCAAAAAGCTCCATGAACCCTGTCAGAGCAATGTTCCATGACACTTTTCATCACAATGCTCCATGACCCCTGTCATCACAAAGTTCTCTGCCCATATCATCACTATGCTCCCTGTCACCTTTAATCACAATGCTCCATGCCCTTTCATCACAATGCTCCAAAATTCTTGTCATCGCAATGTTCCTTGACCGTGTCATCACAATGCTCCATGACCCTTGTCATCACAAAGCTCCATGACCCCTGTCATCACAATGATCCATGATTCCTTTCCTCACAGTGCTCCAGTACCTTTGTCATCACAATGCTCCATGCCGATGTCAGCACAATGCTCCTTGGACCCTGTCATCAAAATGCTCCATCCCCTTTTCATCACAATGCTCCAAATATCCTATCATTACAATGCTCCATGCCCGTGTCAACACAATGCTCCATGTCCCCTGTCATCAAAATGCTTTATGAAACTTGTTATCAGAATGTTCCATGACCCCTGTCATCAAAATGATCCATGACCGTTGTCATCACAATGCTGCATGATACCTTTCATTTCAATTCTCTGTGATTGCTGTCATCACAATGCTCCAGGACAATTTTCATCACAATGCTCCATGCCCCCTGTCATCACAGTGCCCCATAAACCCTGTAATCACAATGCTCCATGACCCAGTCATCACAATGCTACATTACCCCTGTCATCACATTTTTCCATTGCCTATGTATTCACAATGCTGAATGGACCCTGTAATCACACTGCTCCATGTTCCCTTGCAACACAGTGCTCCATGACCACTGTCATCAAAACGTTCCATGAAAGTTGTCATCAAAATGCTCCATGACCCCAGTCACCACAAGGTTCCCTGCCCTTGTCATCACAATGGTACATGGCCGTGTCATCACAATGCTCCAAGGCCCCTGTCATCACAATGCCTCATGGTATTTGTAATCACAATGCTCAATGACCACTGTCATCACAATGCTCCATGCCGTTGTCATCACAATGCTCCATGGCCCCTGTAATCACAATGATCCATGCCCTTGTCATCACAATGCTCCAGAGCACTTGTCATCATAATGCTCAATTCCCTTGTCATCACATTGCTCAATGACACTTGTCATCAAAATGTTCCTTGGCCTTTGTCATCACAGTGCTCCATGATACCTTTCATCAAAATTCTACATGACCACTGTCATCACAATGGAAGATGACCAATGTCATCACAATGCCCCATGACACGTCTCATCACAATTCGCCTTGGCCCTTGTCATCTCAATGTTGTATGAAACGTGTCATAAGTAGGTTCCAAGACCCTTGTTGTCACAATGGTCCATGAACTCTGTTATCTCAATGTTCCATGGCGTTTGTATTCACAATGCTCCATTGTCCCGATAATCGCGTTGCTCCATGAACACTTTCATCAAAATGCTCCTTGACCACTTTCACCATAATGCCCCATGACGTCTCTCATCACTGTGCTCCAAGGCCACTCTCATCAAAATGCTCCATGATCTGTGTCAGCACAATATTGCATGACACTTGTCATCACAATGATCCCTGCCAATGTCATCAAATTGCTCCATGTCTCCTGTAATCACACTGCTCCATAACCTTGTCATCACAATGCTCCAGGTCTGTTGTCATCACCATGCTTCATACCCGTGTCATGACAATGCTCCAGGAATCTTGTCTTCACAATGCTCCATGGCCCATGTCATCACAATGCTCCGTGACCCCCATCAACACAATGCCTGATGACCCCTGTCATCAAAATGCTAAATGGCACTTGTCATCACAATGCTCTATGATGCCTGTCATCACAATTCTCCAAGGCCCTTCTCATCACAATGCTCCATGACACTTGTCATCACATTGCTCCATAACACCTGTCATCACAGTGTTCCCTGCCTATGTCATCACAATGCTCCATGTCGCCTATAATCACAATGCTCCATGCCTTTTTCCTCACAATGCTCCAGAATTTTGTCATCACAATTCTCCATGGCCCTTGTCATCACAATGCTCCAGAATTCTTGTCATCACAATGCTACATGACCCTGGTCATCACAGTTCTCCATGACCTTTGTCATCACAATGCTCTATGACACTTTTCATCACAATTCTCAATGACCACTTTAATCACTATGCTCGCTGACCATTTTCATCACATTTCTCTATTGTCATTACAATTCCCCATGGACCCTTTCTTCACAATGCTCCATGATGCCTGTCATCACAATGCTCCATGGCTTTTGTTACCACAATGCTCCAGGAAAATTTCATCACAATACTCCATCCCCCTTGTCATCACAGTGCACAATGAAAGCTTTCATTACAAAGCTCCATGACACTTTTCATCACAATGCTCCATGGTCTTTATCGTCACAATGCTCCCAGGCACTTTTCATCACGATGTTTCATGAAAACTTTCAACACATTGCTCCATGGCCATTGTCATCACAATAGTCCATACCCTTGTCAACACAATGCTGCATAATCCCTGTCATCACAATTCTCCATGACTGCTGTCCTCACAATAATCCAGGACAATTTTCATAACAATGCTTCATGTGCGCAGTAATCACAGTGCTCCATGATACCTTTCATCACAATTCTTAGATGATTATTGTCATCACAATGCTCCATGACACCTGTCATCACAATTCGCTATGACCGTTGTCATCACAATACTCGATGAACCGTGTCATCACAGTGTTCCAGGACACATGTCATCACAATCATCCATTAATATTTTCATCACAATGATCAAATACACCTCTCATCACAATGCTCCATGGAACCTGTTACCATGTTGCTCCATGATCTCTTTCATCACAATGCTCCAGGACCACTGTCATCACCGTACCGGAAGACGCCTGTCATCTCAATGCTCCATGGCCCCTTTCATCACAATGCTCCATGAACCCAGTCATCACAATGTTCCCTGCACTTTTCATCACAATGCTCCATGGGCCCTGTCATAACAATGCTCTATGCCCATGTCATCAAAATGCTCCAGAACTCTTGTCATCATAATGCTCCATGCCAGTGTCATCAAAATTTCCCATGACACTTGTCATCACAATGCTCCATAGCCTTTGCCATCACAATGTTCCATGGCCCCTGTCATAACAATGCTCCATGCCTTTGTCATCAAAATGCTCCAGAACTCTTGTCATCATAATGCTCCATGCCAATGTCATCAAAATGCCCCATGACACTTGTCATCACAATGCTCCATGGCCATTGTCATCACAATGTTCCATGGCCCCTGACATCACACTGCTCCATGATACCTTTCATCACAATTCTAGATGACCACTGTCATCCCAATGCCCTATGACAGAGGTCATAACAATTTGCCATGGTCCTTGTCATCACAATGCTCCATGAACCGTGTCATCACAAGGTTCCAGGACACTTGTCATCACAATGATCCATGATCACTTTCATCACAATGCTCCATGAAACCTGTCATCTCAATGCTCCATAGCCTTTGTATTCACAATTCTCCATGGCACCTGTAATTACAGTGCTCCATAACCCCTTTCATCCCAATGCTCCAAGACCGCTGTCATCACAATGGCCCATGACGCATGCCACCACAAATCTCCAAGGCCTCTCTTACCAAAAAGCTCCATGATCCCTGTCAGTACAATGTTCCATGACACTTTTCATCACAATGCTCCATGACCCCTGTCATCACAAAGTTCTCTGCCCATATCATCACTATGCTCCTTGTCACCTTTAATCACAATGCTCCATGCCCTTTCATCACAATGCTCCAGAATTCTTGTCATCGCAATGTTCCTTGACCATGTCATCACAATGCGCCATGACCCTTGTCATCACAAACCTCCATGACCCCTGTCATCACAATGATCCATGATTCCTTTCCTCACAGTGCTCCAGTACCCTTTTCATCACAATGCTCCTTGGACCCGGTCATCAAAATGCTCCATCCCCTTTTCATCACAATGCTCCAGATATCCTATCATTACAATGCTCCATGCCCGTGTCAACACAATGTTCCATGACCCCTGTCATCAAAATGCTTTATGAACCTTGTTATCACAATGTTCCATGACCCCTGTCATCAAAATGACTCATGAACGTTGTCATCACAATGCTGCATTATACCTTTCATCCCAATCCTCTGTGACTGCTGTCATCACAATGCTCCAAGACAATTTTCATCACAATGCTACATGCCCCCTGTCATCACAGTGCCCCATAAGTCCTGTAATCACAATGCTCCATGGCCCTTGTCATCACAATGCTCCAGAATTCTTCTCATCACAATGATCCATGGACGTGTCATCACAATCCTACATGACACTGGTCATCACAGGTCTCCATGACCTTTGTCATCACAATGCTCTATGTCACTATTCATCAAAATTCTCAATGACCACGTTAATCACTATGCTCGCTGACCATTTTCATCACATTTCTCTATTGTCATTACAATTCCCCATGGCCCCTTTCTTCACAATGCTCCATGATGCCTGTCATCACAATGCTCCATGGCTTTGTTATCACAATGCTCCAGGACCAGTTTCATCAAAATACTCCATCCCCCTTGTCATCACAGTGCATAATGAAAGCTTTCATTACAATGCTCCATGACACTTTTCATCACAATGCTCCCAGGCACTTTTCATCACGATGTTCCATGAAAACTTTCATCATATTGCTCCATAACCATTGTCATCACAGTAGTCCATACCCTTGTCAACACAATGCTGCATAATTCCTGTCATCACAATTCTCCATGACTGCTGTCATCACAATAATCCAGGACAATTTTCATAACAATGCTTCATGCCCCCAGTCATCACAGTGCTCCATGATACCTTTCATCACAACTCTTAGATGATCAATGCCATCACAATGCCCCATGACACATGTCATCACAATTCGCTAAGACCCTTGTCATCACAATACTCGATGAACCGTGTCATCACAGTGTTCCAGGACACGTGTCATTACAATGATTCATTAATATTTTCATCACAATGATCCAATACACCTCTCATCACAATGCTCCATGGCCCCTGTTATAATGTTGCTCCATGATCTCTTTCATCACAATGCCCCATGACCCCTGTCATCACCATACCTCAAGAAGCCTGTCATCTCAATGCTCCATGGCCCCTTTCATCACAATGCTCCATGAACCCAGTCATCACAATTTTCCCTGCCCTTTTCATCACAATGCTCCAAGGTCCCTGTCATCACATTGCTCCATGCCCTTCTCGTCAAAATGCTCCAGAACTCTTGTCATCATAATGCTCCATGCCAATGTCATCAAATGTCCCATGACACTTGTCATCACAATTCTCCATGGCCCTTGCCATCACAATGTTCCATGGCCCCTGTCATAACAATGCTCCATGCCCTTGGTATCAAAATGCTCCAGAACTCTTGTCATCATAATGCTCCATGCCAATATCATCAAAATGCCCCATGACACTTGTCATCACAATGCTCCATGGCCTTTGTCATCACAATGTCCCATGGCCCCTGTCATCACAGTGCTCCATGATACCATTCATCACAATTCTAGATGAGCACTGTCATCACAATGCCCCATGACAGATGTCATAACAATTCGCCATGGTCCTTGTCATCACAATGCTCCATGAACCGTGTCATCACAAGGTTCAAGGACTCTTGTCATCACAATGATCCATGATCACTTTCATTACAATGCTCCATGAAACCTGTCATCTCAATGCTCCATAGCCTTTGTATTCACAATGCTCCATGGCCCCTGTAATCACAATGCTCCATGACCCCTTTCATCACAATGCTCCTAGACCGCTGTCATCACAATGCCCCATGACGCCTGCCACCAAAAATCTCCAAGGCCTATCCTACCAAAAAGCTCCATGATCCCTGTCAGTACAATGTTCCATGACACTTTCCATCACAATGTTCCATGACCCCTCTCATCACACAGTTCTCTGCCCATATCACAACAGTGCTCCTTGTCACCTTTAATCACAATGCTCCATGCCCTTTCATCACAATGCTCCAGAATTCTTGTCATCGCAATGTTCCTTGTCTGTTTCATCACAATGCTCCCTGACCCTTGTCATCACAAAGCTCCATGACCCCTGTCATCACAATGATCCATGATTCCTTTCCTCACAGTGCTCCAGTACCCTTTTCATCACAGTGTTCCATGCCATTGTCAGCACAATGCTCCTTGGACCCTGTCATCAAAATGCTCCATCCCCTTTTCATCACAATGCTCCAGATATCCTATCATTACAATGCTCCATGCCCGTGTCAACACAATGGTCCATGACCCCTGTCATCAAAATGCTTTATGAACATTCTTATCACAATGTTCCATGACCCCTGTCATCAAAATGATCCATGACCGTTGTTATCACAATGCTGCATGACACCTTTCATCCCAATCCTCTGTGACTGCTGTCATCACAATGCTCCAGGACAATTTTCATCACAATGCTCCATGCCCCCTGTCATCACAGTGCCCCATAAGCCCTGTAATCCCAATGCTCCATGACCCTGTGTTCACAATGCTACATGACCCCTGTCATCACATTGTTCCATGGCCTATGTATTCACAATGTTCCATGGACCCTGTAATCACACTGCTCCCTGTTACTTTTCAACACAATGCTCCATGACCCCTGTCCTCACAACGTTCCATGAAAGTTGTCATCAAAATGCTCCATGATCCTGGTCACCACAAGGCTCCCTGCCCTTGTGATCACAATGGTACGTGGCCTTGTCATCACAATGTTCCATGGCCTCTGTCATCACCATGCTCCATGGTCTTTCTCATCACAATGCTCTATGACCCCTGTCATCACAATGCTTGATGACCATTGTCATCACAATGCTCCAAGGCCCCTGTCATCACAATGCCTCATGGTCTTTTTAATCACAATGCTCAATGACCACTGTCATCACAATGCTCCATGCCGTTGTCATCACAATGCTCCATGGCCCCTGTAATCACAATGCTCCATGCGCTTGTCATCACAATGCTCCAGAACATTTGTCATCATAATGCTCCATTCCCGTGTCATCACATTGCTGAATGACACTTGTCATCAAAATGTTCCTTGGCCTTTGTCATCACAATGCTCCATGATCCCTGTCATCACAATGATCCCTGCCAATGTCATCACAATGCTCCATGTCTACTGTAATCACAATGCTCCATGCCCTTGTCATCACAATGCTCCAGGTCTGTTGTCATCACCATGCTTCATGCCCGTGTCATCACAATGCTCCATGAATCTTGTCTTCACAATGCTCCATGGCCCATGTCATCACAATGCTCCATGACCCCTGTCATCACAATGATCTATGGACTTTGTCATCTCAATGCCCCGTGACCCCCGTCAACACAATGCCTGATGAACCCTGACATCAAAATGCTAAATAGCACTTGTCATCACAATGCTCTATGATGCCTGTCATCACTATTCGCCATGTCACTTGTTTTCAAAATGCTCCATAGCCCCTCTCATTACTGTGCTCCATAATAACTTTAATCACATTTCCAAATGACCACTGCCGTCACAATGCCCCATGACATTGTCATCACAATTCGCCATGACCAATGTCATCACAATGCTCCATGAACCATGTCATCACAGGGTCCCATGACACTTGTCATCACAATGATCCATTACCACTTTCATCACATTGCTCCATGACCATTGTCATCACAATAGTCCATAGCCTTTTCAACACAATGCTGCATAATCCCTGTCATCACAATTCTCCATGACTGCTGTCATCACAATAATTCAGGACAATTTTCATAACAATGCTTCATGCACCCAGTCATCACAGTGCTCCATGATACCTTTCATCACAATTCCTGTATGATCAATGTCATCACAATGCCCCAAGACACCTGTCATCACAATTCGCTATGACCCTTGTCATCACAATACTCGATGAACCGTGTCATCACAGTGTTCCAGGACACATGTCATCACAATGATCCATTACTATTTTCATCACAATGCTCCAGTACACCTGTCATCACAAAGCTCCATGGCCCCTTTTATCATATTGCTCCATGATCTCTTTCATCACAATGCTCCATGACCACTGTCATCACCATACCTCAAGACGACTGTCATCTCAATGCTCCATGGCTCTTTTCATCACAAGGCTCCATGGGCCCTGTCATCACAATGCTACATGCCCTTTTCATCAAAATGCTCCAGAACTCCTGTCATCATAATGCTCCATGCCAATGTCATCAAAATGTCCCATGACACTTGTCATCACAATGCTCCATGGCTTATGCCATCACAATGTTCCATGGCCCCTGTCATCACAATGCTCCATGACCCCTGTCATCACAAAGTTCTCTGCCCATATCATCACAATGTTCCTTGTCACCTTTTATCACAATGCTCCATGTGCTTTCATCACAATACTCAAGAATTCTTGTCATCGCAATGTTCCTTGACCGTGTCATCACAATGCTCCATGACCCTTGTCATTACAAACCTCCATGACCCCTGTCATCACAATGATCCATGATTCCTTTCCTCACAGTGCTCCAATACCCTTTTCATTACAATGCTCCATGCCATTGTCAGCACAATGCTCCTTGGATCCTGTCATCAAAATGCTCCATCCCCTTTTCATCACAATGCTCCAGATATCCTATCATTACAATGCTCCATGCCCGTATCAACACAATGCTCCATGACCCCTGTCATCAAAATGCTTTATGAACATTCTTATCACAATGTTCCATGATCCCTGTCTTCAAAATGATACATGACCGTTGTCATTACAATGCTGCATGATACCTTTAATTCCAATCCTCTGTGACTGCTGTCATGACAATGCTCCACGACAATTTTCATCACAATGCTCCATGCCCCCTGTCATCACAGTGCCCCATAAGCCCTGTAATCACAATGCTCCATGACCCTGTCATCATAATGCTACATGACCCCTGACATCACATTGTTCCATGGCCTATGTATTCACAATGCTCCATGGACCCTGTAATCACACTGCTCCATGTTCCTTTTCAACACAATGCTCCATGACCCCTGTCATCACAGCGTTCCATGAAAGTTGTCATCAAAATGCTCCATGACCCCGGTCACCACAAGGTTCCCTGCCCTTGTCATCACAATGGTACATGGCCTTGTCATCACAATGTTCCATGGCCTCTGTCATCACCATGCTCCATGGTCTTTCTCATCACAATGCTCTATGACCCCTGTCATCACAATGCTCCATGCCGTTGTCATCACAATGCTCCATGGCCCCTGTAATCACAATCCTCCATGCCCTTGTCATCACAATGCTCCAGAACATTTGTCATCATAATGCTCCATTCCCGTGTCATCACATTGCTGAATGACACTTGTCATCAAAATGTTCCTTGGCCTTTGTCATCACAGTGCTCCATGATACCTTTAATCAAAATTTTACATGACCACTGTCCTCACAATGCAAGATGACCAATGTCATCACAATGCCCTATGACACGTGTCATCACAATTCGCCTTGGCCCTTGTCATCTCAATGCTGTATGAAACGTGTCATCAGTAGTTTCCAAGACCCTTGTCATCACAATGCTCCATGAACTCTGTTATCTCAATATTACATGGCCTTTGTATTCACAATGCTCCAATGTCCCGATAATCGTGTTGCTCCATGAATGCTTTCATCACAATACTCCTTGACCACTGTCACCATAATGCCTCATGACGTCTCTCATCACTGTGCTCCAAGGCCACTCTCATCAAAATGCTCCATGATCTGTGTCAGCACAATATTGCATGACACTTGTCATCACAATGCTCCATGATCCCTGTCCTCACAATGATCCCTGCCAATGTCATCACAATGCTCCATGTCTCCTGTAATCACAATGCTCCATTCCCTTGTCATCACAATGCTCCAGGTCTGTTGTCATCACCATGCTTCATGCCCGTGTCATCACTATGCTCCATGAATCTTGTCTTCACAATGCTCCATGACCCATGTCATCACAATGCTCCATGAGCCTTGTCCTCACAATGTTCTATGCCCTTTGTCATCACAATGCTCCGTGACAACCGTCAACACAATGCCTGATGAACCCTGACATCAAAATGCTAAATGGCACTTGTCATCACAATGCTCTATGATGCCTGTCATCACTATTCGCCATGTCACTTGTTTTCACAATGCTCCATGCCCCCTGTAATCCCAGTACTCCATGACCCCTTTCATCACAATGCCCAATGCCACCTCTCATCACAATTCTCCATGGCATTTGTCATCACGATGCTCCATGACACCTGTCATCACAATGCTCCATGACACTTGTCTTCACAATGCTCCATGGCCCCTCTCATTACTCTGCTCCATAATAACTTTAATCAAATTTCTAGATGACCACTGCCATCACAATGCCCCATGACATTGTCATCACAATTCGCCATGACCATTGTCATCACAATGCTCCATGAACCATGTCATCACAGGGTCCCAGGACACTTGTCATCACAATGATCCATTACCACTTTCATTACAATGCTCCATGACCACTGTCATCTCAATGCCCCATGGCCTTGGTATTCACAATGCTCCATGGCCCCTGTAATCACAGTGCTCCAAAACACCTTTCATCATAATGCTCCATGACCACTGCCATCTCAATGCCTCATGACGCCTGTCATCACAATTCTCCAAGGCCCCTCTCATCACAATGCTCCATGACACTTGTCATCACATTGCTCCATAACACCTGTCATCACAGTGTTCCCTTCCCATGTCATCACAATGGTCCATGTCCCCTATAATCACAATGCTCCAAGCCTTTTTCCTCACAATGCTCCAGAATTTTGTCATCACAATTTTCCATGACCGTGGCATCACAATACTCCACGGCCCTTGTCATCACAATGCTCCAGAATTCTTCTCATCACAATGTTCCATGGACGTGTCATCACAAAGCTACATGACCCTGGTCATCACAGTTCTCCATGACCTTTGTCATCACAATGCTCTATGTCACTATTCATCACAATTCTCAATGACCACTTTAATCACTATGCTCGCTGACCATTTTCATCACATTTCTCTATTGTCATTACAATTCCCCATGGCCCCTTTCTTCAAAAAGCTCCATGATGCCTGTCATCACAATGCTCCATGGCTTTTGTTATCACAATGCTCCAGGACCAGTTTCATCACAATACTCCATCCCCCTTGTCATCACAGTGCATAATGAAAGCTTTCATTACAATGCTCCGTGACTCTTCTCATCACAATGCTCCATGGCCTTTATCGTCACAATGCTCCCAGGCACTTTTCATCACGATGTTCCATGAAAACTTTCATCACATTGCTCCATGAACATTGTCATCACAATACTCCATAGCCTTCTCAACACAATGCTGCATATTCCCTGTCATCACAATTCTCCATGACTGCTGTCATCACAATAATCCAGGACAATTTTCATAACAATGCTTCATGCCCCCAGTCATCACAGTGCTCAATGATACCCTACATCACAATTCCTAGAATATCAATGTCATCACAATGCCCCATGACACATGTCATCACAATTCGCTATGACCCTTGTCATCACAATACTCGATGAACCGTGTCATCACAGTGTTCCAGGACACATGTCATCACAATGATCCATGACTATTTTCATCACAATGCTCCAATACACCTGTCATCAAAATGCTGCATGGCCCCTGTTGTCATATTGCTCCATGATCTCTTTCATCACAATGCTCCATGACCACTGTCATCACCACACCTCAAGACGCCTGTCATCTCAATGCTCCATGGCCCTTTTCATCACAATGCTCCATGTGCCCTATCCTCACAATGCTCCATGCCCTTGTCATCAAAATGCTCCAGAACTCTTGTCATCATAATGCTCCATGCCAATGTCATCGAAATATCCCATGACACTTGTCATCACAATGCTCCATGGCCTTTGCCATCACAAAGTTCCATGGCCCCTGTCATCACAGTGCTCCATGCCCTTGTCATGAAAATGCTCCAGAACTCTTGTCATCATGATGCTCCATGCCAATGTCATCAAAGTGCCCCATGACACTTGTCATCACAATGCTCGATGGCCTTTGTCATCACAATGTTTCATAGCCCCTGTCATCACAGTGCTCCATGATACCTTTTTTCAGAATTCTAGATGACCACTGTCATCAGAATGCCCCATGACAGATGTCATCACAATTCGCCATGGTCCTTGCCATCACAATGCTCCATGAACCGTGTCATCACAACGTTCCAGGACTCTTGTCATCACAATGATCCATGATCACTTTCATCACAATGCTCCATGAAACCTGTCATCTCAATGCTCCATAGCCTTTGTATTCACAATGCTCCATGGCCCCTGTAATCACAGTGCTCCATGACCCCTTTCATCACAATGCTCCAAGACCGCTGTCATCACAATGCTCCATGACTCCTGCCACCACAAATCTCCAAGGCCTCTCTTACCAAAATGCTCCATGATCCCTGTCAGTACAATGTTCCATGACACTTTTCATCACAATGCTCCATGACCCCTGTCAACACAAAGTTCTCTGCCGATATCATCACAATGCTCCTTGTCACCTTTAATCAAAATGCTCCATGCCCTTTCACTACAATGCTCCAGAATTCTTGTCATCGCAAAGTTCCTTGACCGTGTCATCACAATGCTCCATGACCCTTGTCATCACAAAGCTCCATGACCCTTGTCATCACAATGATCCATGATTCCTTTCCTCACAGTGCTCCAGTACCCTTTTCATCACAATGCTCCCTGCCATAGTCAGCACAGTGCTCCTTGGACCCTGTCATCAAAATGCTCCATCCCCTTTTCATCACAATGCTCCAGATATCCTATCATTACAATGCTCCATGCCCGTGTCAACACAATGCTCCTTGACCCCTGTCATCAAAATGCTTTATGAACCTTGTTATCACAATGTTCCATGACCCCTGTCATCAAAATGATCCATGACCGTTCTCATCACAATACTGCATGATACATTTCATCCCAATTCTCTGTGACAGCTGTCATCACAATGCTCCAGGACAATTTTCATCACAATGCTCCATGCCCCCTGTCATCACAGTGCCCCATAAGCCCTGTAATCACAATGCTCCATGACCCTTTCATCACAATGCTACATGACACCTGTCATCACATTGTTCCATGGCCTATGTATTCACAATTCTCCATGGACCCTGTAAACACACTGCTCCATGTTCCCTTTCAACACAATGCTCCATGACCCCTGTCATTACAACGTTCCATGAAAGTTGTCATCTAAATGCTCCATGACCCCGGTCAGCACAAGGTTCCCTGCCCTTGTCATCATACTGGTACATGGCCTTGTCATCACAAAGTTCCATGGCCTCTGTCATCATCATGCTCCATGGTCTTTCTCATCACAATGCTCTATGACCCCTGTCATCACAATGCTTGATGACCATTGTCATCACAATGCTCCAAGGCCCCTGTCATCACAGTACCTCATGGTCTTTGTAATCACAATGCTCAATGACAACTGTCATCACAATGCTCCATGCCGTTGTCATCACAATGCTCCATGGCCCCTGTAATCACAATGCTCCATGCACTTGTCATCACAATGCTCCAGAACACTTGTCATCATAATGCTCCATTCCCGTGTCATCACATTGCTCAATGACACTACTCATCAAAATGTTCCTTGGCCTTTGTCATCACAGTGCTCCATGATATCTTTAATCAAAATTCTACATGACCACTCTCATCACAATGCAAGATGACCAATGTCATCACAATGCCCCATGACACGTGTCATCACAATTCGCCTTGGCCCTTGTCATCTCAATGCTGTATGAAACGTGTCATCAGTAAGTTCGAAGACAATTGTCATCACAATGCTCCATGAACTCTGTTATCTCAAAGTTCCATGGCCTTTGTACTCACAATGCTCCATTTTCCCGATAATCGCGTTGCTCCATGAACACTTTCATCACAATGCTCCTTGACCACTGTCACCATAATGCCCCATGACGTCTCTCATCACTGTGCTCCAAGGCCACTCTCATCAAAATGGTCCATGATCTGTGTCAGCACAATATTGCATGACACTTTTCATCACAATGCTCCATGATCCCTGTCATCACAATGCTCTATGGCCTTTTTCATCACACTGCAACGTGACTCCCATCAACACAGTGCCTGATGACCCCTGTCATCAAAATGCTAAATGGCACTTGTCATCACAATGCTCTATGATGCCTGTCATCACTATTCTCCATGTCACTTGTTATCACAATGCTCCATGGCCCCTGTAATCCCAGTACTCCATGACCCCTTTCATCACAATGCCCAATGCCACCTCACATCACAATTCTCCATGGCATTTGTCATCACGATGCTCCATGACACCTGTCATCACAATGCTCCATGACACTTGTCATCACAATGCTCCATGGCCCCTCTCATTACTGTGCTCCATAATAACTTTAATCACATTTCTAGATGACCACTGCCATCACAATGCCCCATGACACTGTCATCACAATTCGCCATGACCATTGTCATCACAATGCTCCATGAACCATGTCATCACAGGGTCCCAGGACACTTGTCATCACAATGATCCATTACCACTTTCATCACAATGCTCCATTACAACTGTCATCTCAATGCTCCATGACCTTTGTATTCACAATGCTCCATGGCCCCTGTAATCACAGTGTTCCATAACACCTTTCATCATAATGCTCCATGACCACTGCCATCACTATGCCTCATGACGCCTGTCAACACAATTCTCCAAGGCCCCTCTCATCACAATGCTCCATGACACTTGTCATCACATTGCTCCATAACACGTGTTATCACAGTGTTCCCTGCCCATGTCATCACAATGCCCCATGTCCCCTATAATCACAATGCTCCATGCCTTTTTCCTCACAATGCTCCAGAATTCTTGTCATCACAATGTTCCATGACCGTGGCATCACAATGCTCCACGGCCCTTGTCATCACAAAGCTCCAGAATTCTTGTCATCACAATGTTCCATGAACGTGTCATCACAATGCTACATGACCCTGGTCATCACAGTTCTCCATGACCTTTGTCATCACAATGCTCTATGACACTTTTCATCACAATTCTCAATGACCACTTTAATCACTATGCTCGCTGACCATTTTCATCACATTTCTCTATTGTCATCACAATTCCCCATGGCCCCTTTCTTCCCAATGCTCCATGATGCCTGTCATCACAATGCTCCATGGCTTTTGTTATCACAATGCTCCAGGACCAGTTTCATCACAATACTCCACCCGCCTTGTCATCACAGTGCACAATGAAAGCTTTCATTACAATGCTCCATGACACTTGTCATCACAATGCTCCATGGCTTTTATCGTCATAATGTTCCCAGGCACTTTTCATCACGATCTTCCATGAAAACATTCATCACATTGCTCCATGATCATTGTCATCACAATAGTCCATACCCTTGACAACACAATGCTGCATAATCCCTGTCATCTCAATTCTCCATGACTGCTGTCATCACAATAATCCAGGACAATTTTCATAACAATGCTTCATGCCCCCAGTCATCACAGTGCTCCATGATACCTTTCATCACAATTCCTTGATGATCAATGTCATCACAATTCTCCATGACACCTGTCATCACAATTCGCTATGACCCTTGTCATCACAATACTCGATGAAACATGTCATCACTATGTTCCAGGACACATGTCATCACAATGATCCATGACTATTTTCATCACAATGCTCCAATACACCTGTCATCACAATGCTCCATGGCCCCTCTTATCATATTGCTCGAAGATCTCTTTCATCACAATGCTCCATGACCACTGTCATCACCATACCTCAAGACGCCTGTCATCTCAATGCTCCATGACTCTTGTCATCACAACGTTCCATGAAAGTTGTCATCAAAATTCTCCATGACCCCGGTCACCACAAGGTTCCCTGCCCTTGTCATCACAATGGTACATGGCCTTGTCATCACAATGTTCCATGTCCTCTGTCATAACCATGCACCCTGGTCTTTCTCATCACAATGCTCTATGACCCCTGTCATCACAATGCTTGATGACCATTGTCATCACAGTGCTCCAAGGTCCCTATCATCACAATGCCTCATGGTCTTTGTAATCACAATGCTCAATGACCACTGTCATCACAATGCTCCATGCCGTTGTCATCACAATGCTCCGTGGCCCCTGTAATCACAATGCTCCATGCTCTTATCATCACAATGCTGCAGGACACTTGTCATCATAATGCTCCATTCCCGTGTCATCCCATTGCTCAATGACACTTGTCATCAAAATGTTCCTTGGCCTTTGTCATCACAGTGCTCCATGATACCTTTCATCACAATTCCTAGATGATCAATGTCATCACAATGCCCCATGACACCTGTCATCACAATTCGCAATGACCCTTGTCATCACAATACTCGATGAACCGTGACATCACAGTGTTCCAAGACACGTCATCACAATGATCCATGACTATTTTCATCACTATGTTCCAATACACCTGTCATCACAATGCTCCATGGCCCCTGTTATCATATTGCTCCACGATCTCTTTCATCACAATGCTCCATGACCACTGTCATCACCATACCTCAAGACGCCTGTCATCTCAATGCTCCATGGCCCTTTTCATCACAATGCTCCAATGGCCCTGTCATCACAATGTTCCATGCCCTTGTCCTCAAAATGCTCCAGAACTCTTTTCATCATAATGCTCCATGCCAATATCATCAAAATGTCCCTTGACACTTCTCATCACAATGCTCCATGGCCTTTGCCATCACAATGTTCCATGGCCCCTTTCATCAAGGCACTCCATACACTTGTCATCAAAATGCTCCAGACCTCTTGTCATCATAATGCTCCATGCCAATGTCATCAAAATGCCCCATGACACTTGTCATCACAATGCTCTATGGCCTTTATCATCACAATGTTCCATGGCCCCTGTCATCACAGTGCTCCATGATACCTTTCATCACAATTCTAGATGAACACTGTCATCAGAATGCCCCATGACAGAGGTCATCACAATTCGCCATGGTCCTTGTCATCACAATGCTCCATGAACCGTGTCATCACACATTTCCAGGACACTTGTCATCACAATGCTCCATGAAACCTGTCATCTCAATGCTCCATAGCCTTTGTATTCACAATGCTCCATGGCCCCTGGAATCACAGTGCTCCATGACCCCTTTCATCACAATGCTCCAAGACCGCTGTCATCACAATGCCCCATGACGCCTGCCACCACAAATCTCCAAGGCCTCTCGTACCAAAAAGCTCCTTGATCCCTGTCAGTACAATGTTCCATGACACTTTTCATCACAATTCTCCATGACCCCTGTCATCACTAAGTTCTCTGCCCATATCATCACAATGCTCTATGTCACCTTTAATCACAATTCTCCATGCCATTTCATCACAATGCTCTAGGTCTGTTGTCATCACCATGCTTCATGCCCGTGTCATCACAATGCTCCATGAAACTTCTCTTCACAATGCTCCATGGCCCATGTCATCACAATGCTCCATGACCCCTGTCATCACAATGCTCTATGGCCTTTGACATCTCAATGCTCCATGACCCCCATCAACACAATGCCTGATGAACCCTGACATCAAAATGCTAAATGGCACTTGTCATCACAATGCTCTATGATGCCTGTCATCACTATTCGCCATGTCACTTGTTTTCACAATGCACCATGCCCCCTCTAATCCCAGTACTCCATGACCCCTTTCATCACAATGCCCAATGCCACCTCTCATCAAAATTCCCCATGGCATTTGTCATCACGATGCTCCATGACACCTGTCATCACAATGCTCCATGACACTTGTCATCACAATGCTCCATGGCCCCTCTCATTACTGTGCTCCATAATAACTTGAATCACATTTCTAGATGACCACTGCCATCACAATGCCCCATGACATTGTCATCACAATTCGCCATGACCATTGTCATCACAATGCTCCATGAACCATGTCATCACAGGGTCCCAGGAGACTTGTCATCACAATGATCCATTACCACTTTCATCACAATGCTCAATGACCACTGTCATCTCAATGCTCCATGACATTTGTATTCACAATGCTCCATGGCCCCTGTAATCACAATGCTCCAAAACAACTTTCATCATAATGCTCCATGACCACTGCCATCTCAATGCCTCATGACGCCTGTCATCACAATTCTCCAAGGCCCCTCTCATCACAATGCTCCATGACACTTGTCATCACATTGCTCCATAACACCTGTCATCACAGTGTTCCCTGCCCATGTCATAACAATGCTCCATGTCTCCTATAATCACAATGCTCCATGCCTTTTTCCTCACAATGCTCCAGAATTTTGTCATCACAATGTTCCATGACCGTGGCATCAAAATGCTCCATGGCCCTTATCATCACAATGCTCCCAGGCACTTTTCATCATGATGTTCCATGAAAACTTTCATCACATTCCTCCATGACCATTGTCATCACAATAGTCCATAGCCTTGTCAACACAATGCTGCAGAATCCCTGTCATCACAATTCTCCATGACTGCTGTCATCACAATAATCCAGGACAATTTTCATAACAATGCTTCATGCCCCCAGTCATCACAGTGCTCCATGATACCTTTCGTCACAATTCCTAGATGATTAATGCCATCACAATGCCCCATGACACCTGTCTTCACAATTCACTATCAACCTTGTCATCACAATACTCGATGAACCGTGTCATCACAGTGTTCCAGGACACATGTCATCACAATGATCCATTTCTATTTTCATCACAATGATCCAATACACCTGTCATCACAATGCTCCATGGCCCCTGTTATCATATTGCTCCATGATCTCTTTCATCACAATGCTCCATGACCACTGTCATCACCATACCTCAAGACGCCTGTCATCTCAATGCTCCATGGCTCTTTTCATCACAATGCTCCATGGGCCCTGTCATCACCATGCTTCATGCCCTTGTCATCAAAATGCTCCAGAACACTTGTCATCATAATGCTCCATGCCAATGTCATCAAAATGTCCCATTACACTTGTCATCACAATGCTCCATGGCCTATGCCATCACAATGTTCCATGGCCCCTGTCATCACAATGCTCCATGCCCTTGTAATCAAAATGCTCGAGAAGTCTTGTCATCATAATGCTCCATGCCAATGTCATCAAAATATCCCATGATACTTGTCATCACAATGTTCCATGGCCGTGGCCATCACAAAGTTCCATGGCCCCTGTCATCACAGTGCTCCATGCCCTTGTCATCAAAATGCTCCAGAACTCTTGTCATCATAATGCTCCATGTCAATGTCATCAAAATGTCCCATGACACTTGTCATCACAATGCTCCATGGCCCCTCTCATTACTGTGCTCCATAATAACTTTAATTACATTTCTAGATGACCACTGCCATCACAATGCCCCATGACATTGTCATCACAATTCGCTATGACCATTGTCATCACAATGCTCCATGAACCATGTCATCACAGGGTCCCAGGACACTTGTCATCACAATGATCCATTACCACTTTCATCACAATGCTCCTTGACCACTGTCATCTCAATGCTCCATGGCATTTGTATTCACAATTCTCCATGGCTCCTGTAATCACAGTGCTCCAAAACACCTTTCATCATAATGCTCCATGACCAGTGCTGTCTCAATGCCTCATGACGCCAGTCATCACAATTCTCCAAGGCCCCTCTCATCACAATGCTCCATGACACTTGTCATCACATTGCTCCATAACACCTGTCATCACAGTGTTCCCTGCCCATGTCATCACAATGCTCCATGTCCCCTATAATCACAATGCTCCATGCCTTTTTCCTCACAATGCTCCAGAATTTTGTCATCACAATGTTCCATGACCGTGGCATCACTATGCTCCATGGCCCTTGTCATCACAATGCTCCAGAATTCTTGTCATCACAATGTTCCATGGACGTGTCATCACAATGCTACATGACCCTGGTCATCACAGTTCTCCATGACCTTTGTCATCACAATGCTCTATGTCACTATTCATCACAATTCTCAATGACCACTTTAATCACTATGCTCGCTGACCATTTTCATCACATTTCTCTATTGTCATTACGATTCCTCATGGCCCCTTTCTTCACAAAGCTCCATGATGCCTGTCATCACAATGCTCCATGTCTTTTGTTATCACAATGCTCCAGAACCAGTTTCATCACAATACTCCATCCCCCTTGTCATCACAGTGCATAATGAAAGCTTTCATTACAATGCTCCATGACACTTGTCATCACAATGCTCCATTGCCTTTATCGTCACAATGCTCCTAGGTACTTTTCATCACGATGTTCCATGAAAACTTTCATCACATTGCTCCATGACCATTGTCATCACAATACTCCATAGCCTTGTCAACACAATCCTGCATAATCCCTGTCATCACAATTTTCCGTGACTGCTGTCATCACAATAATCCAGGACAATTTTCATAACAATGCTTCATGCCCCCAGTCATCATAGTGCTCCATGATACCTTTCATCACAATTCTTAGATGATCAATGCCATCACAATGCCCCATGACACCTGTCATCACAATTCGCTATGACCCTTGTCATCACAATACTCGATGAACCATGTCATCACAGTGTTCCAGGACACATGTCATCACAATGATCCATTAATATTTTCATCACAGTGATCCAATACACCTCTCATCACAATGCTCCATGGCCCCTGTTATCATGTTGCTCCATGATATCTTTCATCACAATGCCCCATGACCATTGTCATCACCATACCTCAAGACGCCTGTCATCTCAATGCTCCATGGCCCTTTTCATCACAATGCTCCATGGGCCCTGTCATCACAATGCTCCATGACCTTGTCATCAAAATGCTCCAGAACTCTTGTCATCATAATGCTCCATGCCAATGTGATCACAATGCTCCATGGCCTTTGCCATCCCAATGTTCCATGGCCCCTGTCATAACAATGCTCCTTGCCCTTGTTATCAAAATGCTCCAGAACTCTTGTCATCATAATGCTCCATGCCAATGTCATCAAAATGCCCCATGACACTTGTCATCACAATGCTCCATGCCCTTTGTCATCACAATGTTCCATGGCCCCTGTCATCACAGTGCTCCATGATACCTTTCATCACAATTCTAGGTGACCACTGTAATCACAATGCCCCATAACAGATGTCATCACAATTCGCCATGGTCCCTGTAATCACAATGCTCCATGAACCGTGTCATCACAAGGTTCCAGGACACTTGTCATCACAATGATCCATGATCATTTTCATCACAATTCTCCATGAACCCTGCCATCTCAATGCTCCATAGCCTTTGTATTCACAATGCTCCATGGCCCCTGTAATCACACTGCTCCATGACCCCTTTCATCACAATGCTCCAAGACCGCTGTCATCACAATGCCCCATGACGCCTGCCACCACAAATCTCCAAGGCCTCTCTTACCAAAAAGCTCCATGATCCCTGTCAGTACAACGTTCCATGACACTTGTCATCACAATGCTCCATGGCCTTTATCGTCACAATGCTCCCAGGCACTTTTCATCACGATGTTCCATGAAAACTTTCATCACATTGCTCCATTACCATTTTCATCACAATAGTCCATACCCTTGTCAACACAGTGCTGCATAATCCCTGTCATCACAATTCTCCATGACTGCTGTCATCACAATAATCCAGGACAATTTTCGTGACAATGCTTCATGCCCCCAGTCATCACAGTGCTCCATGATACCTTTCATCACAATTTCTAGATGATCAATGTCATCACAATGCCCAATGACACCTGTCATCACAATTCGCTATGACCCTTGTCATCACAATACTCGATGAACCGTGTCATCACAGTGTTCCAGGACACATGTCATCACAATGATCCATGACTATTTTCATCACAATGCTCCAATACACCTGTCATCACAATGCTCCATGACCACTGTTATCACCATACCTCAAGACGCCTGTCATCTCAATGCTCCGTGGCCCCTTTCATCACAATGCTCCATGAACCCAGTCATCACAATGTTCCCTGCCCTTTTCATCACAATGCTCCATGGGCCCTGTCATCACAATTCTCCATGAACCCAGTCATCACAATGTTCCCTGCGCTTTTCATCACAATGCTCCATGGGCCCTGTCATCACAATGCTCCATGCCCTTGTCATCAAAATGCTCCAGAACTTTTGTCATCATAATGCTCCTTGCCAATGTCATCAAAATGTCCCATGACACTTGTCATCACAATGCTCCATGGCCTTTGCCATCACAATGCTCCATGGCCCCTGTCATCAAAATGCTCAATGCCCTTGTCATCAAAATGCTCCAGAACACTTGTCATCATAATGCTCCATGCCAATGTCATCAAAATGCCCCATGACACTTTTCATCACAATGCTCCATGGCCTTTGTCATCACAATGTTCCATGGCCCCTGTCATCACAGTGCTCCATGATACCTTTCATCACAATTCTAGATGACCACTGCCATCACAATGCCCCAATGACAGATGTCATCATAATTCGCCATTGTCTTTGTCATCACAATGCTCCATGACCCGTGTCATCACAAGGTTCCAGGACACTTGTCATCAAAATGATCCATGATCATTTTCATCACAATATTTCATGAAGCCTGTCATCTCAATGCTCCATAGCCTTTGTATTCACAATGCTCCATGGCCCCTGTAATCACAGTGCTCCATGACCCCTTTCATCACAATGCTCCAAGACCGCTGTCATCACAATGCCCCATGACGCCTGCCACCACAAATCTCCAAGGACTCTCTTACCAAAAAGCTCAATGATCCCTGTCAGTACAATGTTCCATGACACTTTTCATCACAATGCTCCATGACCCCGGTCATCAAAATGCTATATGAACCTTGTTATCAGAATGTTCCATGACCCCTGTCATCAAAATGGTCCATAACTGTTGTCATCACAATGCTGCATGATACATTTCATCCCAATTCTCTGTGACCGCTGTCATCACAATGCTCCAGGACAATTTTCATCACAATGCTCCATGCCCCCGGTCATCACAGTGCCCCGTAAGCCCTGTAATCACAATGCTCCATGACCCTGTCAGCACAATGCTACATGACCCCTGTCATCCGATTGTTCCATGGCCTATGTATTCACAATGCTCCATGGACCCTGTAATCACACTTCTCCATGTTCCCTTTCACACAATGCTCCATGACCACTGTCATCACAACGTTCCATGAAAGTTGTCATCAAAATGCTCCATGACCCTGGTCACCACAAGGTTCCCTGCCCTTGTCATCACAATGGTACTTGGCCTTGTCATCACAATGTTCCATGGCCTCTGTCATCACCATGCTCCATGGTCTTTCTCATCGCAATGCTCTATGACCCCTGTCATCACAATGCTTGATGACCACTGTCTTCACAATGCTCCAAGGCCCCTGTCATCACAATGCCTCATGGTCTTTGTAATCACAATTCTCAATGACCACTGTCATCACAATGCTCCATGCCATTGTCATCACATTGCTCCATGGCATGGTCTCGTTATCCCTTGGTCATTTCCTTTCACTGTCTCTGGCCTGGAACCTGCCTCTGTCACGAGATAATCTCCTTCATCTTATGCTAACTGAAACCCTAATGCTCTCCCTAACTAAGGCCCTGACTATGCCTAACTAAGGCCATGACACTGAATCTAACAAAGGCCCGGAATCTGTCCTTAATATAGGCCCTGCTGCCAGCAAGAACTAAAATCCTGACATTTCTCCTGAGCTAATATCCTGACTCATTTCTAACCAAGGTCCTGACACTGTTCCTAAGAAAGCCCTGTCGCTGTCTTTAAGTGAAGACCTGAGGCTGTCTGTAACTCAGACCCTGAAGGTTTCCCTAAATGAGGCCTTGACGCTATGACTAATTAGGGCTCCTGTCATGTCTTTAAATAAGAACATAAAGCTGATTCAACAAAGGCACTGATGCTGCACCTAAGTCATTCTCTGACAGTGTCCCCAGCTAAGGGCCTGATATTAGGCCTCTCTCAGGCCCTGTCGGTCTCCCTAAGTCAAGCCATGATGCTGTGCGTACCTGAAGCCCTAACACTGCTTCTAAATAAGTCCCTGAGAGTCTCAGTGACAAAGGTCTTCACACTATCCTTAGGTCATTTCCTGACACGATTCCAAGCCTTTACCCTAACCCTGTCCCGAGCTAATGTCCTACATCTTATGCTAACTAAAGACATTATGCTGTGCCTAATTCAGGCACTGAATTTAGTCCCAAGGCCGCTAGACTGTCCCTAACTCGGCTCGATGCCCTTATCGTCACAATGTTCCATGACCACTCTCATCACAATGCTCCACGCCCTTGTCATCACAATGCTCCATAACCCCTGTCATCACAATGCTCCATGACCTTTGTCATTGCAATGCTACATGCCACTGTCATCACACTGCTCCATACCCTTATCATCACAATGCTCATTGACCCCTTTCATCACAAAGCTCCATGACCCTTGTCTAAAATGCTACATGTCTGTGAAATCACAAAGCTCCATGCCCCCTGTCATCACAAGTCTCCATGACTCTTGTCATCACAATGCCCCGTGACTCCTGTCATCACAATGTTGCCTGGCCGTTGTCATCACAATTCTCCATGGCCCCTGTAATCACAGTGCTCCATGACAAAGTTCATCGCATTGCTCCATGACCACTGTCATCATAATGCCACATGAGCCCTGTCATCACAATGCTCCATGATCCTTGTAATCTAAATGCTCCTTGACCCTTTCATCACAAAGTTACAGTACCCCTTTCTTCACAATGCTCCATGCCACTGGTCACCACAATGCTCCATGACCTCTGTCATCACAATGTTCCATGTCCATTGTCATTAAAATGCTCCATGGCCCCTGTCATCACAATGCTGCAGGATCCTTATAATCTCAATGCTCCATGGTCCTCGTCATCATAAATCTCCACGCATTTGTCATAACAATGCTCCATGACCACTGTCATCCCAGTGCTCCATAGCACTTTTCATCACAATGCTACATGACCACTTTAATCACAATGTTCCATGACCACTTTCATCACAATGCCCCATGACCCCTGTAATCAAAATGCTCCATGGCCCTTGTCGCCACAATGCTCCAGGACCCGTCATCACAATTCTCCATGGCCCTTGTCATCACAATGCTCCATGGCGCTTGTCATCACAATGATCCAGAGCCTTTGTTCTTGAGTTGGGAGTAGTATCATTGCCTCAGTTAGGGACACTGTCATTGCCTGAATTGGGAGTAGTGTCAGAGCCTTAGTTAGGGACAGCGCCAGGGCGAGTTGGGAGTAGTGCCAGTGCCTTAGTTAGGGACAGCGCCAGTGCTTGCGTTGGGTGTAGTGTCAGGGCCATAGTTAGGGACAGTGTCAGTGGCTGAGATGGGAATAGTGTCAGGGCCTTAGTTACGGACATTGTCAGTGCCTAAGTTGGGATTTTTGTCAGCGTCTTTATTATGGACAGTGTCAGGGCCTGAGTTAAGAGTAGTGTCAAGGCCTTAATTTGGAAGAGTATCAGTGTCTCAGTTTGGAGTAGTGTCAGACACTTAGTTAGGAACAGCGTCAGTGCCTGAGTTGGCAGTAGTGACATGGCCTAAGTTATGGACAGTGTCAGGGTCTGAGTTAGGAATAGTCTCAGGACCTTAGTTAGGGAAAGTGTCAGTGACTGTGTTAGGAATACTGTCAGGGCCTAAGTTAGGAGTAGTCTGAGACCGGTAGGTAGGAACAGTGTCAGGGCCTGAGATGTGAGTAGTTTCAGGGACTTAGAGAAAGTGTCAGTGCTGGATTTGGGAATTATGTCAGGGCCTTAGTTAGGGACAGTGTCAGTGCCTGAGTTGGGAGTACTGTCAGGGCGTATTTCGGGACAGTCTCAGTGCCTATGTTGGGATTACTGTCAGGACCTTTGTTAGGAACAATGACAGTGCCTGAGTTGGGAGTTGTGTCAGGACATTAGTAAGGGACAGTGTCAGTGCCTGAGTTAGGAGAAGTGTCAGGGCTGTAGTTAGGGGTAGTGTCAGTACCTGTGTTGGAGGTAGAGTCAGGGCCTTAGGGACAGTGTCAGTGGCTGAGATGGGAGTAGTGTCAGGGCCTTAGTTAGGGACAGTGGCAGTGCCTAAGTTGGTAGGAATGTCAGGGCCTTAATTAGGGACAGTGTCAGTGCCTGAGTTGGGAGTAATATCAGTGCCTTAGTTAGGGACAGTGTCACGGCCTGATTTGGGAGTAGTCTCTGGGCCGTAGTTAGGAACAGTGTCAGTGACTGAGTTGGGAGTACTCTCAGGGTCTTAGTTATGGACAGTGTCAGGGCATGAGTTAAGTATTGTGTCAAAGCCTTAGTTACGGAGAGTGTCAGTTGTTGAGTTAAGAGAAGTATAATGTCCTTGTTTAGTGACAGTGACAGTGCCTGAGTTAGGAGTGGAGTCAGGGCCTTATTTACGGTAGTGTCAGTGCCTGAGTTAGGAGTAGTGTCAGGGCCTTAGTTAGGGACAGTGTCAGTGCCTGAGTTGGGAGTAGTGTCAGGACCTTAATTAGGGAGACTGTCAGTGCCTGAGTTGGGAGTAGTGCCAGTGCCTTATTTAGAGACAGCGCCAAGCCTGAGTTGGGAGTAGTGTCAGGGCCATAGTTAGGGATGGTGTTAGTTGCTGGGATGGAAGTAGTGTCAGGCCCTTAGTTACGGACAGTGCCAGGGCCTGAGTTGGGATTAGTTTCAGGGTCTTTATTATGGACTGTGTCAGGGCCTGAGTTAAGAGTAGTGTCAAGGCCTTAATTTGGGAGAGTGTCACTGTCTGAGTTGGGAGTAGTGTCAGACCCTTAGTTAAGGAACAGCGTCATTGTCTGAGTTAGGAATAGTGCCAGAGCCTATGTTACGGACAGTGCCAGGGCCTGAGTTAGGAGTAGTCTGAGACCGGTAGTTAGTAACAGTGTAAGGGCCTTAGTTGTGAGTAGTTTCAGGGCCTTAGTTAGCGAAAGTGTCAATGCCGGAATTGGGAGTAGTGTCAGGGCTTACTTAGGGAGAGTGTCAGTGCCTGAGGTGGAAGTAGTATCAGGGCCTTAGTTAAGGACAGTGTCAGTGCCTGAGTTCGGAGTACTGTCAGGGCGTATTTAGGGACAGTCTCAGTGCCTATTTTGGGAGTAGTGTCATGGCCTTAGTTAGTGACATTGTCAGTGCCTGAGTAAGGAGTAGTGTCCGGGCCTTAGTTAGGGACAGTGTCAGTTGCTTAGTTAGGAGTAGTGTCAGGGCCTAAGTTAGGGCCAGTGTCAGTGCCTGAGTCAGGAGTAGAGTCAGGGCCTAAGTTAGGGAAATTGTCATTGCTTGAGATAGGAGTAGTGTCAAGGCCTTAGTTAGGAATAGCATCAGTGGCTTGGTTAGGTATTGTATCAGCGCCTCAGGTAGGAATAGTTTCAGGGCCTTATTTAGGGACAGTGTTAGTGCCTGAGTTAGGAGTTGTGTTGGCCTTAGTTAGGGACCTTTTCAGGGCCTGAGTTAGGAGTAATGTCAGGGCCTTCCTTAAGTATTGTGTCAGCGCCTGAGTTAGGAATAGTATCAGGGCCTTAGTTAGGGACATTGTCAGGGCATGATATAGGAGTTGTGTTAGGGCGTGAGCTATGATTAGTGTCAGGGCCTTAGTTAGTGACAGTATCAGTGCTGAGTTTGGAGTAGTATCAAGGCCTTAGTTAGAGACAGTGTCAGGGCCTGAGTTAGGTGTATGTCAGGGCCTTAGTTAGGGACAGTGTCAGTGCCTGATTTAGGACTAGTGTCAGAGGCTTTGTTAGGGACAGTGTCAGGGCCTGAGTTAAGAGTAGTGTCACAGCTTTAGTTATAACCAGTGTCAGGGCCTTAGTTAAGTCCAACATCAGCGCCTATGATAGGAATCAGATCAGGACCTGTGTTACAGGTAATGTCAGGGCCTTATTTAAGAACAGTGTCAGGGCCTGAGTCCTGACTTACTCCTTACTCTCCTCACTAAGGACTTTGGACACTACTGCTAATTCAGGCCCTGATAATGTCCCTAACTAATTCCCTGACACTTTCCGTGGCTAAGGCCCTAAACTTCTCCTAAGTCAGGCCCTGATACTGTCCCTAACAATGGCCCTGACACTACACCTAACTGAGGCCCCGACATGATACCTAACAAAGGCTTTGTTGCTAGTCCAAACTAAAGCCCTAAAATTGGTCCTAAATAAGGCCTTGGCACTAATCCTAACTAAGGCCCTGATAGTATGCCTAACTCAGGCCCTCATACGATTCCTAACAATGGCTCTGATGCTAGTCCAAACTAAGGCCCTGAAATTGGTCCTAAATAAGGCCTTGACACTAATCCTAACTCAGGCCCTAGCACTGTCCCTAACTAGGTCTCAGACAGTACACCTAAATCAGACCCTGACACTGTCCCTAAGCAAGGCCCTGACACTACTCCTAACTCAATCCCTTACACTGTTCCTAAGAAAGTTTCTGATGCTAGTCCTAACTCGGGCCCTGAAACCGTCTGTAACTAAGGCCCTGCTGCCATCACTATCAAAAGTCCTGACATTATCCTGAGCTAATATCCTGACCTATGTCTTTCCAAGGTCCTGAACCTGTCCCAAACTAAGCACTGACGCTGTCCCTAAATGAAGACCTGAGGCTGTCCCTAACTCAGGCCCTGAAGCTTTCCTGAACTGAAGCCTTGAAGCTGTGACTAATTCAGGCCCTGATCATGTACCTAACGAAGACCTTAATGCTGATCCAGCAAAGACGCTGATGCTGCTCCAAAGTCATGCCCTGACAGTGTGCCCAGCTAACGGCCTGACGCTAGGCCTCACTCAGGCCCTGTCGCTCTCCCTAAGTCAGGCTAAGACTCTGTCCCTACCTGAAGCCCTGACACTGGGCCCACATTAGGCACTGATGCTCTAATTAGCTATGGTCTTGACACTATCCCTAGGTCATTTCCTGCCACTATCCCTAGATCTTAACATAAACTTGTCTTTAGCTATTGTCGAGCCTCTTATGCTAACTAAATCCCTGATGCTGTCTCTAACTAAGAGCCTGAAATTAGTCCCGAGGCCGTCAACCTGTCCCTAACTGAGGTTGGAGGCTCATCCTAACTGAGGCGCTGACACTGTCCCTAACTAAAGCCCTGACACTGTACTTTACAAGGGCTCTGATGCTAGTCCTAACTCAGGCCCTGACACTGTCTCTAAGTAAGGCTCAGAATTTGCCCCTAATATAGACCCTGCTGTCAGCAATAACTAAAAACTGGACACTAGCCTGACTTAATATCCTGACATATTTCTAACCAAGGTCCTGACACTGTCCCTAAGAAAGCCCTGTCGCTGTCCCTATGTTAAGAACTGAGGCTGTCCCTAACTCAGGCCCTGAAGCTTTCCCTAACTGAAGCCTTGAAGGTGTGACTAAGTCAGGCCCTGATCATATCTGTAACAAAGACGCTAAGGCTGATCCAACAGAGGCGCTGATTCTGTTCCTAAGTCATGCCCTGACACTGTCCTCAGCTAAGGGCCTGATGCTAGGCCTCACTCAGGCCCTGTCGCTCTCCCTAAGTCAGGCTCTGATGCTGTCCCTACCCGAAGCCCTGACACTGGTTCTAAATAAGGATCTGATACTCTCAGTAACTAAGGTTTTGACACTATGCTTAGGTCCTTTCCTGACACTATCCCTAGACCATAACCTGACCCTGTCCCTAGCAAATGTCGTGCCTCTTATGCTAACTACAGCCCTGCTGCTGTCCTTAACTAAGGGCCTAAATTTACTCTCGAGGCTGTGAACCTGTCCGTACCTAAGGCCTCGATGTTCGTCCTAATTCAGGGCCTTACACTGTCCCTAACTAAGGCCCTGCTGCCGTCAATATCTAAAGTCCTGACACGATCCTGAGCTAATTTCTTGACCCATCTCTTACCAAGCTCCTGAAACTGTCCCTAAGGAAGCCCTGATGCTGTCTCTAAGTGAGGCCTTGAGGCTGTCCCTAACAGAGTCCCTGATAATATCTTTAACATAGCCCCTGAGGCTGATCCTACCGTGGCTCTTATGCTGCTCCTAAGTCATGCCCTGACACTGTCTCTAGCTAAGGCCCTGACGCTAGGCCTCACTCAGGCCCTGTCCCACTCCCTAAGTCAGGCTCTGACGCTGTTCCTACCCGAAGCCCTGACACTCACTGCTCCTAAATTAGGTCCTGATGTGCTAAGTAACTAAGGTCTTGACACTATCCCTAGGTCATTTCCTGACACTCTCCCTAGACCTTAACCTAACCTTCTCTTTAGCTAATGTCGAGTTTAGCTAAAGAGATTCTTTAGAACGAGATTCTTTCATCTTCTGAATAGAGTTTTCTTCAAAACATAATTTTTATAGTGTTACTAACTTTAAACAAAATGTACTCAACTGCTGTGGAATATTCCTTCATAGGAGCGTGCATGGTTCACTTCTGCATCTGCTTGTGGTGGTGTTCAGGTTGCTTTCAGCTGTAGATCCCCTTATGCTAGCTAAATCCCTGATTCTGTCCCTAAATGAGGCCCTGAATTTAGGTCCGAGGCCGTGAACCTGTCCCTAACTGAGGCCTGGAAGCTCGTCCTAATGTAGGCCCTGACACTGTCCCTAACTAAGGCTCTGACACTATACCTAACTCAGTCACTGACACTGTACCTAACAAAGGCTCTGATGCTAGTCCTAACTTAGGCCCTGACACTGCCTCTAACTAAGGCCCTGCTGCCGTCAATATCTGAACACGTGATATTACCCTGAGCTAATAGCCTGACCCATGTCTTACCAAGGTCCTGAAACTTTCCCAAAGTAAGCTTTGACGCTGTCCCTAAGTGAGGCCTTGAGGCTATCCCTAACGGAGGCCCTGATAATAGCTTTAACGAAGACCCTAATGCTGATCATACAGAGCCCTTTATGTTGCTCCTAAGTCATGGCCTGATACTGTCCCTTACTCACTCCCTAAAGATAGGCCTCACTTAGGCCCTGTTGCTGTATCTTAGTTAGGCTCTGACGCTGTCCGTACATCAAGCCCTGGCACTGGTCCTGATTAAGGCGCTCACACTGCTGCTAACTAAGGCCCTGATGCTCTCAATAACTAAGGTCTTCTCGTTATCCCTTGGTCATTTCCTTTCACTGTCTTTGGCCTGGAACCTGCCTCTGTCCCGAGATAATCTCCTGCATCTTATGCTAACTGAAACCCTAATGCTCTCCCTAACTAAGGCCTTGACTACTCCTAACTAAGGCCATGACACTGAATTTAACAAAGGCAAAGAATCTGTCCTTAATATAGGCCCTGCTGCCAGCAAAAACTAAAATCCTGACACTCTCCTGAGCTAATATCCTGACTCATTTCTAACCAAGGTCCTGACACTGTCCCTAAGAAAGCCCTGTCGCTGTCTTTAAGTGAAGACCTGAGGCTGTTTGTAACTCAGACCCTGAAGCTTTTCCTAACTGAGGCCTTGACGCTGTGACTAACTAGGGCTCCTGTCATGTCTTTAAATAAGAACATAATGCTGATCCAACAAAGGCACTGATGCTGCTCCTAAGTCATTCCCTGACAGTGTCCCCAGCCAAGGGCCTGACATTAGGCCTCACTCAGGCCCTGTCGCTCTCCCTAAGTCAGGCCCTGATGCTGTGCCTACCTGAAGCCCTAACGCTGCTTCTGAATAAGTCCCTGAGAGTCTCAGTAACAAATGTCTTCACACTATCCTTAGGTCATTTCCTGACACCATTCCAAGCCTTTAACCTAACCCTGTCCCGAGCTAATGTCCTACCTCTTATTCTAACTAAAGACCTTATGCTGTGCCTAATTCAGGCACTGAATTTAGTCCCAAGGCCGCTAGACTGTCCCTAACTCGGCTCGATGCCCTTATCGTCACAATGTTCCATGACCACTGTCGTCACAATGTTCCATGACCACTCTCATCACAATGCTCCACGCCCTTGTCATCACAATGCTCCATAACCCCTGTCATCACAATGCTCCATGACCTTTGTCATGGCAATGCTACATGCCATTGTCATCACAATGCTCCATGACCCCTTTCATCACAATGCTCCATGACCCTTGTCTAAAATGCTACATGTCTGTGAGATCACAAATCTCCATGCCCCCTGTCATCACAAGTCTCCATGACTCTTGTCATCACAATGCTCCATGACCCTTGTCATCACAATGCTCCATGATCCTTGCATTCAAAATGCTCCTTGACCCTTTCTTCACATTGTTACAGTACCCCTTTCTTCACAATGCTCCATGCCGCTGGTCACCACAATGCTCTATGACTTCTGTCATCACAATGCTCCATGTCCTTTGTCATTAAAATGCTCCATGGCCCCTGTCATCACAATGCTGCAGGATCCTTCTAATCTCAATGCTCCATGGTCCTCGTCATCACAAATCTCCACGCATTTGTCATCACAATGCTCCATGACCCCTGTCATCCCAATGCTCCATAGCACTTTTCATCACAATGCTACATGAGCACTTTTATCAAAATGTTCCATGACCACTTTAATCACAGTGCTCCATGACCACTTTCATCACAATGCCCCATGACCCCTGTAATCAAAATGCTCCATGGCCCTTGTCGCCACAATGCTCCAGGACCCGTCATCACAATTCTCCATGGCCCTTGTCATCACAATGCTCCATGGCGCTTGTCATCACAATGATCCAGAGCCTTAGTGCTTGAGTTGGGAGTAGTATCATTGCCTCAGTTAGGGACACTGTCATTGCCTGAATTCGGAGTAGTGTCAGAGCCTTAGTTAGGGACAGCGCCAGGGCGAGTTGGGAGTAGTGCCAGTGCCTTAGTTAGGGACAGCACCAGTGCTTGCGTTGGGAGTAGTGTCAGGGCCATAGTTAGGGACAGTGTCAGTGGCTGAGATGGGAATAGTGTCAGGGCCTTAGTTACGGACATTGTCAGTGCCTAAGTTGGGATTTTTGTCAGGGTCTTTATTATGGACAGTGTCAGGGCCTGAGATAAGAGTAGTGTCAAGGCCTTAATTTGGAAGAGTGTCAGTGTCTCAGTTTGGAGTAGTGTCAGACCCTTACTTACGAACACCGTTAGTGCCTGAGTTGGGAGTAGTGACATGGCCTAAGTTATGGACAGTGTCAGGATCTGAGTTAGGAATAGTCTCAGGACCTTAGTTAGGGACAGTGTCAGTGACTGTGTTAGGAAGAGTGTCAGGGCCTAAGTTAGGAGTAGACTAAGACCGGTAGTTAGGAACAGTGTCAGGGCCTGAGTTGTGAGTAGTTTCAGGGCCTTAGTTAGAGAAAGTGTCAGTGCCGGAGTTGGGAGTTATGTCAGGGCCTTAGTTCGGGAGAGTGTCAGTGCCTGAGTCTGGAGTAGTGTCAGGGCCTAGTTAGGGACAGGGTCAGTGCCTGAGTTGGGAGTAGTTTCAGGACCTTAGTTAGAGAAAATGTCAGTGCCGGAGTTGGGAGTTATGTCAGGGCCTTAGTTAGGGACAGTGTCAGTGCCTGAGTTGGGAGTAGTGTCAGGGCCTAGTTAGGGAGAATATCAGTGCCTGAGTTGGGAGTAGTGTCAGGGCATTAGGGACTGTGTCACTGGCTGAGATGGGAGTAGTGTCAGGGTCGTAGTTAGGGAGAGTGTCAGTGCCTGAGTTGGGAATAGTCTCAGGGTCTTTTTTGGGGCAGCATCAGGGCATGAGTTAAAAGTAGTGTCAAGGCCTTAGTTAGGGAGAGTGTCAGTGCCTGTGTTGGGAGTAGTATCAGGCCCTTCGTTAGGGACAGTGTCAGGGTCTGAGGTAGAAGTTGTCTCAGGGCCTTAGTTAGGTAGCGTGTCAGTGTCTAAGTAATTAGTAGTGTGAGGGCCTTAGTTAGGGACAGTGTCAATGCCTGTGTTGGAAGTAGTGTCAGAGACTCAGTAAGGGACAGCGTCAGTGCCTGATTTGGGAGTAGTGTCAGAGCCTTAGTTAGGGACAGCGTCAGTGCCTGCATTGGGAGTAGTGTCAGGGCCTTACATAGGGAGCGTCAGTGCCTGAGTTAGGAGTAGTGTGATGGCCGTAGTTAGGGACACTCTCAGTGTCAGAGTTGGGGGTAGTGGCAGGCCTTTGTTAGGGACTGTGCCAGGGCCTGAGTTAAGAGTAGTGTCAGGGCCTTAGTTAGGGACATTATCAGTGCCTGAGTAAGGAGTAGTGTCCGGGCCTTAGTTAGGGACAGTGTCAGTTGCTTACTTAGGAGTAGAGTCACGGACTAAGTTAGGGCCAGTGTCAGTGCCTGAGTCAGGAGTAGAGTCAGGGCCTAAGTTAGGACAGTGTCATTGCTTGAGATAGGAGTAGTGTCAGGGCCTTAGTTAGGGACATTGTCAGTGCATGATTTAGGTGTTGTGTTAGGGCGTGAGCTATGAATAGTGTCAGGGCCTTAGTTACTGACAATGTCTAGTGCTGAGTTTGTAGTAGTATCAGGGCCTTAGTTAGAGACAGTGTCAGGGCCTGAGATAGGTGTATGTCAGGGCCTTAGTTAGGGACAGTGTCAGTGCCTGATTTAGGAGTAGTGTCAGAGGCTTTGTTAGGGACAGTGTCAGGGCCTGAGTTAAGAGTAGTGTCACAGCTTTAGTTAGGACCAGTGTCAGGGCCTTAGTTAAGTCCAACATCAGCGCCTATGATAGGAATCAGATCAGGACCTGTGTTACAGGTAATGTCAGGGCCTTATTTAAGAACAGTGTCAGGGCCTGAGTCCTGACTTACTCCTTACTCTCCTCACTAAGGACTTTGGACACTACTGCTAATTCAGGCCCTGATAATGTCCCTAAATAAGGCCCTGACACTTTCCCTGGCTAAGGCCCTGAACTTCTCCTAAGTCAGGCCCTGATACTGTCCCTAACAATGGCCCTGACACTACACCTAACTGAGGCCCCGACATGATACCTAACAAAGGCTTTGTTGCTAGTCCAAACTTAAGCCCTAAAATGGGTCCTAAATAAGGCCTTGACACTAATCCTAACTCAGGCCCTAAACCTGTCCCTAACTAAGGCCCTGATAGTATGCCTAACTCAGGCCCTCATACGATTCCTAACAATGGCTCTGATGCTAGTCCAAACTAAGGCGCTGAAATTGGTCCTAACTAAGACCTTGACACTAATCCTAACTCAGGCCCTAGCACTGTCCCTAACTAGGTCTCAGACAGTACACCTAAATCAGACCCTGACACTGTCCCTAAGCAAGGCCCTGACACTACTCCTATCTCAGTCCATTACACTGTACCTAACAAAGTTTCTGATGCTAGGCCTAACTCAGGCCCTGAAACCGTCTGTAACTAAGGCCCTGCTGCCATCACTATCAAAACTCCTGACATTATTCTGAGCTAATATCCTGACCTATGTCTTTCCAAGGTCCTGAAACTGTCCCAAAGTAGGCCCTGACGCTGTCCCTAAGTGAAGACATGAGGCTGTCCCTAACTCAGGCCCTGAAGCTTTCCTGAACTGAAGCCTTGAAGCTGTGACTAATTCAGTCCCTGATCATGTACCTAACGAAGACCTTAATGCTGATCCAGCAAAGACGCTGATGCTGCTCCAAAGTCATGCCCTGACAGTGTGCCCAGCTAACGGCCTGATGCTAAGCCTCACTCAGGCCCTGTCGCTCTCCCTAAGTCAGGCCCTGACACTGTCACTAACTAAGGCCCTGACCCTACTCCTAATTCGGTCCCGTACATTGTATCTAACAAAGACTCTGATGCTAGTCGTAACTCAGGGCCTGACACTGTCTCTAACTAAGGGCTGCTGCCATCAACATCTAAAGTCCTGACATTATCCGGAGCTAATAACCTGACCCATGTCTTACCAAGATCCTGGAACTGTCCCAAAGTAAGCACCGACGCTCTCGCTAAGTGAGGCCCTGAAGCTTTCCCTAACTAACTCAGGCCTTGATGCTGTGACTAACTCAGACCCTGATCATGTCTTTAACTAAGACCCTAAGGCTGATCCAACAGAGGCCCTGATGCTGCTCCTAAGTCATGCCCCGATAGTGTCCCCCACTAAGTGTCTGATGCTAGGCCTCACTCAGACCCTAACGCTCTCCCTAAGTCAGGCTCTGATGCTGTCCCTACCTAAAGCCCTAACACTGGTTCTGAATAAGGCCCTGAGAGTCTCCGTAACAAAGGGCTTCACACTATCCTTAGGTCATTTCCTGACACTATCCCTAGATGTTAAACTGACACGGCCACAAGCTAATGTCCTGCCTCTTATGCTAACTGAAGCCCTTAGGCTGTGCCTACCTCAGGCACTGAATTTAGTCCCAAGACCATGAAACTGTCCCGAACGAAGGCCTAGATGCTCGCCCTACATCCGGCCCTGACACTGTCCCTAACTAAGGCCCTAACACTATTGCTAACTGAGGATCTGACAATGGACCTATCAGAGGCCCGCTACTCCTAACTAACGCCTTGAAACTTTCCCTAACGTAGGCGCTGCTACCATCAATATCTAAAGTCCTGACATTATCCTGAGCTAATATCCTGACCCATGTCTTACCAAGGTCCTGAAACTCTCCCATCGTTAGCCCTGACACTGTCCCTCAGTGAGGCCCTGAGGCTGTCCCTCACAGAGGTCCTGATAATGTCTTTAACTAAACTCTAATGCTGATCTTACAGAGACCCTTATGTTGATCCTATGTCATGCCCTGACGCTGTCCGTAGCTAAGGCCCTGACTCTAGGCATCACTCAGGCCCTGTCGCTCTCCCTAAGTCAGGCTAAGACTCTGTCCCTACCTGAAGCCCTGACACTGGGCCTAAATTAGGCACTGATGTTCTAATTAGCTATGGTCTTGACACTATCCCTAGGTCATTTCCTGACACTATCCCTAGATCTTAACCTAAACTTGTCTTTAGCTATTGTCAAGCCTCTTATGCTAACTAAATCCCTGAGGCTGTCTCTAACTAAGAGCCTGAAATTAGTCCCGAGGCCGTCCACCTGTCCCTAACTGAGGTTGGAGGCTCATCCTAACTGAGGCGCTGACACTGTCCCTAACTAAAGCCCTGACACTGTACTTTACAATGGCTCTGATGCTAGTCCTAACTCAGGCCCTGACACTGTCTCTAAGTAAGGCTCAGAATTTGCCCCTAATATAGGCCCTGCTGTCAGCAATAACTAAAAACTGGACACTAGCCTGAGTTAATATCCTGACATATTTCTAACCAAGGTCCTGACACTGTCCCTAAGAAAGCCCTGTCGCTGTCCCTGTGTTAAGAACTGAGGCTGCCCCTAACTCAGGCCCTGAAGCTTTCCCTAACTGAGGCCTTGAAGCTGTGACTAAGTCAGGCCCTGATCATCTCTGTAACAAAGACGCTAAGGCTGATCCAACAGAGGCGCTGATTCTGTTCCTAAGTCATGCCCTGACAGTGTCCTCAGCTAAGGGCCTGACGCTAGGCCTCACTCAGGCCCTGTCGCTCTCCCTAAGTCAGGCTCTGATGCTGTCCCTACCCGAAGCCCTGACACTGGTTCTAAATAAGGATCTGATACTCTCAGTAACTAAGGTTTTGACACTATGCTTAGGTCCTTTCCTGACACTATCCCTAGACCATAACCTGACCCTGTCCCTAGCAAATGTCGTGCCTCTTATGCTAACTACAGCCCTGCTGCTGTCCTTAACTAAGGGCCTAAAATTACTCTCGAGGCTGTGACCCTGTCCGTACCTAAGGCCTCGATGTTCGTCCTAATTCAGGGCCTGACACTGTCCCTAACTAAGACCCTGCTGTCGTCAATATCTAAAGTCCTGACACGATCCTGAGCTAATTTCTTGACCCATCTCTTACCAAGCTCCTGAAACTGTCCCTAAGGAAGCCCTGATGCTGTCTCGAAGTGAGGCCTTGAGGCTGTCCCTAACAGAGGCCCTGATAATATCTTTAACATAGCCCCTGAGGCTGATCCTACCGTGGCTCTTATGCTGCTCCTAAGTCATGCCCTGACACTGTCTCTAGCTAAGGCCCTGACGCTAGGCCTCACTCAGGTCCTGTCCCATTCCCTAAGTCAGGCTCTGACGCTGTTCCTACCCGAAGCCCTGACACTCACTGCTCCTAAATTAGGTCCTGATGTGCTAAGTAACTAAGGTCTTGACACTATCCCTAGGTCATTTCCTGACACTCTCCCTAGACCTTAACCTAACCTTCTCTTTAGCTAATGTCGAGATTAGCAAAAGGGATTCTTTAGAACGAGATTCTTTCATCTTCTGAATAGAGTTTTCTTCAAAACATAATTTTTATAGTGTTACTAACTTTAAACAAAATGTACTCAACTGCTGTGGAATATTCCTTCATAGGAGCGTGCATGGTTCACTTCTGCATCTGCTTGTGGTGGTGTTCAGGTTGCTTTCAGCTGTAGATCCCCTTATGCTAGCTAATTCCCTGATTCTGTCCCTAAATGAGGCCCTGAATTTAGGTCCGAGGCCGTGAACCTGTCCCTAACTGAGGCCTGGAAGCTCGTCCTAATGCAGGCCCTGACACTGTCCCTAACTAAGGCTCTGACACTACACCTAACTCAGTCACTGACACTGTACCTAACAAAGGCTCTGATGCTAGTCCTAACTTAGGCCCTGACACTGCCTCTAACTAAGGCCCTGCTGCCGTCAATATCTGAACACCTGATATTACCCTGAGCTAATACCCTGACCCATGTCTTACCAAGGTCCTGAAACTTTCCCAAAGTAAGCCCTGAAGCTGTCCCTAAGTGAGGCCTTGAGGCTATCCCTAACGGAGGCCCTGATAATAGCTTTAACGAAGACCCCAATGCTGACCCTGCAGAGGCCTTTATGCTGCTCCTAAGTCATGCCCTGATACTGTCCCTTACTCAGGCCCTAAAGATAGGCCTCACTTAGGCCCTGTTGCTGTACCTTAGTTAGGCTCTGACGCTGTCCGTACATCAAGCCCTGGCGCTGGTCCTGATTAGAGGCGCTCATGCTGCTGCTAACTAAGGCCCTGATGCTCTCAATAACTAAGGTCTTCTCGTTATCCCTTGGTCATTTCCTTTCACTATCTCTGGCCTGGGACCTGACTCTGTCCCGAGATAATCTCCTGCATCTTATGCTAACTGAAACCCTAATGCTCTCCCTAACTAAGGCCCTGACTACTCCTAACTAAGGCCATGACACTGAATCTAACAAAGGCCCGGAATCTGTCCTTAATATAGGCCCTGCTGCCAGCAAGAACTAAAATCCTGACACTCTCCTGAGCTAATATCCTGACTCATTTCTAACCAAGGTCCTGACACTGTCCCTAAGAAAGCCCTGTCGCTGTCTTTAAGTGAAGACCTGAGGCTGTCTGTAACTCAGACCCTGAAGCTTTCCCTAACTGAGGCCTTGACGCTGTGACTACCTTGGGCTCCGGTCATGTCTTTAACTAAGAGCCTAAAGCTGATCCAACAAAGGCACTGATGCTGCTCCTAAGTCATTCCCTGACAGTGTCCCCAGCTAAGGGCCTGACATTAGGCCTCACTCAGGCCCTGTCGCTCTCCCTAAGTCAGGCCCTGATGCTGTGCCTACCTGAAGCCCTAACGCTGCTTCTGAATAAGTCCCTGAGAGTCTCAGTAACAAAGGTCTTCACACTATCCTTAGGTCATTTCCTGACACGATTCCAAGCCTTTACCCTAACCCTGTCCCGAGCTAATGTCCTACCTCTTATGCTAACTAAAGACCTTATGCTGTGCCTAATTCAGGCACAGAATTTAGTCCCAAGGCCGCTAGACTGTCCCTAACTCGGCTCGATGCCCTTATCGTCACAATGTTCCATGATCACTGTCATCACAATGCTCCAAGCCCTTGTCATCACAATGCTCCATAACCCCTGTCATCACAATGCTCCATGACCTTTGTCATCGCAATGCTACGTGCCATTTTCATCAAAATGCTCCATGCTCTTATCATCACAATGCTCCATGACCCCTTTCATCACAATGCTCCATGACCCTTGTCTAAAATGCTACATGTCTGTGAAATCACAAAGCTCCATGCCCCCTGTCATCACAAGTCTCCATGACTCTTGTCATCACAATGCTCCATGACCCTTGTCATCACAATGCTCCATGATCTTTGTAATCAAAATGCTCCTTGACCCTTTCTTCACAATGTTACAGTACCCCTTTCTTCACAATGCTCCATGCCACTGGTCACCACAATGCTCCATGACTTCTGTCATCACAATGTTCCATGTCCCTTGTCATTAAAATGCTCCATGGCCCCTGTCATCACAATGCTGCAGGATCCTTATAATCTCAATGCTCCATGGTCCTCGTCATCACAAATCTCCACGCATTTGTTATCACAATGCTCCATGACCCCTGTCATCCCAATGCTCCATAGCACTTTTCATCACAATGCTACATGGCCACTTTTATCAAAATGTTCCATGACCACTTTAATCACAGTGCTCCATGACCACTTTCATCACAATGCCCCATGACCCCTTTAATCAAAATGCTCCATGGCCCTTGTCGCCACAATGCTCCAGGACCCGTCATCACAATTCTCCATGGCCCTTGTCCTCACAATGCTCCATGGCGCTTGTCATCACAATGATCCAGAGCCTTAGTGCTGGAGTTGGGAGTAGTGTCATTGCCTCAGTTAGGGACACTGTCATTGCCTGAATTGGGAGTAGTGTCAGAGCCTTAGTTAGGGACAGCGCCAGGGCGAGTTGGGAGTAGTGCCAGTGCCTTAGTTAGGGACAGCACCAGTACTTGCGTTGGGAGTAGTGTCAGGGCCATAGTTAGGGACAGTGTCAGTGGCTGAGATGGAAATAGTGTCAGGGCCTTAGTTACGGACATTGTCAGTGCCTAAGTTGGGATTTTTGTCAGGGTCTTTATTATGGACAGTGTCAGGGCCTGAGATAAGAGTAGTGTCAAGGCCTTAATTTGGAAGAGTGTCAGTGTCTCCGTTTGGAGTAGTGTCAGACCGTTAGTTAGGAACAGCGTCAGTGCCTGAGTTGGGAGTAGTGACATGGCCTAAGTTATGGACAGTGTCAGGGTCTGAGTTAGGAATAGTCTCAGGACCTTAGTTAGGGACAGTGTCAGTGACTGTGTTAGGAATAGTGTCAGGGCCTAAGTTAGGAGTAGTCTGAGACCGGTAGTTAGGAACAGTGTCAGGGCCTGAGTTGTGAGTAGTTTCAGGGCCTTAGTTAGAGAAAGTGTCAGTGCCGGAGTTGGGAGTTATGTCAGGGCCTTAGTTAGGGACAGTGTCAGTGCCTGAGTTGGGAGTAGTGTCAGGGCCTAGTTAGGCACAGGGTCAGTGCCTGAGTTGGGAGTAGTTTCAGGGCCTTAGTTAGAGAAAGCGTCAGTGCCGGAGTTGGGAGTTATGTCAGGGCCTTAGTTAGGGACAGTGTCAGTGCTTGAGTTGGGAGTAGTGTCAGGGCCTAGTTAGGGACAGGGTCAGTGCCTGAGTTGGGAGTAGTTTCAGGGCCTTAGTTAGAGAAAGTGTCAGTGCCAGAGTTGGGAGTTATGTCAGGGCCTTAGTTAGGGACAGTGTCAGTGCTTGCGTTGGGA